>NC_137695.1:50183790-50696290 GCF_964034855.1 Anser brachyrhynchus | reverse complement strand
TGTGAGCCATTGCTCACCTCCCTTTCGACTTGATGGATATTGGTTGCATAACAGGCGGTAGAGATAAGGGGACTGTACCTCCACCGACATTGCCCGACACCCAGGATGTGCTACCATGTCTCAAGGTGTCACTGTGCCTCTGCAGTTCCCCTACTGAGGGCAGACACTGGGGCTCAAAATAGTCCCTCCATGGTGAATACCACAAAATTTGGAAGCGCTGGTGAAGGTACAGAAGCTGAGAAACAGCACCTGAATGTGATCTTTGCTGAACAGCCAGCACAAAGTCCCTTATTGTCCATTAAGGCAGTGCAGCCTATTGACCAAGAAGTGCAGAACTAAGCCAGAAGAAAAAGTCATCTGCAGCGGAAATGAGACGTGATTACAGACCAGGGCAGTTCAGACAACATGAATGGAGAGAGGCAGTACGGAGAGGGGCTCCAACACCTCGGTGGTGAGTGGGCCACAAGAAGCCCTGCCACCCGAGTGTTTTTATCTACTGCCGGTGCCCTGCTGAGACTGGTATGACTCCCAGCTGAATACCCTCTTGACCAAAAGATAGTCATCAATTTGACATGCAAGATGCACACTGTCTAGAAGAAACCATCTTTCAATACACCAGTTGTAGTGTCATCTACATGCATGTATTATGCAGTTAACAGTATCTGTGAAAAACGGGAGAATAAGAGGCATAAGAAGGTGGATTTTTTTTAACGTTCACATTCAGGGAAATCCGGTGATTGATGACGTATTGCGTGTGAAAAGTAATTTTACAATTATCGATTATTGCAGTCTAAGTCTTCAGTTTGTCATAAAATGACATTGTTGGTCTCATTACAGCCTCTAGTGGACAGTAGTAATCCACTTCACAGATCTGTCATACAGTTTGCTCAGATGACAAGCGTTATCAAGGTGGAGATTTCTCTGAAAGAGCACAAATGTGCCATCATTCCCATCCCATGGCAAGAAGGATTTTTCAATACAGTCAAAGGTTTGCTGGCATTGCTCTTAAGGTGCCTTGCTTTATGCTTCAGGTATTAATACTGGCTTGTAAAGAAACAGAGAACTACTGCTATTCATTTCAGTTTCAGACAGCTTTCATAAAAACTAAATTCATCTCAAATATTTTTATAACAGAAAATATTGGTTGCCATGTTTTTGGCTTAAGTAAGATGTTTTTATTCCAACTCAGAATCTGCCGACTGTCCAATCCACCTCCTGTCTATTTATAGCCTGCTAGCATTCAGATAATTTTTGCTAATGCAGTTATTTTCATTATTATTTCAGACATAGGCAGTTGATTTAAGGTATTTTAACAGCTTTAGCAAATGAGAAACTATAATTTGGATTACAGCTGGCTAATTAAGGTACGCTTTCCTCCGAGAAGTTAAACATGTACACGATCTGAACAATAACATATTTAGAATGTATTCTTTAACTTGAAGTGCCACTTGTGCGAACATAATAAGATATGACTAACATCTTTATTTTTTGTGAATTCACTTAGAAATTAGTGTATACCCTGTCAGAACAGGGATGTTGATGATGTTCTCCAGAATTCTTAACTGTGATTGTTTTCAGATGGAAGGAAATTAGAGTGGTAGGCACGGAGAACCAATGCTGTCTCTTTAAAGCCACAAATATCTCATGCAAATTAACATTTAGTGAAATGAGAGCAAAGCATTCATGAAGACTAAGCAAGTATGTAGTACTACACTGCGACTCAGACAACTCTACGGTCTAATATGCTGAGGTCCTTTGCAAGTGAATTCAAAGGAAAGGCTGCTGTTAATTTCTTTATTTTACCACACTGTGCCTAGGTATGGGTTGTGAGGTCACTGAACAAACCATAGTTTGCAGTTCCTTATCATATAGGTAATGGGATATTTACGTAAAAAAAACGTGTACCTCATCATTGTCTTGTTTTTTAAAAATAAGTACTTGAGTTGCTCTTTAAATAACAATGGCTTCAATAACTTTAAAATAACAATAGCTCCTTAGATGCAGATCTGAAATAAGATTTTTTTTTAGTTTGTTTGTTTTAAACAAGGAAAGCAATTCACCAAGGGATTAAAAAAAAAAAAAAAGACTCCTATAAAGTCTTAAAATCAGGACTGACTGACTTAGCGTTTTGAATATGTTGTCCATCAGCCCACTGACCTGGAAGGAAAAGCAGCTAACCTACCAGTGGCAGCCCTGGGATGGACCACAGCCACACCTAGCCCCAGAAGTTGTTCCAGCTATGACCAGTGAAGAATAAAAGTGCTAAGCCCTTCTCTAGAGGTGCTTAGTTGGCCTACACACCTCTCAAGTAATAACTGTTATGAGTTGTTAGGTGCTTTGTGGTCTATGGTGTCAAGATGTCTGGGGCCTCCATCCATGTCCTGGCCTCCACATAATTCCTCTGGCACTGCACTTACCCCTACAGGTGGCATGCGCAGAAGGGCCAAGTGGGAATGGAAACTCAGCTGCCGTCTTATTCCTAGAAGTGATCGCTTCATATTGGGGTCAAAGTACACCGGCAGAGAACAGAGGGGAGGCTCCATCGCGTGCAAAATTCTTGGCTTCCAGGGCTGTCAAGGCAGCGCTGTTAACGAGGATTAACATTCAACCAAAATGACGGTGAAGAACTAACGAGAATTCACCAGCCACTTTCTGGGAGAGGGCTCTTGGCTTCTGGCAGGGAGCAGCCAGAGTCCACATGGGTTGTCCCTTTAAACCATACCTGACACAGAGACTTATCTGGGAGTTCACTTGCCATTTTTTTTGGTCTGTTACAGGCGTTATGGCCTAGACAGATTAGATTAGCATCTATCATGTTAACACTGGATTGGGAAGTAACTCTTGAACTTTCTTAAGTGTCTTACCTGACTAGCTGATCAATGCTATACGTATATTGATAAGCACAGTGAGTTTTCATGGGAGGAGAAGAAGGGGCTAGAATGAGCTACCTGTTTGAACAGACCTAAGAATTGAAAACATGGGTTTTTGACACCTCAGTACTTTAATGGCCCCAACAGAGCTGTTCCAGTCTATTGAACAAATCCTTCCTACCTCATGGATCATTGACCTAACAGACCTTCAGAGCCAATAAGCTCAATCCTGCTGCCAAGCCTGCACATTTTGTCCACGCGCTAAAAATCTTTACAACATCTTTTATTGAGAAAAGGTGCAGCATATGAATAACAGCTATTTTCTGCCCTCACTGCCTCTACCTCTTCACAAAATATAACACACAAGGGCCTCGGCCTCAAAGCCCTCATGAAAATTTGGAACTGAAGTTTACCAAATTTAGCCAATATAGGCAGATCTGGGCTCCTACCTTGGTTTCAAGACAGTGATAAGTGTAAGTTGCCGTACATCCAAGACTAGAGTTATTTTGTACCTATCTTCCCACTGCACTGTCAAAAGGAGAACTAATAACTAATATAGTAGTAACCAGAAGTAGAGCGATAGTTCCAAAATATTAGTACCTTGTACACAGCAAAGGATGTTGTTTCTTCATATGTTTGTTTTTTTTGAAAAGGTATTGTATGCCACAAATGGAGACTTTGAACAGCGCATAAACTTCAAAGATTTAAGTGGGATAAATTGGGGATGAATGAATTGCTATATCCCCTTAGATTTGATCCATAGTCATGGTCAACAGGAAAATCTTCAGGCAGAGGACTGCAGACATGACAGGACAGAGAATTTTCTGGAGAGTAGGAAGTTTTCGGCCTGCAAGCCTTTGACAAACAACATAGTAAACTTATCTTTCATCCAACTACAAGGAGTATTTTATGTGTTTCTTCTGCAGGGTCATGGAGATGTGTATCCTAAGAAGCCTGAAACTTCATAATTAAAAAAAAAATTAAAAAATTGTCCTGGAAAGGCTGTGGTAGGATATCACATTAAATCAGATTTATTTCAGTGTATGTAGACTGGTTCAAAACTAGACCGGCATTGCTTTGACTTCTTATAGTCTGAGGGCAACATCTTGACCTCAGAGATCTTCCAGATCCCCCTGTTCTTTCTGTACCGTTCAGCACATGCCTTTCTACTAATGTCAATAATTGTTTCCATCTTGGATGAAATGCCTTATCATGTCTCTCTCTTTCTCCCTGCCTACTTTTTCCACAGGAGATTTTCCACCTGCCTTCCTACCTTGCATCTGCTCTCATATTGTCCTCATATGACATCATTTATTTATTTACACTTAAGGTAGTGAAAGATACCCATGCAAAGCTCTAGAGATCCTGGCACATAGCAATTACAAGAAAAATACAGCAGTGTGAAAGCAGTTTTCTCAAAAGGAACTGAGTTGGACATCCCGGTACAGGAGAAACACCTGCCTGCTGAAAGCACATCTTCAGCCTTACCTCAAAGTTTGTGTCTTTTGCCATGGGGCTTCTCCCAAAATCAAAAAAAATTAAAGCCCTTGTGAAGTGTATATACTATCACAGGGACAGACTTGCTCTTACAAGGATTTTTCTGCCATGTGGGGTCAAGAACAGCTGCGAGAGTGGTGTGGACACCTGAGGGCAGAACCATCTCTTTGCAAGCTATTTCCACACAAGAGATGCTAGTTCTGAAATGGTTCCTCACTATAGATTTATCACAGCTCATATTCTCATTTTCTTGGCACAGAAGGACCTAAGAATGGCTATACAGAGTCTATAAGACAACAGTGGTCATAAGGAGATGCTTCAGGAGGCATGGGCACCCATATACTACTTCCTCCACATACTCTCCAGCCTCTTGCTATTTTCAACTCAAGGGACATCTTGAGCAGGATGTGGTTTCTTCCTGCTTAGTAACCCTCAGTGGATTTCTCTCTCAAGACATGCAGTCTTCCCCTGAGCAGGTGTAAACTTCACATATCCACTATCTCTTACGTCACATTGCCCAGGTCGAGTCCTTGGTGCGAGATTTGTCTCTTTCTATTTGCTTCATCCAATGTTCCTGGTTCTTGCACTGAGTCAGTGGCCAGTCTCTACCCATACACTCCACGCTACCCAGAACTTCGCAGATATCTCTCATATTCCCCCTAAACCGCCCTTCCAAGAAGGAAAAGGTCTAGCCTATGCCACTGTAACACAAACTGCTCTGTTAAAGACTTCACTGCTTCTGCCGCAAATCTAACCTGGTTTTGACTCCCTCTGTCTTGGTCTTAGTCCTGTCACATGCTCACTGACTCCATTCTTCCGCCTATAGAAAAGGAATAGTAAAAATTAACCTTTTATCTTGCAAAACAGTGATGATACAGTAGAGTACAAGTATTATTACTACTAAAGCAATATAGAATACTCCCTTTTCCCAAGGCTTAGCCAAGGACTTAGAAAAGCAACAATTCCACGAATCAAGGACAACACAAAACAGTATTAATGTAAACAAAAATAAAACCATGATACTATCTACATTTTTTTCATACTTATGTAGCAACACAGGCTAAAACCCTTTCCTTTTCATAAACTACCCCTGTCAACCAACCTACTTTGGTATTAAAAATCTGAAGTGATAGGACATCTCCCACCAACCTCAGGAGATTATTTCACACACTGATATGCAGATCAGGTCTGAAAAATCTGAAATGCTACAGAAGTTGGATTACATGGTGGTTTTCCTGCCATTTAATCTGTCTCCCCTTTCTTTCCACGATAAATCCCATTTGTTAGGACAGAAACATCACGTCATTTCTCTCCCTCGTTTAGACTATCGTCAGCTAGGTGTATAAACGTGGTGTCTGCTTTAAGGCGTACAAGTTGTCCCATTGCCTCAATGATTCTGAATCACACATATAAAGTTAGCTATGTGCTTGAGGGTATGCCTTTGTGAGCAAGTTAAGGTGAGGCAATCAAGGGTGTGGATTTACAGGACACCAGCTACTCTGCAATAATTGCAGGGATAAACACCCTTTGCCTGCCAGTAAAAGCAGTGTAGGTTAGCCCAGAGACAGTCCCAGCCGAGGTCCCCTCTGCCGCCCCACAAGCACTTTGGCTGCTGTTCTCTAGCACTGCTCCTTTTGTCAGTTGCTCCCCAGCAGTAATACCATGCCCAGAAGTAACCAAGATAGCTGCATATGGACAGGAGCTGCCACTGCCCTCACTTCCAAAGTGACCCACCTGCAGGCACACTTTGTTTAATACACCACTATAATCTTGCAAACTGAAGTCCTATTTGTCTTGCTTTGCCTCCCTTGCTGTATTATGGCTCCAGCCCTTTTTTATGTTTATGTAGCCTGGTATAGTCTTTGCAGAGCTTTCATCATTTATCATATCCAAGTCCTCTAATTTTTGAACCCCTCTGTTTCCCTCTGCTGGTTAAAAATGTAAAGGGGGGTGGGTAGGGAGGGTGGGAAACAGCAAGCAATTTCTCAGATAATTCACGCATCCAAACTGTGTGTGCCCAATGTGGCAGGAGGGGGCAGCGGGGACAGCGCTCACCGCTACTGTACACCCGCGTACACCCCAAAGATGCTTCCGAGAGCCTGTAGGTGTTTTCACAAAACATGTATTCCTCACAGGGTCCTGGGCAGAGCTTATCAGCTGTACAGAAATTCCTGCACAGTTTACAATCTGGGCAAGCGTCCCAGCCCCAGTGTTGTCTCTCACTAGAGTCTCTTCAGAGTATCAGAGGTTCCCAGGAATGCTCCCAGAAGCTTTTAGCTCAGCCTGAGTCACTGCCAAGTTGATCGGTTCCTCGGAGCCGCCTGTAGCGATCATCCTGAAAACTGCAGGGGGAGAGCTTGCAGGCTCTGGAAGAGTCCCTAAAAAGCTCAACTTGTACAGGAGTCACGGTTTGGCCTCCAAAAACTGTTATCTGAACTGAGACATATTTATCACAACCTTTCACACATTTAAGGTCTCTCCAGTGCGATCACAAAATCTGCACAATTTATGTAGCTTGAAATGAAAGCCTTTTCATGGAAGTTACTCTTCTGTGATTTCCTAAGATCATTGTTTATATTCAAATAATCCCTCAGATCTATAAATGAGGATCAACGCCCCTTTCCTGTTTTAACTAGATGCTCAAATCTGTTATATGAGGCCAAGCTTCCTCCCCAGGCAGCTGACAGTACAGGCACACAGGTTATGTTGCCTGCAGTGAATGACACAGTCAAACACTCCATTATTTGGCATACCTCTTGCAACAGTTCTGTCTTGAGAAAAGATTGGACTTTTTAGAACAGCTGATTTTTCAGAAATGGCATATGATCAGTGGGGCAAAAAGGCAGATTTCTCCAGTGGTGAAATAGCGATGTTATTTTAACATATAAAATTACGATTTCCTGAAAACAAACGAAGAAATCCCAGGAACAGCAATGAATCCACTTTTGTTCATCCGCTGAAGAACCTGATATTCCTTACGTACTGTGCTTTCTTAGGATTCACCTATCTTCTTACACGTTAGCATTTTTAATGCTTTTTTACCAGACAAAATGTTCATCAAGTTTCTTAAGTTCCTTCCTCTGAATCTATTCTTGTATCTGTACTTTCCTTGAATAGCATGTTGAATTCATGTAGTTTACAGTCAACAGTTCCTATGTTCCTTATAGCTCAAAACTTCACTGAACAGAAAGGTAAGCTGGCAGCACTTACCAGCTTGAAATCTCCACTATCTGGACAACAGACCAGAAAAAAAAATAAAAAAGGGGGGGTGGGGTGGGATATGTCCTTTATTTCAGGACCTAAAACCCTGGCTGTATAACTAAAGTCTAGACTGTTAAAATGTATTGAAAATACATTTACCATGGAAATGTTTCAGCTATTAGTTATTGCACTTCACACTCTTCAAACTGTGCGGTGTTACTATTTTGTTTTGTTTTGATTTTTGTTCCTTTTAAACTAACGCCAAAGAATTTCACTCTCACCCATCGTGGTTATCAAGCTGTAATTTGCCAGCCGTGCAACTATTCATGATGTGCAACACTCTCTTCTGCTCTTCTAGGCTCCTTATCTCCGGTACACATCGATCAATAGCCCTTCTATGCTGATATTCCTGTTCGGAGCATTAGCTCACCCTCGTCAGGAATGCCCGCGTAACCTCCATCCCCTGGTGACAGTGCTCCTGCTCTGTTCCTCAAACTCCTCTACACAGACACTTGGTATGTAAATACTCCCCTTAATCTTCATCTTTTGTCTCAAGGATAACACAAAACCAAACAATAACAAAACCTCCTCTGTTTTGCATGCAGGGAGCACATGCCATTAATATTAATTAATTTATTTATTTAAAGCCGGTAAAAGAATTTGCTCTTAGGCTGGGAATGTGACTGCCAAGTTTCCTGCCTGCAATTTGTTACGGCTCAGTAGTAAACTACTCCTGAAAATAGGAATCTGAAATGGAAATACTGACGGGCCTTTTAACTACACTATAATAAGCAGGGCGCTTTACCCCGCACGCTGCACGCTGTTACACAATGGCAGCCTATCATAAGGCGCACGGAAAACAAACAGGGCCTCTCTGCATCGCGCTCCTGCCTGCAACCGGGCAGACACAGGAAGCGAAAGGGGCCGAAAGACAAAAGCCCAGAAGGTCAAGCACACCACGCCTGAGCCCGAGCCCTTCTGCTGCGCAGCCGAGCACCGGGATCCTGCAGAACTTGCACTTGAATAACTTCCCTTTGATCAGCTTGCCATGAAAAAAGAGGTGTAGCCTGCTACGTTGCTAATGGGGGTAAAGAATGAGACTTTCCCATAAGGCTTAAGCTGCAAATTAATGTACCCAGGCTTGTCCTGTTAGGCAGAACAAAGCTCCCAAAAGTGTCTGTTGCAAACGCTTCTTATCTGCTTAGAAGTGTACATTCCTTGTAATTCTCCAGATGTAAAACACACGGATGCTGAAGCCGGTTTGCATGCCATCTTTCGAGTGCCGGTTGAAAAATGTTATTTTTCACAGTTGCTGAACATTTGGAGTCCCAACAAAAGTCAGCCGAGTGCCTCCAGATTTACACCTGTGGAAGCGACAGTACCTTTGCATCTCCGTGGAAATAAAATATTGCTGTTATTTTTCACAGGGTATTTGGCAGCGAGGAAAATTACTGAATCGTACGCATGCAACAGAATCTCTGGGACCTGAACCTCACACTTCTGGTTTGTAGGACACATGCTTAAATGCCATATATTGAACTGCCACATCATGTCTATTTTTACTAATTGAGTTTACTTACTTGTGTTTGGGCACCGTACCAGCTACTCAGCAAGTCCAGGAGATTAATGTAAAAGCCTCTCTCCATTTAGAAAGTATAGGCACTCTAGATTTACAGCTGCTTATTTTGAGGGTGGCTGACTGCTGATCCCGATGTCTTTGAGTAACAGATGGTTTTCTGAGCTGCACTGATAATGAAAATGATATAATTTGCCACTTAACATTAAAATAAAGCAGAGAGGCAGAACAGAAGAAAAAGCAATGTATTCACCTTCTACAAATGGCATACCCGAGAAGAAGGAAAAAAAAAAAGCCCAGGGAAACCTGAAGGCTATCAATAGTCTTGGATATTCACATGAGGAAAAACTTGCATAAAATAACCTGGCCTGATCTGGACTGTGAAAGCATTGGCCCCTGTGATGTTAGAATTTATAGCTTTAATCTTCTTAAGAGCCGCATGGCTCTTCTCACATGCGGGGAAAACAGATTTGATGTTTCTGAGATTAAAACTACTGAGCTGAACTTTGCTTGTTATTGGCTAAAAGCATTTGGAAACCTAATAAAGCATTCCATTAAAATCTTGGCATTTTAGTAATACAAAAGATAGGCTCCTCAAAATGCAAGTCTAGGTCAAAAGAATACTTTTGAGGGGGAGATTCCAGAATTTGGATTTTAACAAAGTTTGCGATGACTTAAAAATAGATCAAGGGAAATGGAGGGTAGAATGGAACAATAAATGCTTGATGTAACTAGCAATGTGAAATGCTTTGTTATTTAAACTTTATGATATTTAAAGACATTTTTTTCATGTTCTTATACTTTTGTGAGGCCATGAATAGCTGGAAAAAGTACAACACACATCACTGACTAGCTGTGTGGTCTTTAACAGGTAACACAAGGCCTGATTTTTCAAAATGATGAGAATCCACAACCACAGCTGTGATAAATGTGAGCTTGTGAGCTGCTAGTATTCTGGGCTGTAGATGATCAGCTTTACTCTGGGAGGAAAAAAAAAAGAAAAAAAAAAAAAGCTCTGTCAAGGCTTGCTAGGCTACAATTTTAGCTGCATAGGAAGCCCACGCAGAACACAGTTAACCACCTCTATGTCAGCGCATGATTTGGTTTGATCTATGAGGATGCAAGTAACGTTTCTGCAGAAAGAAGCATAATAATCATAGCGGTGGTACAATGCTATGAGTTTAAAGCTGTAGCACGACTGAAAATGGGTGGTCTTGCCTTGCCAGAAGCGGTACAAGCTTGGGCAGTACCGTTTGGGCAAATGAGATGCAAGTGGCCTGGTGGCAGCTGCACTGCTCTGAGCCCTTGGTTTCCTCCTCCACCAAGGCAGAATGAAGAGGAGCCTCATTAACTACTGTTTTTACTGTGCTCTGCAGGAAAACAAACAAACAAGGAGAAATAAAGCCTCATAACCAAGCATAAAAGAAATAAAGGTTCATAACCAGCCCTAAAAAATGACAGGTTTCTTGCTAGGGTTTATTGAAGGGGTTTGGTTTTTTGTCACAAGGTAAACAACATTAATTCCAGCCTGCTTTGAAATGGCTTGTTCCTGTCTGTACTGGCAAAGACAACTATGCCAGAGTTTGCCTGCACATGGTTATATCTAATTCAGATCTTCTAATTGCAGTCTACTTGTAACTTGTACTGGACAAGCTGAAAGTACATAGGCTATCTTCTGGAAAGCTCCTGGCATGCCTATAGTGATGGGTGATAGAGACAATCGAAAGTCCTGAGGCAAATTTTAACCTGGATTTTATCCCACTCAGGGAACCACTGTGTTGAACCTGGATCACACAACCTGTGCAATGAATCTTACACAGGTAACACAAGCTCACACAACTGCAAATGACCCCGCAGAGTTCAATTATGCAAACCCATTTTCTGTCCTTTCTAGAGAAATTTCCCTTTACACCATTGAACATTGCAAGGTGCTCATAAAACTGGCTGGTACTGTGGCTGGTTTGCTTTATTTTTTGTGGCACTGACATATGATGAGCTAGCTACTGTAACAGATGCTATTTGACAGTGCAAAATAAAAGCGCTCAGACTTAAACTGTAAATTATAAACAATCCCTCTAACTACAAAATAAAGACTCAGAATGGGGAGCCTTGTCAACTAAGGTATTAGCAAATCAAGTTGAGGAAGACAAATTATTCACTAAAGCTAAAGTAGCTAAAATTTTATTTGGTTAACACTACTGTCATTAGAGTTCGCCTGTTCTTTGCTGTAATTAGTAGATACGAAACAGTGATTATGAGCAACACAGAGTAAAATCAGTTTTCTTGCTGTGTAAAAGCAACAGAAAGTGTTTCTATTCTTCTGTTTTACTAATTCATATTGGTAGAAGAGATGCTGTGTAAATACTTCTGGTAGGATGCCTGGCCACATCAAGACAGCCATTTCCCAAGGGATTTGATAATTATGTTTTCCCCACCAAACCACATACAGAGCCATGAATCAAAAGTGACCTTGTTGGCCCACTGGTGCTGCTGCCATGTATTTGATTACAAACTTACTGGTGCCAGTGCCAAGAAGGGGAGTTACAACATAAGCTGAAAATGAGTTCAAGCGCAGCTTTCCTCACAGAGTGTCCCTGGTAATGTGGCTGCAGAAGGCATTCAACACACAAAGATGATTTTTTTTTTAACCTTTAAACCAGATGCATTCCTTTGGTCCTCCCTATCTGTTCATGAAATCCCAATGCAAAGTTCTCCAGAAAGGTGTGTTGGGCGAGTACCCTAGGTTACAAGGTCTGCAGGAACAGCTGGAGAACTTGTAGCATTTCAAACCTAAGTCTTCTTCAGAAAAGAGGTGGAAGGCAGGCAGAGAACATGAGCAGGGGGGTCTATGCAACGCCTAGCATTGGGGCATAAGCCCGTAATTAGGTCTTGTATGTGTTAATATAAGCAAAAAAAACCTGGTTACTTTTGGACTGAGTGCAGGTCTAGACTTAAGGACACTGGATTCACGAGGGGAAGGGAGAGGAGAATGCAGTCCTACTATCAGCACCATCTGCTGCGATGACAGCTCGGTGCGTCAGTGCAGCCCTGCACTCACACCGGCGCTGACTCCTGGCGAGGCGCGGGGCTGAGCCACAGCAGGGAAGGACAGGAGAAGTGGTGGCACCTCACAGAAACCCTGGCACAAACCCGCTGGACACGGCTGCTGCATAGCATGGTGGTTCCTGCCCTAGGCAGGACTCTCAAAGTCCTCTGCACGACAAAGGCAGCCAGGTTTTAGCCCACGTGCTTACACTGCCCGCATCTCCTGCAGCACCTGGTGCTAGATCCAAGGAAAGACTCCAGTGCCAGCACCAAGCAAATGGGCACAAAGCTGAGGGAGGACTACACTGGGATGTAGACAGTTGAAGTTGCCCTTCCTAGGTCTTGACTGTACGTGTTAAGGAAGCAGGACTAACCGAACAGCTCTCCTCTGCGAGACTAATTTACCTTCTTCCTCCTCGCCAGACTGAGCGGCGATGCAGGCACCAGCCCCAGTAGCCTTGTCAGTACTGGGCTAGTTTGGGGCACACCCAGCTCAGGTGCCTGAAGAACCTCCCAGCAGTGAAATACTTAGCTCAGGAAACACAAAGGGCCAGGACCTGCCCTCCGGAGCCTGACAAAAGGGTTTCTGTGTACACCGAGGAATGGGGCTTCTCCAGCTGCATGCAGCTGGCTCAGTGGCCTTTTCCCATTTCTCTACAGAACCAGGGTACTTGTGTGCAAGTTATGAGGAAACCAGCAGCCCAGCTAGCCTGCTAGGAGACCGCAGTGAGATTGCTTTAGGTAACACAGTGAAAGGACCCCTTTCCCTGGCTGCTTCCTGGCCCCCCCAAACTGCCAAGCACCCCCACCTGGCATCCATTCGCGGAGCCTCCACGTAGCTGCCACGTGCTTGTGCTCCCCCCGGGACACCACAGGGCAGGAAGGTCCCTTAGTCCCCGCTCCTTGGAGCTGACAAGCGAGGTGAACCCGTTAGTCTCATTTTAATGCACGTGGCAAATTCACCATGCAAATCGAACGTGACTGGTGTTTGCGCCCATGATGCAAGCTAAACCCAAAACAGCAGAAGGGTCATAAAGCAGGGATTAAAGTTCAACAAGGAAGCTGATAATGAAGAAGCCTGCCCAGACTATGCCCTATTCTAGCCAGCATTACATTATCTTCTAATTTTAGAACAGCTGATTTTTTTTTTTTTCCCAGACCAGAAGTTGACAAGAGGCTGAGCAGCGCCGATGCTGTTAAATCTTTGTTTTCAGACGCCGTGTTTTCTCCACACTGCAAGAAGTTGTTTCAGCGTGTGAAATTTTACAGGAAGGCACACGCTGTTGGTGGATGCCCATACAGGGAGCTATGTAATATGTTGAAACCATCTGGCATTTTGCGGTTTTACTCTATCAGTCAGACGCACTGTCTGGAAACACAGGGCTCAAACCCAGAGTCCTTGATTCAGGTCAGATACCTGCAGATGCCCGTGGAAGTTTGGCCGGACTAAGAGCTGCAGAATAAAGCACTTAATTAGGCAGCTGAAGTTTACGATTGATTTCAAGGGCAGCTGAGTTGGAAGCCTATTACTGCTTAGGAAGTTTTAGCACATGTAATTATTACCGCATGTTTGATATAACACATGGTCTCTGTGAAATGCTCCAAAATATCATTTTAAAGACTTTTTCTGTTGCTGTTATGCTTTGTACCTTCCGACTAAGGAACAGGCTAGTTGGATCTCGATGTGAAGCTTACTGAAAACTACCACTAAAATTAATAGAGCATAGTTACAGAAGAGTATTTTATATAGAATTACTTTCTCCGGAGTCTGAACAGTGCTGCTGAAAGCAGACTCTGGGTTACGTTATTCCTGTGATCCAAATTTTTTTAACCAGCTGATGTCACTAGGGAGATTTAAAGTCTTTATAATTACAGCTCGAGGCCTGGAGGAAGAGGGGAGCAAAGACAATGAAATTATGTTTCATATGTTGATTCAGAGAGTAACCTGCAGTGGCCTGTTAACTTGCTTCATCTATCAGGAAAAGCAAATTAATTCTGTATCCAGTCGGCTTTATGAGTGGCAGCTCAATTTACTTCCCTAGTTAAGAAGGGAAGAAAGTGGCCTTTTGTCACAAACAATCGCTTCCTGCAATGCTGCCGAATAAGATGTAAAATAGGAAAAGAGCTTCCAACGTCCTACTAAGAAGTAAAATTTGTTTCTTTCATGTTCCCTCAGAGAAGGAATTCAGGTTATGCTCTGCGCTAAATTAAAGTGTTCTGCTCAGTTATGTACATGCACAGCTTTGAAAACTGTTCCTGCTTCTGGGTCAAGGGCTCTCCCTGTGGCCGGGTGCCAGCTTTATCCCTGGACTCCCATAATCCCTTGAAATAAATCAACTTTCCATTGAAATCCTCTGCCAGTTCCACTTCAGAGTAAAATGTGCTGTCTGTAGCATGATGCTCTTTTATACTTTTGTGGAAAAAAAGAAGGGAAACAATGTGGTCATTGTATACTGGACACAGTTTGACGTAATCCGCGTTGTGTATATTAAAGGCTATCTTTGTATGTTGCACTAGCCCCAGATTTCAGCGTTTATTATTAGAACTGAGAAAAATACCTTCGACCGAAGGAATGATTTGACTGCTTGAAAAGGATCCCAGCCTGCGTGCGTGTGTGCGCGCGTGCATGTGTGTGCGTGTTCCTCGTTGCTACTCTGCTCACGTGGGCTCAAGTTTGTGGATGCATTATACTACTATGACACTACTTCCTGGCCTGGGCAAATGAAGCCCTCAAAGATTTTTTTCTGTTTCCTTGTGTTTTTTTTTTTTCTCCCCCCTCTAATATCAATTTTCTTCTCTCTGTGTTATAAATGAACCTGAATACATTCACACGTTCCTGTGGAAGACTAAAAGCTGTCACTTCATTTCGGGGAACCAGGCGGCTTTAAACTCAGCTGCAAGAAAGCCCAGATGCTACTACATCTCCGGGGGAAACTTATCTATTCAGAGAGGGAGAAACTTCTGAACAATGACAACAAAATATAGCTTCAAGATGCTGCTGCCATTCTGCCGGTGCCGGGGTCAGTCCTTTGGAGAATGGGTGCCAGCCAGAAGCAGCAGCACCCTCCTTAGAAGACTGACGTTTCTGAAAAGCTCTGCTTCTCCCCACATCTCAGCAACTTTAAATGGTCTGCCAGTTAAATCAGAACAGCCTGGTGTAAAGCTTCCAATTTTCTGACAACCTTTATATTCTCTTGGCTCCTACAAGGCCCTAAAGCTGATCGTGTATAATCCTGAACTGAATGTAAAATAAATATGAAAACCTGTCATGATTTTACAGTTTTCCAAAGGATATTTCACTAAATAAAAAGAGCTGTACTTCTGGCACGCAAACGCTCCATATAAAAATCACAGTTAGTTCTTTAAAATAAAGTTATGCAGGCCGGTGCCAGACTCTGCCCTCTACGGCTCCCCTCCGAGAATGGGGCTGGGTGCTCCCATTGAGGCTGGACGGGCCAGGCAAACCCAAGCGATGGCTCTGGACCGAGCCAGGCCAGCCCCGAGGGTCCCTGCAGCCGGCCAGGGAGTGAGGAAGGTCCCAGCCCTCTCCATGCCGGGGCCCAGCCCACGCAGGCTGGCTGAAACCCGCACCAGCAATCGGTCCCGGGCACAGGGTGCAGGTATACCTCGAGCAGACTGCAGCCCAGAGCTGAGGCACTCACCCAGCCTTCATGCCCTTGCTGAGGAGAACCACAACTGCCTGTAGAAACCTCTTCTGCTAAGCCCGTATTATTTAGCTATCTACCTTAACTGAGTGTGAAGGCGTGCACTATAAGCTGCAGTGTCCGCAGCACTAGAGCACGGAAAAGAGTTTCAATCATTGACAAACTAGAGCTGATTTCAAGCTCCGCTGGCTTTTCAAGCTTCAGAAAGACTTGCACATCCAGAGCATCGCTAAAAGTCCAGACAGAGACACGTAGGTCTAGCAAAGTAGGACCCAAACACAGCAACCTGGACAGTGGACATGAGGTGCATGCAGACTAACCTGGTATCTCTTTGCCAGGTGGTAGGAAAACTAAAAGACCAGTCCTGTACGTCCTGGGATACGTCGCAGTTAAAATCACTGCGAGTTTTGTTTGCGCAGCACTGTTTGGATGAAGGAGTGTTGGGAAGGAAGAAATGGAGGAAGGGCAAGGAAACTCAAAAAGGGAAAATTTGCATCATCACTCACATGGTTTCCAGGTTTGTGTGCAGACATCTTCTGTCCAAGCCACCTTGCAGGTGTTTAGCATTACACACCTGCCTCTCTTATATTCTCCTTCTGGAACAGAGCACAGGGAGTTGCAATGAGTATAAAAACCACAGTAAGCCATACAGCCAGGCCTTTAATTTTGAATCAGACTGAGTGAAACTATCTGGTTTTCCCCTAGAAGCCCTCAGTGGATAGTTTCTTCAGTTAGCTTCACCACTTTCAGGCCTTCCCTTTAAATGGAGTGCAGCTGAACCCAAAAATTCAAAGCAAAACTCAATTGAAACCATTATGTTTCATCTGGTTACAAGTCAAAACCTCAAACCTCGTGTACACAGGGCTCAAATTATAAACCCATCAGGCTGAACCCCAAAGCTGGGCCCAGGTTTGCCCTGAGAGCCTGCAAATCTTTCAGAGAAGCTGATTCACGTTTCAAGCTCATAATGAAACGCAAACCCAAGATGGTTAGGGGACTTTTCCAAGGTCAAACAGCGAGCTAGAAGGAGAGCTAAGAGGAGAACCGCAGCCTTGGCCACTTCACTCTGCTACCAACAGAGGTAGAAACTCACTCTGCTTGAACTTCATTTTGTATAGCCTTAGCCAAGCCACTCAAAATAACCACTTTTTTTGCCTGTTAATTGTTTTAATAAGTCACATGGCGATGAATGACTAAACACTACATCATCCCTCTAAGGATTCAGCTGTGGAAAAAGCATCCATTTAGCTGCAGGGTAGTTATTACTGCATAGCTTTGATTTTGCTACACAATGCACACCCTGTTTATTGAAATGCTTATATACTGCTCTGGGTGAAATCATCATCACTTACAGGTATACTCTGAAGCTAAAAGGATGAGCTCAGACCCACTCATTTAGACCCTAAATGAGCCCTGTCCAATTGTCTGGATCTCCAGAACTCTCTGAGTTTTGGTTAATGCCCCTTTGGACATTTTTTCGTACTACCCAAATCTCTGCATCTAAAACATGGAAACAAAACTTCACGTTGAGAACACAAGTGCAGTTAAAATATCTGCCCCTCCCTGTAACTTTGCCATGGCACAAGGCTCACTTCAGAGCACCAGAATGATCTGAAGTTCAAGGCATAATTTGATGTACTCCTTTTGGACTCTAGGCCATTATGCACTGGTCACCCACTTGCGTTTTTCATATCAATAATATCAAAGCTTTAATGTGGAAGACATTTGGCAGTACAGCAAGCAACTGTTCCAGGATCTAGGCTTAATGCTGAAATACCATCAGGGCTGAGAATGTCTACATATTGCTTTCTAATAGTCCCTGCTGTTTGACACCTGGAATGGCATTAAGGAGTTCTGGCTCTGTGTGCAGAGCTTCCCAACCAGCAACTGAAACTGCTTCTACAAGATAGGAAGAAGGAGAGAGGGATTAGTGTTCAACGATTGCATCTATTTATAGCATTAAAAACATTTTTGTGGGGTGAAGGGTCAGCACTTGAAAAGTAAGGTATGGTTTACATATACACAGTAAAAAACTGAGATTCCAATACATACCTTTTTTCCACTTCAGGTTAATTACTAGTTTCCTGTACTTGCAGCTAGTTTTGCTTGCAGGCAAATTTCTCTTGAGCTCAGCAGCCAGGACTGTATCTAGGGCTAAGCTTTCCCACCATATCAGTCCAATATTAAAAGAATTTCTCTGGCTTCCTGTTAAACCAGGCACTGATTACAAAATTCTTTTGCTTACTTAGGGCCAGATTCAATAAAAATTCTGTCCAGCTTCCTCATCATGGAAGGCCACAAAAGCCTTGAAATATTTTGGTTTTGAAGCTTTCGTGGGCTCCCATAGTTTGGATACTGGGTAATGGTTCCAGTGAATGTGGTCCTCATAAAGCTTTTCAAGGTCCCACTCCATATGGACCTAACGATTTCTCTTTATTCTCTCCAGTGTGGATTACAATCCACTTCGGAGAATCTCTGATTTATGCCTCTAGCTACAAGCTAAATCCTAGAGGAATAGGTCCTTTTCCTATCAGGACACATCCTCTGCAGAACACTGACAGAGAAATTAGTGTTTCTGAAAAGAAAGCACCACTTACAAAAATCTGGTATGTTTTGCATGGAAGAACTTTATATGAATATAAGCAAATGGTAAAATCTAAAAGGAAATTCAATAAACTACTCATTATCTATATTCATATGACTAAGCTACACATGGAACGTAGCTTTTATCCTCCATAAAAAATGTACAGATGTTCTATAGAAAACTGTATGAACAAACTTTAACCTCACGACTGCTATTATTTTGTAATAAAAGGCTTACAGCATAATGTGAGCTTTTTTTAGAATGTAAGTTCCATGTGAGTAGTGTGTTGTTAATTTAATATTAATGCAATGCACCAGGAAGAAGTCTGCACAGAATCTAAAATAGAGAGAATCAGAGTGCTGCAGACAGGAGATTTGTGGCATGGATTTTATTTGTTTCAGCACTCAGCACAAAATTCATTGACCAGGATTCCCACTGTCACAGGGCATAGGATTTAACTATAGATATTTTCACATACTCGGGCACGAAGATTTTGCTGCAGCATTCCCACTGCTGTCCTGGGAATCATGTGGTTAAGTCACCTTGCGCTGCACTGAAAATTTACCTCTCGCTGTCAAGTGCATATGAATGAGCTTCTTTTTTGGTAACTGCAAAAGGAAAAAAAAATCCACTGAATAAACTTTTGAATTCCTTTTGCTGAACCATCCTTCAGGTAGCAGGTGTGAATGCCTTCACCAAATTCTTCCAGACTGCAAATGCAGTGCCTGCTTTGCTTGTGCTGCAAAGGAGTTTAAATGGGGGAGCAGAAGAGATCTCCAGTTTCATCCATACAATCTCTCTCTCCCATGTGAGCGAGTCCTCTCCTCTGCAGCGTCTGCCATTCAGAATACCTATCCTGTATTTCTCCAAGGAGTCAGTTCACTGTGAAGTGGTGAAGTAATTTATGACTTCCATTATTACAATCGCTTAGCTGCTCCCAAGCGTGTAAAAATAGCAACAATGATCTCTCCCACTTTTCCTTCCTTACCACCCCATAGGAGAAAGAGCTTGATCAATTCTGTAGGGATTACACGCGCACTTGGGTGTTTCTATAACTTGCAGGTGGAGTTTGACACTTTCTGAAAGCGATGAAGTCTACAGACATCTTATTCATTGCAGAAATACACTACCTCGTCTAGATACAACTTCTGGGAAAGCTGTGTTTCCAGAAGCTTCCTTCTCTAGCTTGACAGTTTCATTGCTCCTGTGAAGTGTACTTGCGTGCGATCATGGTCATAAAGGAACGCCCAACCTCAGAAACAGCGAAGGCCACTTCCTTGGAAGCCTTCCAGGGTCAAAACTGAAAACTTACCCTGGACTCCACATAGTGGAGCAGAGTCTCCATGCAGAGCAGAGAGAAGAAATTGGGGAAACATTCGTAAACACCAGGCCTATGTTATTCATAAACAACAGGCCTATGGCAACATGCGTGGTAAACTGGCAGACTGCTCCCATTTGTTCCAGTTTTCTAAGCATGTGATTTTAAATGCAGTTATCGCATTTTACGTGGACCGTCACAGCTGCACTGTACCCAGGAGAGCATAGAGAACAGTCTGGTCCCTGCAAAACAGATGGATCTTCCCTGTTTCTGTGCATACTCTGTGGACAGATACTAAAGCCCAAAAGTTCACAGAGGTGCAACAAACTTCAGAGGCCCTCTGCATCTGGAATATCTACAGAAGTCAAAATTTCAAAATACCCCTCTACTGTTACAGTCATCACCCAGGTCTAAACTCCTAGGAAAATTTACATGAGTTTCTCTAGAGTCATCACTTAAAATCCATTTTAGTTGAACTGACAAGAGAGACAGAGTGGACATTTTCATGCTTCAATATTAAATCGTGCCTGTTTTGGTTTAAGGGTAAGTCAGTTGAGGAGCTGATTTGGTGCTTGCAACCAAACTGGTCTTAAGCTGGTGCGATCCGTTTGGTTTACGTGTGATGCTCAGTAATGCAGCTGTTTAGTACAACTGAGACCTTAGACTTGACTGGTTTACTTCTGGCCACTTGCTCTGCAGTGCAGTGCCAACTTCACGCAGTCACTGAGACAGGGGATGGCAGTACTTACGCTTGCAATAAGGAATATGAAAACCTAGATATCATCTGTATAAAGGCAGGCCCTTTAGCTCACCATGTGATCCCCTCCCCAGCTCTCAAATGGTTCCACATACATACGGTACAAGCCTCGTCAGCTTCCAGAGAGGAGGAGTTTGGAAAGAGGAAAGCAACTCCTTGTGTCTCATCTGGCTCTGTCTTAGGAGAAAGACCAGAATGATTTCATGGAGCTTCCACTGATATGCATAGCTTCTTCACACAGGTTAGCAGCATTTGATGATCAACAGTATCGAATATCAGGAGTGATCCAACAAGTAATTGTGCACTCAAAATCGTTCTCACTGGCCAAAGTTACAAGGACAGTCTCAGTACGCTGTGCTATCCTGAAACCTCCATGATCAAGTTACTGGCTGCCTCACAGCTGATGTTAGAGATTAATTTTTGTCAACTTGATTAGCAGAGGACAGTTAGGGTTGGGGTGGTAGCTTGCAGGATCTCACTCTTTGAAAGACAGCTGTACGACTGAATCTTACCAGAGCAGATATTAACTGTGATGGAAGATTCAAATCGACGCGGAAGGACATCATCTCCATTTGCGTGTGCTCCAAATACCTTGCTTCTATACCTATTTGCCCAAATCCGGAAAGACAGCGTTACATTTCTTCTTCTGATTTATATTAAGCACTTGGGATTTTTCAGTAGAGGGTGTGCAATAAGACACCTCACACAGGAGATGTGACAAGATGAGTAGCGTCAACTGAGGTTTATAAAGCAACACTAGGGTCCTTCTGTAACGTCAGAGAATTAGGCAGCTGGCAGGGGCAAGTTCTGCGGCAGTACTTTGTGTCCATGCCTGTGTCAGGCAACATTTCTGCCACCAGCACTCATGGGATGTCTTCCTCTTCTGCTCAAGTCTTCCCTCATTTCTCAGAGGGGCTGAGGGCAGACAGAAGAGCAGGAGCTGGTGGCTAAGCATGCCTAGCAGTACTTGCATCTCCCTCTCCTCACTATGTTTTGTTGCTCCAAAGTGCTTTCTAAAACCAGAGGCAACAGAAAAGAGAAAAGAAACGTTGGGCTGGCTGGTTTTGTGCTGCTCCAACCACATCCCCTCTTTGTGATCTGCTCATTCACTGCTGATTGCTTCGAGAAGCTGATGCATCGGGTCAGTCAGTCAGACTAAGAGGGCTTATCAGGGAGGGGAAGGATTTGCCGCCTCCCTGCATCAGTGGCTGGTTCTTCCAATGCAAATAATTGCAAAAATGTCTTGAGGAGAAATATTTCCTGCGCAGTTGATGTTACCATCCATAACATGGGTACACCACGTAGGCCCAGAACTCCTCCACTCGCAGCCCTGTAACAGGGACTGGCACTGGGAATGCTCTGTTGGCTTCAGTTCCCCCAGCTGCCATCACATCTTGCATGGTCACAGGGAACAATGCAAGCGACAAGGACACCGTGCATTTTTCAGAGTCCTGCTCCCACCTTTTAAATGGGGAGATACCACATGCCCCAGAAAGCCCTGTGTATGCTATTAAAAGAAAACAGCCACCACTAAAAACAACTCAGTGCCTTCAACACCAGAAATAACAACTCATGGGGAAGCTATTTGTCTATTAACATTTTTCATTAAAGCGATCACTCCCAGCTGAGACTTATGAAAGATCCTGCCTGGCCAAAATGTCAGCCTGGTTACGGTATTTATTATCATGACTGCCAGGCCAGAAGGGCTCACTGCAGAGGATCCGGCCAGCGTGCTCAGACAGGAGCTCCTGCCTATGGGCCAGCCGCTGCACGAACAGGACTGGCAAGTGTCAGATGTCAAGTTCTTGTTTCACGGCCTGCCCTCTTCCCCTTTGACCACCCTGGATCACTGCTGCCGTTCAGCAACTGGCAAAGACCATATCAGGCAGGGTAAGCATCAGTGTTGTCCTGCTTTTAGAGCTGATAAAGGTCTTTGTCTCAGCTTTCCCTATTTTTAAACTACTCTAGCGTGGCTTTGCAGTCTCATGGCTGTCAGTCAGCAGGGGAGGGACAAGCTGGAGGATGAGGTGCACTTTCCTCAAGGTGGTCGTTGCTCCCTGTAGCCACGTGCTTCAGGAGAGGCGGCCGAAGGCATCCATAAGCTGCAAGTCTGTGATCAGGAGTCACGGGCTGGTCCTGGTGCAAAGGCAGGCTTGCACTTGGGTTTCATAATGGAGTTCATGGAAGTCAGTGGAAATTGAACTGCAGCCAAGGTGGAGAGCCATGTAGAACAGATGTCTTTACAGAGGATAAAACAAACAAAAAGAAATACTCAGAGCCCAAGTTGGAACTCTTGGCCCACAGTAAATCTGTAAAAAGCCCCAAAGTGCTCAAGAGGGAGGCTGTCCGACACACTTAAATTCCACATGTATAAAGTAAAACACATTTGCATTGCTAATTTAATAAAGGACTTCTTGACCCAAAGTCAAATGCTAGCGCAAGTCTTCTGCGTGGAACAGCTCTGATAAGCATGCTCTTTAACTCTCTCTGTGAACGCTCAGCAATGCTGCTTTTTAAAAGTTCATATGCTTTTCCTGGTGTCTGATGCTAATTATCTTATCAGATAACAGGCAGCCCTTGCTAAGTAGGTATGTAATATATTAGCCTTGGGGAGAAAAAAAAAAAAAAAAGACTTATCTTTCAAGTAGATTTGAAACTGCATATGATCTTCTGAGTCTGTGGAAACTTTCCTCTGCAGTACAGAGCTTATGTAAGGAAGGGAAAGAAGAAAAAAATCAAACCCGTACAGCTTTCAGGCTGCAGCTCTCCAGGCAGCTCCTTTCTGTTGAATTCTCTCCTCTATCAGTATTTTGGAATGACATACAGGTTAAACCATTCATCTGGCATGGAAAGCAGGTTTGGTAATTGCAAGTTTACATTACACTATAAACGGGCAGATTATAGTAAACAGATGAACTGTGTAAATAAAGCATCACCGCCTAGCCCTCCTTTGTGACTTGTATTCTGATACCACTACTGCTGCTTTTACTACAACTACTACTACTACAGCGAGGCTCCAGCTGACAGCTCCGCCTGAAACCCTTTATTCATCTCTGTTACTACTTCAGCTGCTCGGGGAGCAAAAAGGCACGGAGGGCTGATTGGCCAGAGGCTCTCTAACCTCGCGGGCCTGCCCGGGAAATCAGTATGCCGCACTCGAGAGCACAAAGATGAATTGTGAAGCCGGGGCTGGCGAAAGAACGCGCGCTGCATCTGGGAGGACGTGGAGACAGCCGGTTTTGCTCTGACAGCAGCCTCCCAGCCCGCGCATGTTTGCACACCAGCCTCGTGGCATCCTTCCAAGACAATTTGTGAACCTTGGTTCACACCATTTTCAAAGTAGGTCATACGCAGTAATCTCAGCTGAGGAGAGATACACTGTCAGCAGCAGGCACTGCAAGGAGGGTGATAGCTGTGGCCAATGAGCGGGCTGGCGCAAACGGGGAGCGTGAGAGCTACGAAAGCGCGGGGTCTGCGGCCAGCTGCAGCAAGGTGCTCGCCTTGTTCAAACAGCCGGCGGGCGAGCTCGAACAGACCCAGCCTCTTACCGTTTAGAGCTGTAAAAGGACCGACTGTTCTCCTGGACACACCACCAGCGCGGCTTAAATATTAATCTGAATGAAAATACAGTGGGAGAGGAAATCTAACCTTTACTTAGCTCTGTGTTCCTGACAGCAGGAATCGCAGCTAATTCAGAATTATGGGACTTAAATTTACCACGAGCCTTGGATTATTGCTTCCTAACACGCTCCCCTCACCTTCCCCTGCGTTGACAGACAAAATGCAGGCTCAAAGGCAGATGTATTCTTTGCAGAAAGGACTCCTAAAGCACTTTAATTTTCCTGCATTTTCCTGTATCCCTTGCTCGAGCTGTTTTAGGGGCACAGGATTAGAAGCGGGCATGTTGAAAGGTACATTTTGAAAGGTGATGTTCAGGAAAATAAATGCAAAAATGAGTATGCATACTTGTTCCCACACTGTAATGATAAAAAGATCGTCAGAGAGTCACCAGTTTAAAGCAAAAGCACGAAACTTCTCGGGCATAGGAGCTGTTAGGAATGTGTTGCCTTGCCTTTAAGCACAGCCTGCACATCATCAGAGATGACTTAACGCTAGAAAGCTGAAGGATTGCCTGAAGAGTGTGTTACAGCATTATGCAATTTAAGGAAAAAAAAAAAAAAGGTTAATTTTTAACCAGGCTCCATTTAACCTTGCTTCTGGTCAATAGTTATATGAATCTCAATGAATATGCACACCCTGAATAACTCTAATATAACACATGTGCATCATTTTTAGCACTGAAATCAACAGTGAAACAGCAGAGCTGGGCAAGCATTTGCTTTTTTTGAATCTGACAAGGAAAAGGACTGACTTTCCTCCGTTTGAAAAGTGGTGCTTTTTCCTTCTTTTCTTTCTTCCACTGTAATGCAGTAGGCTGGAAGTCTTAAATGGAAAGCAGCAAGTGATTTCTAAAGTTATCGTGCTCTGTGCAAAGAGAGAGGAGAGAGACAGCTCGTTGTGGAGTAGCAACAAAGCTTATCTCCCATCCAAGAGAGCACAGAATGACTTTCTCCTTCCTTAGGAGCGAGTTACCTGATCAATAGCTTGTCCAGGGAGTTGTGAGACATGCAGAAACATGCAACAAGGTGCTAGTTTTTATCAGGTAAAAAGGTGCTGTAATGACTTCCTATGCAAATATATAGAAAAATCCATAAATCCAGAAAGGGCTACCTCTTGGTACATAATCAAGGGAACAACTCATTCTCTAATGCAGAACACGATAATTTCCTGCCAAAATCATATTGCTTGCCCGTTATCACAAAGCTTTGACAGAAAATTAACCCACAAAAATCCCTTCTGCCATTGCCTTCCCAAAAGAAAATCCCTTTAAGAAAAATCGCAACAAAGAAAACCCCCAGACACTTCACAGTTTTTTTTTCCAAAATGACAATGAAATCTAGCTGTGGTTAGAACGGGCTCGGTTTTGTACAGTTTCACATCATGTGAGTTTTATTATTTTGCAGACTAACTTTAGCATTTTCCTAGCCAGCTGCTGGCAGTTGTCTTCTTAGGACTGAGAGCAAACTACTTCGGAAACAAATTTGGTCAAAAACCTTTTTAAAATGATACAGAAAAAAAATCTTTTGTGTTCTTTTTCTTTTCAGCTTGGATGTTACCTCTTTTTCTTTTTTTTTCCAGTCTTTGAAAGGAATGAGTCTGAAATGCTAAACAGGTCACAGAGTAATTATGCATCCACCTGAAAATTAAACACACATTCAAAGGCTTAACTAACAGCACATGCTAATTCCTAACAGGTACGTGTCACTCATTTTTTTCCATGGTTGGTCATTAGGATGTAAGCAAAACTGGATCCCATCAAACCCTGAGAAGAAATGCTGTAGTCTTTCCATGGTGTTAAAGGGAGACAGACCCCAGCAAGGCAGTGCTGTGCTCATGAAGCTGGTGGGATGCTGCAGGGCAGCCACAGCGTGTGCTGTGTCTGCCATATCCTGGTGTAGAGGCTGGGGAGGGCCTCCGAGGTTGCTGAGAGGACGACCAGCCCAGTCCAGAGGCCTGACGGAGTTCGTGTGCCTGGTCAGGTCAGCAGAGCCGCTCCTCACCTGTGTCAACCCCAGCTCAAACCCGGACAGCTGCTTTCAATGTTGTAAACCCGTGTCTCAGCTGAAAAGACAGACAAAAATGTTGGCAAATCATTTTCTGTTCAGTCCAGCGCCAAATTTATATCCTGGGACGTGCACATCTTCTTGCTCTGGCGTTACTGGATATTTTTTGTTCTCTCACTGCTTGTTGTCCCTGACCTTTCATAGCACAGGTTTGGCAGCAGTATCTCAGATGCACAAAAGGAACTGAATTTATATTTCCTTCGCAGAATTTTGTTTGGGTTAGTCATGTTTCTATGACAGTTTTCCGCGTGGTAAAAAGCATTTTTCTTTGACCTAGAGAGGGGAATGCACAGTGCTGGCAGAGGCGAAGGGACTTCAGCACAGCCTTTACGGAGGTGTGCGGTGGCACAGGAGAACAGTGAATGAACATCGCTGGTCTGTATGTGACCTGCCCACCTCCAGCTGAGGACTTGCTGTGAGCGAGCTTGAGATTTTTGGAGCAAGAGCTGCAGTACTTCAATGAACTGGCACTGGTTAAAGGAGATCTTTGGCCAACACTGAGACTGAAGATGGATTAAAGGTGGCTTAGTTCAACCTTTGCTTCCTTATGCTGAATTTCATGATATCAGCACAGGTAAGGACTGAGTGCTAAGCTATTATTTACTGCCTTTTGGATCTGCTGCTACAGTAAGTTCAAAGAGTAGCATGACCTGGCTCTTCCCAACTACCTTTGCACTTAGTAAAAGCTCAGGCTTCACAGTATGCCAAATACGTGTGGCATCAGGGAAAGAAACCCCATACATCACCTCCCAGGTGATTTTTAAATTGTGCTAAGGCTTTGCTCCTGTTTAAAAACTCAACTTTTTTTTCAAAGCTATTATTTCTGGAACACTCTAGTTGAAGTTGGAGGACTTCACGTGGTCTCTTCTGTCTATGACCAGCAGATAGCTACACAGGAGAAGATATAAAAACCAGGACTGTCACCACTGCGTGTTCTGCAGCACACGCATTTCCATCCAAGAGAAGGTTTTCCCTAACAACACCTCAATTGCACTGATGCTACTGCAGAAGTCTTAGGTGTTACCGCTTATTTCTTGTGGCTTCACAGTTCCTGTTGGCCAGAAGGAGCACCCTCTTCCAGGCCAAATGATTGAAACACATGAAAGGGAGCATCCAGTGTACACAGTAAAATTGCAGGATGCGTCCTTGTTCCATTCACCTCTTTCTCCTCTCTTCTGTCCCCTCCATTCTGCCTCTGGGAGCATTGGAATAGGCCTGATGTGGGAAGTCCAGGGAAGTCAGTGGATTTATACAGATGTAACTGAGAGCAGAAGGTAGCTAAGTGGCTTTTAGAGTCCTCTATTTCCAATTCCTAAATGTCCACTGACATTTCTGACCAACTTGCTTAGCCGACCACCAGATTAGCAGCCTTAGTTTGGTGTTTTACACCTCCTACACTCAGAATGTCAAATTATGTCATCCCACTCATGAGCCAAAAGAGCATGTCCCTCCATCCCATTCATTTGGGAGACAGGTAGCACAATGGCTGGCTCAGCCTGAAGTGCTCCATGCCTCAGGGCCATGAGTGTACCTGGACTTTTTACATCATGATCCTCTTCACCTCAACCTAACACTGCCCAGGTGTATGTACCCTTCAGTTTAAAGCACATGAGGTGTTCTTGTGTTGGCACTGAACAAAATTACATGCTAATCCTTCTGGTATTAGTCAAATGGGGCTTAAAAATTGGCTCAGATGCTTTTAAGTTGCAAGATTTCCCTGGCAAATGTGGACACTGGTCTCAGTCATGAATTCCCACAGAATCTAAGTTTTCGTTGAGAAAAAAAAAAGAAGAAAATTAAGATTTATGGCAGCAAAAATAACCTTTCCAAGCTTGAAACTGATGCAAACTGATAGAACATTGGCTTCCTGAATCTGCAGAGAAACAGCTCCCGTGCTTGTGCTGCTCCTCCATCCCCGTGCTGCCAGCCAGCACCCGCCGAGTGAGATGACCAAGGCATCGTCCCAGTCTCCTGCGGGCCCCCCACGCCACGCAGGGAAGTCCAGCAGCCCCCTGACTTCATGCTGAAGCTTGCAAAAGCTAGAACCGGGGCCAGGAACGGGCACTGGAATGATTCACGAGAGATAACGATCCTGAAGAAAGGAGGCTGGAGGAAAGGATGAGTAACAGAAATAGCTTGCTGGCTTCCTCTTCAGAGAAGCAAGGAGGGCGAGGGATGCTGAAATGAGAACACACTTTTTTTTTCCCCCCGTGGCTACCAGGAAGTTGACAGGAAAAGAAAAGCCTGCTCTGGTTCAACAGCTAGAAATGGGAGCTTCACCCTGAACAGGCACACGCTGGCTATAAAATGAACTGAATAACTGTATCTCCAAGCAGGGCCGTGCAGTCACTTCCTTGCAGGAATCCCCCAAACCCCAAGAGCTGGTAGGAGCAAGGGGCTGAGCTTTTCAGGAGGATGCTAATAGCAGCTTGTGACAGAGGTTGTTCTGCCTTCCTTGAGTGGGGGTACCTAAATCAGTCTTGCAGGTATAACTACATTTCTTGAGAACTTTTTACAGATCTAAAATCGCACCAATTCCCATATACTTGTCCAGTGAAACGGTGAACATCAGCTTGGTGATTGTTCCGCCATGTTATGCTTTTTCAATGAAAACAAGTATTATAAAAGAATAGAAAATTGATTGTTGGGATGCATTGTTATATTATTTTTTTTCATATCCTGAATACCACACATTTGACTAAATCAGGGTGCTCTACTTGCTCTTCTCTTGACCACTGTCTATTTTTTATTCACCTTAGTCAACAGGACAGGTATCTCAGCAGTCACTGGGACTCCCACAATCATTCAGAGACTTTCCTCAATGTAAATAATGTAAATTAATCCTTTTTTTTTTGATTCTATTTGATTTGGCTTAAGCCACATAATGCAGAATTCTGTCCCATCTGTCCCACTTAATTACAATAATTGCAGAACCTAAATTTGCTTCCAAACATCATTAATTAATATTATACTACAGGCTGGGTGGGTAAGGGGAGGAACTCCTCTATTTCCGATTCCTAAAAACCCCCAGCCAAACCAAAACAAGGTCTGGAAGATTTTACATTATTTTTCAATGTCAGTGTTGAAGACTTAATAACCACAGAATGTGCTCTGTGGTCTTTATTAATTTCGTATCATCAGCAAACACTGTTTGCTGGCAAACATTTTTGCTAAAAACATCTTAACTTGAATTTTCCTCCGTGCCAATGTACAGGAGACTTTGCTCCAAGTAGGAAAATCTACATCACGGGATACATAAACCCTGCATGCAGTATTTAATTAGAAATTTTTGACCAAAATTTACCAGTTACCAGTGTCTGAATTAAGCCACAGATAACATTGCTTTAGACAGAGCAATCTGAACCAAACAAATGTAACCCTATCAGGTCGCAGGCAGGGGGGAAAAAGCCATCTAGTGGACAAAAATGCAACCATACAACAGAAAATATTTTCACACACGAAGCTTTTGCTGGAGTTTTTTTTTTTCCATACTTCATCTGCAATACCACTTATCTAGGAATCCTCCAGAAGTTTCTGGGAAATCAGAGCTTACTGGAGAGCAACGACGTATTCTAAGCACGGGTTTTTGGCAGATTCTGTGATTTGCAATTGTCATAAAACTTCTCAGTGGTTTTGCTCCTCCTACCCCTCACATCGAAATTTATCAGCATATTTCTTCTTTCAATGCCGTGAGGGCCATCACTCGGCTGAATATCTTATCACTAGATTCAACACTATGTGCCAAGCAGACTGGCATTGCACAGGGTTTAAATAGCTGAGCTAATATTTAAACTTTTGTCCCCTCTGATCCCTGCAAAATAATGAGAAGAGACTTTGTGACTCTGTAAACAGACGAGCTGGACGGTGCTCGGGGAGGCTCGCGCTAAAATTATCCTGGAGGTCTGCAGGACGCGAGGTGTGGGGAGCACCACGCGGACGCTACCCCTCCAGCATCATCTCCTTTTTAACCTAAAAAGCAGTCAGAAGGGAACAAACTCTCCTCCCGACGTCGTTTGCAGCACTCACTGGCCTTTGCTGAAACGCTGCCTACCAGGGCCGTGGTGGCCTGTGCAGTGAGTTAAGCACCTGAATGTATCCCCAGCAAACCAGCCTAGCTGTGCTCGGCTCTCCTCTGCTTTCTTTTGCGCTGGTGGCCACGGGGGAACAAACGTACCAGCTTTTTAACGTAATATTCTTGGAGGCCCAGCCCCCAGGTTCACCCTCCTCTACCACAAAGTTCACAGCGTTTAGCCAGGCACTTTCAGCTAATCTTGAAGAGCAGATAATGATCAGTCATGCCCAGGCAAGCCAAAGTATTGAAGCCAAAGTATAATTTCTGTGGGATTACAGCAACCCAAACCACCATCATCAGAGACTATCCTGGGATGATGCAAGCAAACATCTGTAACTCCTGCTGCTCCAGGCGAAATACTGCAGCGGGATTAGTGACCTGGTCTAATGCTCAAACAGCAGGTTTTGTTCCCCTTCCCGCACCCCTTTTGTCTGAGCTAATATATAACCCCAGAAACCCTGGCCTTTCATTAAAAAGGAGATTAAAAAGATAATCTTTCTCCACAGCTGGTTTCAGGAGCATCCCATGCAATGACTTCTACCCAAGTCGCCTTTGCCGGGGTGAGCATTTACCAGGAGGCCATTAACCCTGCACACGCATTGGATACACCGCGTAAGCAGCAGCCACCTCCTCACGCTGCTCCTGTGTCTGCCCCAGCGTGAGGAACATCTCATGCATCACTTTTGAAGGAGCCACCTCGCCGTGCCCAGATGACCCCCGTGTCGCTGGGTCATGAGACAAGGCAACGGCAGCTCCCAAACTACCTTCCACAGACCTTCTCCGCCGCCTCTTATTCATCCCCTTCCTAATGAATCACAGCCCTTTCTCTCTCCTCTTAATAACCAAATAAGGATTTCAGGGCTTGGCCCATTCAATGCATTCTGTGTTTTAATACAGACAGGAACAGAATACAAAATACTGCCAAAAGTTAAGCAGCAGGGGCAACCTTTCTGCTATTTGCATGTCTACAGTTCCCGATTCAACAATGCCGACTTGCTGTTATGCACGACCGCAAGGCAAGGAATTCATAAACAATAATAATAACTCTCCAACTAGCCATGCAGAACTGCAGGACTGGCGCAGAGCAGGAAAAAAAAAATGCTGCTTTGCTCCTTTACAAAGCTTGCAATATAAACTTTGCACTGTCAGTTTAAAAGTTTGGCATCTGCGTCTGCAAATGGGGAGGAACCCATTTTCAGATACTTGTGAAACATAAACTTCAGCTGTTGCCAAGCTCAGAGATAGATTTGCTCCTTTTTATTTTTAAGTTTCCTGAATATGTGAAGAAACCCACAAAGCCATTTTAGAGTTGTGTAGCTATGAAAAATGTACACGCTTCTGTTTTTTTTTTTTTAAGCAGCATGCTCAATCATTGTAATTATTCCTTGAGAATGCTTTTTAAAAAACAGAACCGTGGCTATTTTTCACAGCTACAAAACCCTAAAACAGCTCTAGAGTTTTCTGTGAAACTTAACAAAAAAATTGCCTTTCAGCTAAGAACAGTAAAAATAGATCAAAAACCAATTAGCTGGCCCACATGGCAGAAGACAGGTGTGCTTTGGATGTGGTATTTATACAGAATCCAGATAATCATTTTTTCCCTTTCATACAGATTCCTGAGGACTATAAATATCACAAACATCTTTTTGCCAATGCCCGTCACATCCAGTTAAAACACTGTCCACTCGAAGAATAACCTTAGGACGCAGCCTGAAACATTTCATCCTGCCTCCTACCGAGCTCTGAAACTGAATTAACATTAAAAGCAGCAGACTGATGGGTGAATTATGGTAACAAGCCTTCAAAAGCAAAACCCAGTAAACTCCTTTAGAAAGCGCAGCCAGAGAGAAGGCTGGGAACGCTGAAACCAATTACAACTGCTTTAGTGTTACACCTGTTTAAATGAATGCCAAATCCAGCCCAGAATTATTTACATTATGTTATTAACAAAGGGACGTATGAGTAATGGGAAAACAGAAGTGGTTTATGCAAAACAGGCTCTACTGAAACCAGCTAAAAACTCCAGGTACTTGCGGCAGAAAACAAAGGCTGGGGTCAGGCGTGCTGCTCTGCCTGTCCCGGGGTCAGGCAAAGAGACTCCTGCACCTTGAGCCCCCACGGGCTGCTTGTCCCTGTGTGCCTGCCAGGGTGAATACGCACCTAACTGCCCCGTGTGCAACTCAGTTGGGATGATCTTCCTTCCCCATCTTCGATACTTGTAACAGAGGTTATTTTTTACAACTACATTGCTCAAGCAGAAACAGATTTAGGGGCTGATCAGACAAGGAAACTGTGCCAGGAGATCTGAAGCAGGATAGCCCTTTGCAGGCATACGGTGGGTGATGAGGAAATAAGGAGGCTGAGAGCATCCTTAGTAGTCTTACTAAAAAAGGAGAGATCACACCATTCTTCCAGTAACTTACAGCCCCTTCCTGCCTGCTTTCTAACATTTAAGTACCTACGTATGAGGTGGTTCCTGCTGTATAAAACACTTCATGTATGAAATCTTATGACAAGCAAGCAAAGGATGTATTTCTAAACAAATCAAACGCAAGGCTGGGAGCTAGAAGCAACTGAAGGAATTGGTCAAAATTGCAGGGATACCTGCTGGTCCTGGAGGCCTCTCCACAGCTCTTCTCGAATACCCCGACTTCACCTTGCCTTTAAATCTTGTCCAGTTCCTGAAGGTCCTGGCCAGTGGCCACTGATGGAAACTGACAGATCATCCGCAGAAGTAGGTTTTCAAAACCACTTCCTCCTCCTCACTAATCCCATCCTCTCATTGAAAATGCCAGGCCACCTCGGACAAATGACTTCGGTCACGCTTTCCTGACACTTGGTTGGAACTAAAATCCCTTTCCTCTGGATTCAGCCTTTTGTGATGCATCTACTTTAACTAGTTCAGAAATTATTTCTCAACCCAGCCGAAATTCAAGCTGTCTCCTTTGCTTTCTGCAAGCACATTCAATGGATTTGACCTTGTGATAACTATTGTCCATTCCTGTCACAGCCAGAATACACATGATTCTCTTTGAGCATTTGTTCAACTCAGCAATGTGACAGAAAAAGACATCTCTGTATTTTACACCAAAAAAAAATTTTACTAAAGGGCCCATTCCTTACAAAGAAGGTACATAACAAAGAAGAGCAAGTTTTCACAGTTCTGCTCCAGTTTCACCAGAGCAGCAAAATGAAGTGGCTGTGCCCCATCCCCATACCTAACACAAACACTTTGCAGATCAGAAAAGCCAGGATTTACAATGAACTGGACAGACTGCTGCTCCACACTAAAGCTCTTGGGAAATTAAGAACAGAAATAAAAGTTGTACAGCAAGCAGCACAGCACTGAGCACAGAAAGGCACGGTTCAGTGTTGCATTCAACGCACATCTCAGAGGACTTCGCTGGATCCTCCCTGCATCCTACAGAAACGCTCATTCCAAGAGTGGTTGAACACCGCGGAGTGACCATGGGCTCCAACAGAAGTCTGGGAGTCTGTTCCCAAGAAGCTCCCAACTGTGCTTCAAAACCCACGATGACTGCCATTTAAGGCTCTCTAGGGCTGAAAGAGCTTACACATAAGATTTTCCTCTTGCAACCAAGAACATCAGGACCCAGAAAGAGTTCCAGCTGATTTTCCAAGTAGCGAGTGACTGGCTTTCTCAAATACAGCTGCTTTCTTCATTAAAAGACTAAAAATAGTTCTGCTCCTAGCAGGCTGACTTCCTCTTAAGCATTCTGCCGTGTCCATGTGTGTATTTCATTCAGGGTTTCTGCATGTCTACGCCACTGTGATTCTATTTCAGCCTTTAAGTACATTCAAGAAATTTTTCATTTCCCTCTCCCATATTCACTCCAGATGTCCTCAACTGTCCAAAACTGTTTCATGTTAGGAGAATTTGTAGGGATATTCTGGCATTCACACTGCTCCCATCTGCTTCAGTATTTTCAGGAAAGATCAACTTTCTTCCCCAACTGTTAGCAAATGCGGACGAGTCTACAGTTTTAAAACACCCATGATTAAAGGTAGATGCTTTACTTGTATCTTGTGTGGTAAGAATAGTTAAATATGACCAGATCAGGCTTTCAATTTTTCTTCTTTGATAGATGCTGGAGTGAGAAACCTGAAGAACTGAAATATTCCATACGTCTCGGGGAACATACTGCAACTGGCAGCACACACTTCATAGTGCTGTACCAGCATGCAAGAACCCAGTTTTGACAAGATATGCTGAGTGTGAGCTGGGGGACTGTGCAAGCACACGTTGCAGTGGTCCTTTGAACACCAGTCGCCTTGTTTTCCAGAGCACAGGAGAACTGTGTACTGCTGCTGTCTTCTAGCATGCAGGGCGGATGTGAAAATCACAGAGCGGACCTTGGAAGGGAAGGATGTACCCCTGTGACTTCCCTTAATATTAAGTTAGTATATGCTTGTGTCTGCGTAGCTCCAAAGCATTCTAGATATCCCAGTTTAGATCTAAAGTAAAAGGTTGTGGCACGCTCTGTCCTGAGTGAAAATGCCCAGTGTTGGACAAAGGGCATTGAAAATTAGACAGGCACGCTGCTCAGAGAGAAATGCATTTGCTTCTACCCCAGGAAAGCTTCAAAATAGAAATATCATACCCAGCCTCTGCTTAGTATTCCCAGAAGTCAATGGAAAAGAAGTTCTTCAGGCTATGGTAACAAGTTTGTGGATATCCCATTGAATTAAAATGATGAAGCCCTTGAGACAACATACAAATTTGCTTCCTCGGGCAGATCAGCAAGAGGGCCATTCGGGATCAACTCCACGGTGTCTGAGGACCTGAAGTTCAGCAGAGCTGAATTCCCCCACTCCCATGACGGCAAGGAATCTTCAGTCCATCCCAGAACTCTTTTCTCTTTATCCACTCAGCCTCATTTTCCACACCACTTTACAACTCTGAACAGCGTACTTGGTAATGACGGGAACACCGGTTAAACAAGCAGCTTAATTCCTAAAATTCTAATCTGGAATGTATTTACTTTTCCAAAGTTTTGATTCATAAATATGACGCACTTCACTGAATCTGTCCAGGATGTAGCTGAGAAACAATAGAAACAATAGTATCCTGGTACTCAGGATATTTCTGGATAAAAAGTATTTGCATAAACATGATGAAACATGGGTAGCATCTCTGCCCATCCTTAATCTTCTTGCAAACGTAGGTGTGTTATCTAATAAATGTAAGCAGGTACAACCTTTCTAGTACAGATAAGCTGGTTGCAAATTTTTATGCCAGGGAAGATAATTAAAAGAGAACTCCAAGTTTTATTTTTAATCTTGAGTTTCAGTGATGTGAACTGATAAATGTGCCTGAGAATGCAAAGGTATCCACAAACCCTTCTAACCCTATTTACTTCTAGAAGAGTTAAGGCTGGTCACACCTCACAGTCTCAGGTCAAAAGTTGTTCTGAGGATGGTAACTGCTTTTGACTTCTTGGAGAGGAAAGGGAGAATGGAAATATGCTGGTACCCAGGTAGCATGATTTGGTAAAAAAAATAAAAATTGATAAATGGCATCTAACGCCTCCCTCAAATGTATGCTAAGTAATTCCATACAGAATAAATAGTCTTGGCCATTTTCCATGTTGCTAAAAATGCAGGTTTCAGATCCTCTTTCTTCATAAATAGGAAATAATAATTCACAAGAAAGCCAATGCAAGTAGAAAGTAAATTAATATGGCCTTGTTTTGCTCTGAACTATGTTGCTGCAATTTTATGGCAATGCCGACCAAGAACAAAACTTGGCTTGCTGTATCTTTTCCCTCTAAATGTCTTATTCTGACCATACAACTATTCTATTTTCTGGTTAAACATTATCTGGAGTGTGTTAATTTCTGCTTCAGCTAATTTAGCTACACTAAATGCAAATGCTTCCTGTACTTATGAATACAATCTGTTCGTTCATAGTGAATAGTTTTCAAAATCTGGATGAGTTAAAACAGCAACAGTATCCATGTGGGACCAATCTTCCCTGGACAACTCTTGTACTTTGATTCATAAATTCTTTCCATAGGAAGTATCTGTGGAAAATCTCCAGCACATCCAGAAACGCACAACTCTGTTGTTTGAGTTATTAGGAGTTCTTAATACTTATTGCTTCTTTCTTTATTTTTTAATTTATATAAGCATTAACCCTTGGGTTCATATGAGAATTTTTATGCCTATTTTTTATTATTATAGAATGTGTGCTTTTAATAACTGCAGTAGTTTAACACTACCACCACATGAGCCTATTAAAAGGTGACTTTCAACTCTCTAAAACCTGATTTCTGCACCTCTTCACCTGCTGCTACCATTCTGTATGTTTGATTTTGTGGAATAAAGACGCAGTTGCTCGTTTATAAAACAAACATACCATTACTTGACCAAGAGAACAGAATTTCAGGAAATCCTGAAAAAACACTCAGTCTTGTGAGATGTGAGGGTCACAGCAGTGGGAGAGCAATGGTAAACCTGCAAGCAAATGACTGAGATCCACGGTATTCGTGGTCCAATGCCATGATCCAGCACAGAGGTAAGCGTGGCTGTGGGGATGTCAGAACATGCCCAGTATTTGTCACAGTCATGGGAGGCTGAAGGGTTTGTTTCCACCCCAACGTTTGGATGTGCACGTTTGCCCAGAATGGAAAGCTTAAGCATACCTGAGTGGTTTTTTGCTCATCTCTGGCAATAAGAGCGCATGCAATTTGTCTTGCATTTCTGCCAGCACTCCTGCCCTTTACCCTAGATGTTGCAGACTCCTGGGGAAGCCTCTGTCCTTCCAGCCTTTGGTGCAGCAGTGCCAGGTGTTGCCTTGGCATGAGGAGGAGCCCTCCAGCAGCTCAGTCTGGTTCCACCAGCCTTGCTTATAACATGGTCCCCCAAAGGGAGCCAAAAGTCTTTCCTGAATTAAGGCTTAAATAAACTTTAGAAGAACTTCAGGCAACTGACATCAAATTGCAGCTAGTCAAAAAGAAAAAAAAAAAACAAAGAGCACTTATGGTCATGAGGGCCCAGGAACAAAGTTCTTAAGTCACAATGGCACCTTATTAAAATCTCGTTGGCCAAAGTGAAGAGCAACAACTTAAGGCCTTTTCACAAAGCATTTGTCCTCTGCTGTTTGCCTCTGACAGTCTCCAGTGTATTCAGTATCTCCTTTCTCTTTTTTATTGTCTTCTTCCTTCAAATGTTTTCTCTTCCTCAGGTTTCCATTCCGCAACGAGGGAGGTTCAGGGATACAAGTTAGTGCCCAGTATATGTTGCAGTCCTCATTTCTGAGCAGCATTTCTCTCGTGCTTTCTCTCATGCTTTGTGCCACTCTTACCAGGCCACTCCACTCCAGGTCCAGTAATTGCAGATACAGAATCACAGAGAATCACAGGATGGTTGAGGTGGGAAGGGACCTTTGGAGGTCATCTGGTCCAAGCCCCTGCCCAAGCAAGGCCACCCTGAGCAGGCTTCCCAGGACCACATCCAGGCAGCTTTTGAAGACCTCCAAGAAGGGAGACTCCAGGGCCTCTCTGGGCAACCTGCTCCGGTGCTTCCCGATGTTTAGACAGAACTGATTTCTCACCTCCCAGACCAAGACAAAGTTGCAGGTCGTTCTTCCTCTTAGCAGGAATGCTGCAGCAGCAGAATTCTTCGGGTAAACGTTCTGTGGGTTTCTTTTAAAAACTGAATTAGTCATGTGCAGAGTATGTCTACAATGGAACAAGGCCAGAGATAGAAGTCCTTTTTCAGCTCTAGCTATGCCAGCTGAAGAAGATGATCTTTCCAGATACTTCTCCCCCTTGCCAGAGGTTACAGCAAGCTGACCTGCTAGAGCGAGTGTGTTTCAGGCAAAATGAGTGAACTCAAGATGCTTAAACATTTACTCTTTGCACAGGCGATTTATCCTGACTACAGCAGGTTTATGAGTGGTCCCCATGATGCTGAGCCATAGGTTAGAGAGGTCAGTAACCTCTGGTGTGGGTAATAAAGTCCTCAGGTAGAAGAGCGCTATTGGTAGTAACCTTTTTGGCTGGCTAGGCAATATGCAAGAAAGAACATGTACCCACAGCACTGGACTAATATAAATATTCTTTATCATCACTACAGCTTCTTCCTTTCCCTCATGGGATTGCCCTAGCAGTATAAGCAACTTCATGCAGTATCATCTGTTCTATGCTAGGGCTGAAAACAGATCAGCTTGCTCATGCAAATCAGGCCCAGGGTTATTTGCCAGCATTTCTGAGAACACGAATGTGTAAAGATAGCAGATACACGCTTTTTCTTAAAAAGCAATACTTGGATGGCTGAACTTTAATTCCTTACAGCTTATAAATAAATAAAAACATTTAAAATCCCTTTGTAACAATTGTTCGCTGTACTTAGTTCACGTGGCATTTTTCTATAACTCTCAGTAGATCCATAGTGTCTTAGCGCAATACGAGTAGCTTTGATTTCAGAGGTAAGGAAAACTGTTAAGAAATGTCTAAGGTTACCTTCCGTTGAGCTTGCCCGTTTGTAAACATGAAAGCACACACACACATGACATTTGACTATGCCCTATACTTGCGGGCCAGTCCAAGCAAAAAGCAGGTATGACGAGTGTCCTCATTTAAGTTGTAGTCATTACCTCATGCTTCATCCCTTCTGTTGATAGCAACCTTGTCATGCAGCCAAACAAACAACAACCAGCACAAACAAAAATCGATCACTCTTGTTCTTATAGTACAGAAATGTACATAATAAAACCCATCAATTCCCGCAGAGATGTATTTTAAAACAGTTAAATTGCAGCTACAAAAGAGAGACATAAAACAAAAATAGGCTAACAGCATCTCAAGCTATTCTGCTGAGATGCCTGCAGCTGTAAATGGGTTAGTTTGGCTTTTTGAGTTATAGTTTACAGACACATCTATACAAGATTACAGTTATGAGTTACTGGTATGTACGGTTTAATGGATTTTCCTGCATGCTGGTACTGCAAGTTCCTAGTCTGGAGCTCTGCTTCTTGACAGATCTAATCAACTAATACTATGTTTTACAATCTTTTCTTGTTAGCTACTAAATTCCTGATCCTTTGACCTGAGGATGAAGTAGGGAGCGTCATACGTTTGATTTATGCAAAAACTGTCCCTATTTTTATCTGTTTGTGCTATACAGATATTTGCCTTGTGAAAGTCAAGAGGCATATGTTTCCTCTGCATTTTAGATGGATATTTTAATATCCCGATTTACATGCAATTTAAAGCACAGCTGACTATCTTGTCCTAACTTTACACATTACTGCTTCCTTGGTAGCCCATACAGAGTTTCCATTAGCTCTACAGCCAGTCCAGGGCCCTATTTTACGACCCACTTTCATGCAAATAACCATTATCAAATGATAACATATGTGAACTCTACCTCCCACAGTGACTACTTAAATTGATACTAACATTGCAAAAATAATTGAAACAACACCTTTGAATAGCATCTGCTTTTATTACTGTTTTTTAGTTCCTTGCCACTCTTACTGAGTGTCTGGCGGGATCTGTTAGCACCTTTCACTTTCATCAAACTGGACTTTCAGCGACACTGGCTCTTTGAACTGGTGACATATCTTTGCTATGGCTCTGCTCATTCATCCGTAAGAGGTGGCTCTTGAAAGCTGTCGCTAACCTGAACTCAGATTTGAGACAGTAAAACAATACACTGAACATCGGCCATAGAAATCGCCAGGGGATGTTCCCTGTGCAGAGTTCACACAACCAGGCTCAACCTGAGAAAGATGGTTTGTATTGCAGCAGGAATTTAAGTAAATAATATCTACAGCATCAAAGCAGCTTGCACCAGTTCTGTGCAAGAATGGCAGTAATACAAAAGAATGAAAAGAGTCTGATTTGGAGTTTATGTGAGGTATAAAACCTATATGCTCAATAAACAGAGCTTTTGTGAGGCACGGTGGACTACTGGAAAAATCAGTGCGAAGGACGGAATTTCCAAGGGGAGCCGAGCAGCTCCTAGCAGGGACTGCAGATGAGCACCGCCGCGCGAGTCTGATGTGGTTTTCCTGGCAGTAACCGAAGACAGGCAAATACTAGCGCTGTGAAAATTTTATCCATCTTAGTAAGTCGGTTCCTCTTTGTGCTGCTTGTCTCTGAAAAGCGCACGTTAAAGTACTGCAGAAGGCAACACATGACACCGATCGGCTTCCAACATCTGCTGTGTAGAACATGGAAAAGCACGCTACAGGATTTCTAGGGAAAGCTGCCTTGTAAGCACACAGGAAAGCTTTGCTGATTCTCTTCTGTAGGGAATTGAATTCAACTTAAATAACAGCTTTTAAAAATTAGGAAGAAGTATGTATAGAAAGCAGGAAGCTATAGAAACTTTTTTTTCTCCCCTGTGCCTTTCTAAACAGAGGAGTATTTCCATTCAACGGCAAGCAGCTGCCTTCTCCACGGCCCCATCAATCTCCATACTCGGCCTGACGAGCACCTTCCAGCGACCCCTCTGCAAGCAGGGAGCCCGCAGGTGCTCCGTCCGACCGAGCAGGGCTGTGCGCCCCAAAATGCCACATGAAGGGAATTCAGGCACAGGGGACATGGGGCTGGGGAACGGGTGGCCGAGAGGAGAGCAGAGCCGGGTGGCTGCACTACTACAGGTTTCACCAGTCAGTGCGTCAGGTTACCGCATGGTTCGGGGCGAAGCTGCAAGCGGGATAAGGCTGGAAAGGTGATCACCCCGTCGCCGTTACAAACGGGAACCGCGATGTAAACGGAGGAGGGGACAACTGCATCGTGCACAAATGGCCAGGTGGCATCCGTAGCATAGGCAAACCCTGCGGGATCAGAATCTCGCTCCCTCTGCTGACCTTATCGCCGAAGGTAAACCAGTCAGCGGGCATAAGCCCGCATGACATTGGTCTCAGCTTCCCGGTCCAGATTTCCAGGGCAAGCCGTAAATACGAGCAAAACAGATGGCTATTCCTGGCAGCCAATATTTTGCAAAGGTTCTCGGCAGGGACATCTGCGAATTCCCTGCTCGGCCCGGCAATGCAGGGGTCAGCCAGGCCCCGGGCAGCACAGCTGCACAGCAGGGCCACCGCGCCGCATCCCGCCTGGTCCCCCCCGGCGTCTGAGCACCCGCACTTCTGCACCCGCATCGCGGCTAACGCAACCATTTCTTTCCTGATAAGCATTTGATATTTATATAAGCGGAGATGAGAGAGAGAGAGAGAGAGAGAAAGAAAAAATCTGTCAGAAATAGCTTTACAGATGAGTCTTCTCATTGTCTAACAAGCTTTTCATTGTTTTTAATTTTCATTTCTCTCCATGGTTCAGGGCACTTTGAAAAAAATCTATTCAGCAGTTTCCCACTCATAATTCAAGAAAGAGAGTCATGTATTATAATAGAGATAATTAGCTTTGACTGAAAATAATAAGCTTGGCACCAAATATCCCCCCACTACTGCACAGAATAACCATTTATCGTCTTATATACTCTCCATCAAGCCTAATTACTGCAACAGTAATTACTAACCTGTTGAAAGAACAAAAGAAAATGCAACTAGCTCTGCGCTGAAACAAGGAGTACATCGCTGCTTCTAATAAGAGGCTCTTGGTTGCCCCATTTCAGAGAACATTTCCATGCCACCACTGAGAACCTCTCTCCACATGTATGTTTGTAACCCCCCAAAAAAGAAAATACATCCACAAATAGTCTGACTGCAATGGCTAGGTCCCACCCATTTGGGCCAAATTTCTGTTCTGGTAGACTGAAGGAATTCCAGCGATTTCTGGATTTCTGGGAAGTTAAGAGAGCAGCGCCTGTCCTCAGCTGCCTGCTGCGATGCTGCAGACTTCCATATGCTGGACAGCTTTGCTTGCTTACTCTTCTGACCTGCCAAACCTCTCCCTGGCTGTTATTCTGTCTCTCCTCAACAGATATGCTGCCAATCACACCAAAGCGTGACAGTAAAAAATTCAAACAAATACAGCCTTCTACATTCAAAGTATAATGCATGTTTAAAGGGTTTGAAGTATAATATTTGTCATTTATGCAGAAACGTATGGTGTTCAGCATCACTTCCCTCCCTAGTTCCACCCTTCCACTGTTGCTCCTGTCTAAAGTTCACTCTTCGAGCTTCACCTCTGACAGCTGAGTGAGCCCTAGAAAAAAGCAGTGCGGGGACAGCTACCACTTTTGCTGCTCAGGGCGTTCCCCGTGCCATAAAAGAACCGGCATTTGGGAGAGCTGTACAGCCACCCAAGAAAAGAAGAGCGAAGTGTCACCAGCTTTCCTACCTGCTGGTCTGCCCAGGTCCCTAAGTGTGATCTGTCCCTCTGTCTTTGCCAAAGGGAGCTGAGGGAACCCAGTGCCTTCCAGACACCATCAGTGCTTTTCAAAATCCGGACTGCTGAAGTTGTTACACTCATTCAATCCAGGAACTGGAACAATGCCACACGGCATATGCAAGCATTCACAGCTAATCAACCCAGCTGAAATTTCGGATATTGAATATTCTCTGGGAAACTGTTCCCAATCAATCCACAGCATGTAAACAACACAACTCTCCCACCTCCAAAACCCCCAACAAGCTGTAAAGTAATTCACTGCATAAATACAACCCAAAAATACAACCTAGAAAACCTCAGAGCCAGCAGTCTTGAGCACTCAACAAGCATGAGTTACTCTGTGCCTCAAATAATGAGACTGGTTTAAATTAGGAGAGGTTTGGTTTTTTTTTTTTTTTTTGAGTTCTTGACTTTTGCTGCTTTCATTTTGAGGCTTTAGGGACATAACATTTCAGGGCTTTTTCAACAGAATTATGAGGCCTAGAAACATCCTTTAAAAAAAAAAAGAAAAAGAACAAACTTCTAAAATCATTGCTTTCCCCACCCCGAGTCACACAATCCCCAGTTGTATGAACTTTAGGGTGAATACAACAAAGACTCCAAGGACTGTCATGCAGTGAACATGCACTGCTCGATGACATTCAGGTAGCCAGAAGGGGGCTTCCCAAAATTATGAGAATACTAACAAATGCAGAAGCCATGACACTTGTGATTATCCTATGCACAGAGAGAGGGGCACAGCATATTTTTTTAAAAAAGGAAAATGTCATAGCCTAATGACTATGTCATGAGGGACTTGAAGTTCTAGTGCAGTAGGATAAAATCACCAATGTTTTCTACAGCCTTTGCTAGGCTATAAAAAATATGTCAGTAGGTTATTAATAAAAGTAAACACATTTTTCTTTTCCAAAACCCCATTCCCTAAATGTAATTCAATATTGTGTTTTAACATTTTGTTAGTAAATTTAAGAGATGCTTGCAGCAGGTTTGGAGACTAGTAGCTATGTAAATTGTAAATGATGAGGTAGAAATCAGTAATATTTTCTTGACGAAACAACTGAGAGGCACATCTGGTCACTATCTAACAATGAAAAGGCATGAAAAGAAATTTTAATATAGCATTCACCATTTAGAATAGCACAAAATCAGCTCAGGCATCAAAAGCTAATGAAATTACTCAATTCTCCATCTTGCCCAGCACTAAAACGTTCAGTTGTGGGGTTACTCTATGTGCCATAATAAATTTCCCCTGCTAGCTGAAAAAATACAAAATCACTTCAATGGGATTTTTTAAAAACTCCCAGTTTTCCCACCTTCCTAATTTACTTCTTGTTTAGCCACTGAATTGTGTTTCTCTCTGTTCTTTTGCAAGCAGCACTAATAGCAGCTGTTCTTTGCAACTTGCAATATATTCTCTAACTGGAGCACAAAAAAATATCAGTCGTAAGTTGTAGGCATTGCTCCATCTGGAGAACGGCTATATGGGTTTTAAAAGACAACAGACCTTTAGTATGCTTAGGATTTATATAATTTTTCTTGGTACTGTCCCGGAAGTCTGCCTTCACACACTCCAAGCTAGTTGCTTTATCCTGAATGAGTCAGAGTGAAAAAGCCCACTCAGGAAAAATATCCAAAGAAAATAGTAGCAAACTGGCTAGTTAGAAGTAGGACAGGCCTATGCCAAAACCAGAATGTCAAACATATCCGAACATGGGGAATATGGACCTTCGCTTCAACAATATTCCCCATGTCTACAAGTCTCAGAAGGCTTTCTAATTTCTGTAATTATTTCTACTTGCAATTATGTTGTTTGGTCACTAGTGCCTTTTGGCGGTTTTGATGCTTTCAGGAAAGGAAGTGGTTTACTGGAGACAAAGAAAAACGGAGCATAACTCATTCTGTTTGGAGTTGTTGCTTTCCTTACTAATAAATACTTCTTTAAGCACTTTGGAGAGCCCGACCACCCTGCTTCCCAGACAGACTCCAAAGAAGTAACAGAAACGACTGTGACCTATCTCTGTGTGCGTATAAATCTGGCTTTTTGCTGAAAAGAAGATGCAAGATCCAAGACATTAAACACATGAAAAACCATCAGATCTGCATGAATCCAAGCTTTCAGTGAAAGCCAGAAGAAACATACACAAAATACAGGTTTTGTTTTCAACATGAGCACCCTCAGCATCAGATCTTTCACCTGAATTTTCTTTTCAAGACTCACACTACTATCTCTATTAAACATCTCACAGTAACTCTTCAGAATAGGTGGATTAGTTTATCTGATGCAAAGAGTTTTTACAACAGTCCTATTTTGCAGAACGAGCCACACACATAGAGTATGCCCTCTTACATATTCTCATACAGAAAGGACTATTACATACTTTCAGGCTGAGCAGCTTTTTGACTTGTGCACAAATTCTTTCCCCCCTCTTTGGAAGACTTCATTAAGGATATAAGATCAGCTGCAAATAAACGCATTACAGATAACAAAATCTCTCCAAGATATAACTGCATACACAGCTGATTCAACAGGGCACACAGAACTGTGTATCAAGAGTAACACACATTTTGTTATAGATGGAAACGAAACTTCTGGCATTCTGAGTTAATACAGATCATTTTCAGAATATTTTTACATCTAGGCTCATTATTCAGTTTGGAACTTCTTAACGATCTCACCCTCATGTGGCTTTACAACATACCCCACATGAATAATGTAATGATGAGACATGTCTCTAGGATTTTATGTGCATTCCTTCAAAAAACTTTAAATGTGGTCAGAGGTATTGTCAAACTCTATGAACAAAGCCATCATCTGGTCTGGAACTTCTTAGTCATAATAAAAAAAATAAATAACCAAGTGAATTAACATTTGCCTTTGTTAGATTCTCTTCTACATGCAAATAATGCTCCACTGTCTTTCTCTATCAGATAGATCCGCACTGTGTATAGTTTGGCTTTGGCAATGCTCGGCTGCTGCCGACCACCTGATCTATACTCACTCACTCTCTTCCTCTCCTGAGGAAAAGGTCAAACATTGGTGTGTCCTTGTTCTGGTACTCACACCGGTGCATCTTTCTTGACCTAATACTGCAGCCTTACCAATGTTTTTTGCTCTAAGTGCTGGCATCTTAAAGCAAACACTGAATGTGAGAAAGAACTGACCAGTAGGTAAGAAAATGATGGTATCCTATCAGTTTCTCCAAAGAGCAAAATGCAGTTTTCTTCCATTCTGCTTTGCTGTTTTAACCATACAGTATTTTTTGCTGGAAGCACCAAAGGAGAAATAACTGCTGCTGTAAATAGTCTGCCCACACATTTGCTGGATTATTAAAGCTCTACCTCTGTTGCAATTCACAGAGGACTCCCCGGGCTCCATCCCTCCCTTCCTTCCTCCCTCCCTCCCTCCCAGTACCACCACCATCTCATGCTATGTCCTTTTTTGTTCTCTTTGCCCAGATAGGTCCACTTGGCCAAAACTCTTGAAATCACTGTCTGCTCCTTAGCACTAAAGGTATCTCCCACACAGAACGTCCCAGAGATTAACATCAACAGTACATGGAAGACAACCAGGTCTTTATGTTTCTCTGCTCTAAACAATACAACAGTAGTCTGTCACAGGTACAAGGTTTCCATTGTCCTCTGTGAAAACATGTAATACACTCCCTTCTCTCCTCCAAATGAGAAATCGTGTGTAGCTTGAAGTTTAACTAGTCATGCCCTAAAGCAAACATGTCTTCCTCGATTAATGCACCCATATCAGCCAAGAAAGCCTGGCTCCTTTCACTGGCACTTCTTGGCTTCCAGCTGTCCTGAATGAATCATCTTATTTCACTTCTGAGTCGTTATGGATCTGCAGCTCCTTCACCTTTAGCTGTCAGTTCAGACATAAGGTCAGCCCTGCACAAAATGACCAAAACTCCTGGGCCCATCAGGTTCACAGAAACACTTCAAAAATGCATGCATCTGGATCCTTTTCTCAGTGACCAACTAACTTTTACAATTACAGAGCAAGAAGTTCATTTCACCTGAACCTGGTACCTTCCCCCCCCCCCCCAAAAAAAAAACCAACAAAAAAAACATTGTCAATAGTATAACATCTAATTACAAGCCTGTAAGTTTCCATGGTTCAGTGTACACAGTGTCTTTGTTCAAAGCCTGGGCTGCTGTGGCACAGAAAATGAATTAACACCTCTTCTCCCATGACAGTGGTTGGTCCAGGCTAACACTGACCAACACTAAATACAGTCAAGTAGTGTAGCTTGTAGTGAGTAAATAACTTCACTACTGCCAGTCCTATGACTTTCCTATGTAGGAACATCCAGGAAAACTATTTTGTACCTCCTACAGATACCATTTTGAAGGAATGCACCACAATTATGCCAGAATATCCCAATCATACAGCAACACAGGTTTGTGTTATGAGAAAGCCCTATAGACTTTTCCACAGCTTTACCAAGGGTTTCTGAATTTAGAGTCTTAACAGGTATTAAAAACTGAGTGCATGAAGGAAGCACAAAGCAGAGAGAAGACCCAGAAGTGTGTGAGCTACAGCTGGTTTGCTACACGTGACATATGCACAACTCTACACAGCGATCCCTGGAGCTGAAGTTACCTGGAGCTACTTATCGAGCGTGCAGTATTCTTGAAAAATCAGATCTACTGTAGTAACAGGGATAAAAATTTAGCCTACCTTTTCCTGTCTTTGAGGCTTCAGTTCCAGTGTGCCTAGGTCATCTCTAAAAACAGAAATTCTGCAGCTGAATCACATGAATATGTTGGAAACTTTTCAGTGAGATCACCAAAGAGAGGCAATGATCTAAGACTCCCATGCACAGATTCTGGTCAGAAGGATGCCAACCCTGCCCTGGCTATAGTGACTTGTGTGATTTAGGTGAAAGAGGGAAGAAATGGGACATTTCTCCTCCTGGAGACGAGGCAACCCAAAACATAGCCCACCTTTCGATGGTTATGGGAGAGCCTGCGGCATGCTACTCCGAAGCCCACCCAGAAGACTCCTGATGGCACCACGCTGACCCCAAGCCCTGACTGTCCCTCTTGAAGCTAAGCACAGATACTGCTTTGGAATAGGATTTGTTCCATCCATGAAGTTGAAATAAACAGCATCAGAAAACAGGGCCATCTGGAAGTAAGAGAGCTGAAACATTGTTTTTGTGCTTTTCTTGATCCCCAGAGTATTTGGGACTCCAGATGCATCAAGAAAGAAACCGGATATTTTAAGCAACCTTTTTAACCCACCGGCTAGATAGTGAGGTGGGGAAGGGGGTCGAAATGGAAACTGCCTAAGAACAAAATCCGTGAACTCTGACCTTCTGTCTGAAGAAGAAAGCTGAGTTAGATGATTTTTCTATAGATGTCATTAAGGCAGCTTTTAAGGCTACCCTATCTGAACTCCAGCTTGTACTTCAGTACTGTAAACAACCGCCTGAGGGAGAGTTAAGTGAGTGGAAGTCCAAAAAAGTAAGAAGCGCTTTCAGCAGTGGAGAATATTGATCGTAGTGAGAAACCATTTATGCCCTGAAGGGCCATCGGCTGTCACAATTTGCCTGGCTCTGGAGCCATATTTAGGTGCCTCATAGGGGTTAATTAACATATTCATTAATAGGTGGGTGGAGCTGTGTCAGTCTCCACAGATAGGCAACACAGACATCAAAATAGGCTAATTAACATAATTTGAACCTGTCTAAACTCACAATTGGTAGTAAGCACAGGAAATGCAAACATTATATCAGAGAATTGGCACAGAATTCATTTAATTCAGTGTGCTTCTAACAAGTGGCCAGAAACCCCTGTGCAATGCTCCCTGAAGTGGTCAGCTAATGAATATGAACGGCACATAGGGACAGCAGCTAATCAATGAGAGGCTCGCTCCATTTTGAGCTCACGGTCCTCTCAAATATTTTAAATCATATCAAAAGCAGTTCTGGATAATCTTTTTGTCCTTAGAAGCAGCTGCGGATGGCTCATGGCAATGTGCTCCACAGGTTTAGCACGTATTATATAAGACTGCTTCGCTTGAATCAACTTCAAATCTCCTGCATTCAATCTTTGCCTCGTACAATTAGAAAAATGAATAGCTCCATTCAGTTCAGGTTTCCATACCATTCATTAATTCATCATCAAAAAGCTGAAATTTAGTTGCAGACATGGCCTAAATTCAGAAAGATTCCTAGTACTCTGCTCAGAGAGAGAGATCTACTTCTTCCCCTCGGCGGAGCTCCCAATTGCTTAATAATGCCCAAAGGATCTGCAGTTCTTACTGGAAACGTTTTGCTACAGCACATACCACATAATTTCATCTTGTAGTTCCACTGTTAGGATGGAGACTTTAGAAGAAATAAGAATTGAGCCCCAAACCAGCAATAAGCAACGAGGGAAAAAGCTGCTAGGATCAGATATTGGGGGGCGGGAGGCAGGGGGGAGATGGAAAGGAAAGGAGAGAGCAAATGGGCCCAAAGTCAGATCCTAGCAAATGGGAATAAAATCTCACTTTGTTGGCAGGCACTTCAGTAAACAGGTTGCGTACTATACTCTGCTTCCCCACCACGCTCCAATTCAAACGCTGCTCACATACGGAGTGTGAATGTTCTTGCTCAAATCCCATAAGGTTTTTATTTCCTTTGCTTATTGACAAAACAGTAAAAACACTATGTTGAACAATTTTGCTACAAGAAAACAGCAGTTTGTCAGAACGATCGAATAAGGCATCCCTCAATGGAAAAACCACAATGCTATTAGGCAGTGGAATGTAACAGAGATAGTTCATTATATGGATACTGAGAGATGGCATTATTTTCTCTTAAAAGGTAGCGTTTATAAAAGGTACACAGTATTACAGGCATATGAAAATTACTTGAAAAGGGAGTACAGAATGATGTTGAGAGGTTAAGTGGGGTGTTCCCCTTTATCTCCTCAGACAATACAAAGCAAGCTGATACTCAAGGAAGCTGAAAGGCAGTGAATTTACCAACTACAAAAGGAATTTTTTTATTGAGTGCATGATAAATAAGCTATGAAACTTGCAGTCTTGAGACATTATTAAAGCCAAGAGCTTATCGAGATTCAAAATGAGATTTTTATATATGTACACAATAGGAAAACTGGCAGTAGCTTAGAGAGGTAGGTTCTTTTGAAGATTTACAATGAGACCTAGAAGCTAAAGTTCCACCTTCAAAACTGATTTAAGCACACGGTGATTACACCCTCATGAATAAACTTTTGCTTCCGTAATTGACTTCATCATTCAAGACTGTGCTGGGGCTAAGAGCCTCTTAACTGGAACTTACCCTACTTACTCTTGTCTGCTGCTTTGGATGGTAAATCCAGCTAGCGTTCATGTCTGCTCCTGGTTTTCTACAAACGCACGATTTCTGGTGCCCAAATCTGCTGTAACCTCAAGGAGGATGACTGAGGTGGTTATTCACTAGTAAATTCTTCTCTAAGGTACAAGTCATAGTCTCCTAAAGAGGGCAGAAAGAACTGTGTCTAAAGGCAGAGTTTGGCCTCCTAGATGTGTTGGCAACAGTCTCTGCAGCTACAAAGAGCTTTAATGGCCATTCTGGATTCTCTCTTTAATTTTTAAACTGCTTTGACAGAGAAGGCAAAAACTTGCCATGCACAAAATCACCCATAAAGTGCAATGAGACTTGAAGTAGGCAGGGAATTCAGCAAGTAGCAAATTCAACAATGGATACAGCTTTTGTTATTCCAAAGAATTTGCAAATGTACACTGAGTTCATGAGCTAGTTCCAACTAGCAATGGATATTCTATTTCAGTAAACTATTCACAGAACTGTTACTGGTAACCACCCTATTTATCAACTATCCAAGCAACTAGGACAATTCATTTTTTTGATTAAGGAGATCAGATCCCACATTTGGGAGCATCTTTTCACCACTGTCCTACCAGCTGTTCCCACTGTGCTGGGATACTCTCAGAGTCTCCTCTTTACTTTGCACAAATAAGCATTCACTAGCACAGGAACCTAGGTGCTTCCCGCTTTCAGAGCCCTAACCATCAGGTTGGGTGTTTTTCTTATTCTCTCTCCACCAAATTCAGAAAATATAATGAACATGCCCCTTCAGCCAGTAATGCCTAATAGCTTGGTAGCAGTAGTAAAACAAACAAGCAAACAACAAAAACAAAACAAAACAGAAAACAGAATTTAAAGCTTCTTACAGAAAGAAGGAAAATCTGAACTCAGGTCTCTGTGATGAGATTATGGTTGGGACAAAGCTTCAAGGTGGATATGCCTAGGTCATCTTCTGCAAGCTTTCCCACAAAACGAGAAAGAACTTCAACCGAAAAATGACAGATTTTCATGAGATTACAAACTACAAAAGTTAAGGTTTTTTTTAAAAAAAGAAAACTCAAAGCAACTTACATAGCTCTCTACAGCCAGCCCACTGTGCACTTACAGGCAGATCCCTGGTGATGCTTAACTCCAGGACTTGCACTTTTGCAGCCTTAGGAACAGGAGCTCAGTGTGCAGTGTCCCTGGGCAATACTTTCACGTTCACTGCTTGCCTGATTCTGTATCATATACTCAGGGTCAAATAAAATGGTTCCATCTACTGTTGCTGCAGGAACAGATGTGTATTGCCTTGCAATTGGTCATAAAAGGACTTATTTTTCTATTATAGACAGAGTCTCTCATCCAGAAATAGTAAATAGCTCCTTGCTGTAACCACTGTTTCCCTCTGAAACGTCAACTGGGTCAGGAGAAAAGTGTTTAAGGACAGTGACAACCAAGCCTCTCTCCTCTTACTTGTTTCTTGAATAACTGTACCATACTTTTCACTTTACCAGAGGGAATGACCATTACTCCTCCATAACTGTACAGCCCTGAACATATTGTAAATGAAAGAACATCAATGGTTCTTCTATTATACGGTGTACGGAAACAAAAAGAAAACTCTCTATATAAACAAAAAAGACAGAAGTAGCAATAAGATGACAGAGATGCTTCTGTAGGAGAGTCAGTTTTGGGTCATCATCTTGCCAGTACAAAGGGAATTGTCAGAGCACGTACACAAAGAATTAGTCCACACGGCTAATGTACTATCAGCTTTCATCTGAGCGTCATGCATGCCAGCTTGCAAAGACAAACGCAAAGAAAATTCTCTGATCATCTCTCAACAAACAGGGAAAAAAAAAAGAACATACTTACCCAACTAAGAAGCCACTGGCCCTGCTAAAATCAAAGCTGAGAAGAATCTCTTTGTGCTGAGGCTAAGCTGGGGCCCTTTTCTCCATCAAAGTGAACACAGAAAACAGATTAATGCTACTTATTTGTATCCCAGTGCTGCTAATGGGCTTGATCAATTAATGTTCATGCATTGTTTTGAAGATGTAAGTATTCTTCTGAAAGTCTGTATTCATCCCTATTGGCAGACTATTTTCAGCACTAAGATCGCTTTAAAATTGCTATATGAAATTCAATGCAATAGAGACAGAAAAGTGAATGTGATTATCTGCTGAGTATACATACAAGGAGAGTAAATGGTTTAGACATAGGTACTTATGAGAAAGATTCCATTTGCTGTTCAGAATTATATCAAAGTTTTGGCAAAAACAGGGAGATTTGCCAGAAATGGTAGCAGCAATAATTTATTGTTTGGCATTTTTATACTATGCCTCTCCACTAAACAGGCTCGCCTTGACTGAATAACCTTTGATCTGCATTTATATTCTTGTATCTTTATCTATTATGCATTACATGCACATGAAGCCAAACCTCTGATCATACAGAGATGCTATTTAGAGTACACAAAACTTCCCTGGAGGGTTTCCATTTAGAGAAAGAAGCAGATTATCATAACTCTCATGCAATGGGAAAGAGAATACAAAAGGCACAGCTATTTCCACTGCAGAGTATCAATGTCATTCCTGTGCCCCTATTTTAATATATTCAAGTACAGCAGCAGTCCTCCACAAAGAATTGGGAACAGGTTTCCAAGAACATCAGGTAGGAAATAGCTTTTGTTCTCTCTCCTGCTGTTGTCCAATTTAAACAGCAAAGAACTTCAGACCAAAATTTACAATAGCCTGTTATTCAGCTCACCTGTAGTACTACAATTAGTGATTTCAGAAGGATACACGCTGCCTTTCATTTCCAGCACGCCTGGCCTGCACTGACGGATAAAAAAGGGCACTGCAATTAAATCATACGGTAATAATTGTACAGAGCAAAACAAAGGGGAGGAACTCAACTGAAGGAAAATTGTAAAAAACACTTCCATGTCAACTCATACTGTTCACCTGTTTCCCTCAGGACAGAAGAGCAAATCTTAACAAAACACAGGTAAGAGAGAAGTCATGCTGAAACACTTCTGAGTGGGTTTTGGCAAGGGATGGGGACCAGAAGGGAAGTAGTGGACAGGAGGAGGAAGGGAGAGTTTCTGAATTTTGCCAGGTCTTATCCTTTGACGGTTAATGCTGGGTCATTTATGGGAATGCCTTTCCATGTTAGATTCTCCCTATGGGCCAGATGGGAATCACTCCAAGGGGAGTTTGTTCCAGTAAGGAGAACACTCAGACTGAGTACCTGTCTGTATTCAGCCAGCTGGAAGCCCAACCCCAAGACTGCAGAGTTGCAATTCATCCCTCCTGGAATCCATTAATACCCCTGAAGTGACATCAAAGATAATTCCTTTTTTTTTTTTTTAATAAGCAGTAACTGCTTTGCCATAACATACTTAAAAGATGTACCACCTTAGTATTTTCTTGCATTTTCATTGGGTGCTGTTTACTTTCCTTCGAGGAAGTTTGCATTCACAGTTAGACACAATGCACACAATGCATCAAACTTGTCCACTCCTATCACTTTATTTGTAAGGGTACTTGTAAATTGATCTCTAGTGGTCAGTCTGACCGAAACGCGTTACCAGAGACACCTCATTCAAGCACTGATATTAAAAAAAAAACAACTTGTTAGTTCAACTGACAAGGATAAAATCTCTGTCCTGCAAGAACCTCCAAGTCTGTGACCATTTCTGCTAGCAATTCCACCGGAGGTCAAAGGCTGATGACACCACCCCAGGACTGCTCAGATAGCACAACACTGACCCAATATGAATTTGTCGATACGGTGACCTAAGTGATCAAAAGACCAGATTGCTCTGTCTCCTGACTCCTCCAGTTGATTCTTTCCCAGTTGCAGCCAAGCACTTATGTCCGCAAGAAGTTGGGAAAACAAAAATGATCAGTTACAGGTTCTGTGCCCATATATCATGGTCTGAACTTTTGGGTAGACCTGTGCGGTATCAAGAGTTGGACTTGATGATCCTTAAGGGTCCCTTCCAACTCAGGATATTCTATGATTCTATGATATTTAATGAATGTCACCGTAGAGTGGCTGACATTAACCCAGCCTCTTCTAGCTTTTGCTGCTATCTCCTCATATTTTTGCTAGGAGTTTCTCCCATGAGTAGAGCCACAGAGCAAGGTACAGTCCTTGCATATACACATTAAGACCTCAGTGCCCACTGAACCTTGGCTGCACCCCTCTGTGCTGATTAAGCACATTAAGCATCTCTTTGGGGTGCATCACCTCAGTGGTGTGGCTTGTGGGTTTGGGCCTGATGAGGTACTTCTGGAGCCATTTGCAAATGGCTGGGGGATTAGGACCTTGATGTGAAGAAGAGGGTGTACTGATACAATAGCGCCAGAAAACCCTACAGTGCTTTGGAAGGGCTTGCTTCCCTCTCCAAAGGCTATCTAGACTCCTCCTGTGACAGGTGGCCAAAATCAGAGGGTGCAAATAAACCCACCGTTCCTGTGCAAAACAGCATGTGGCAGGACAGTTTGTCATAAAGCTTACAAACAATTCCTCCATTTTACTCTCCTGTTACCGTCACCTTCCCTCTCTTAGCACCTCTGTGAAATAGAAGTTTTTCCAGCATTTCAGACAAAAATCATATGAGATTGCTCATGAATCATGCAATTCCCCTAATCCCTAGAAAATATGGTATTGCTGAAAGAGAATCCTGACATTTGGACTACAGGTCCCATATTTTAAAGACATACCAATTTTTTTTCTCTCTCATTTAAAAACAGCAGCAACAGAACAAATGTTAGAGATCAGATTCTTCACTGCAAAGCTGTACAAAAGAGGGATACATGTTACTGGTTTAGAATAGCTGGTGTAAAGTGGTGGAAAAGGAAACATCTGGTACCTAATGAGATGTTACAAGCTTGTATTTTGCAATGAAGGTACACAAATTCGAGAGGAAAATAGACTCATAGAGCCTGAAGCCAGGAAAATCCAGCGAGCGATGGATTGATCTTTAGGCCTTCAACATCAATAGGACTATTCATGCGCTTAAACGTTACATGTGTATTTTAGCACCTGGCTGAATTAGAACCTTAGATAGCAAACTGGGAATTTGCTGCTTGTTTTCAGCCTGCAGAAAAGACAACCTATTTTGTGAGCCTCACTGATTACCCTAGTTTATAATCTCCTTAATATCATAAGTTCCACAAAGATACATTTTGTTCCCTAGAGCTCCCCAGAAATCAGCTAAGCATATGGACTGCTTGCTTACACCTACTACAGAAGGCTGAGTATTGAGGATTTATATATTTTAGTCTATGTGGTGTAAATATGTATAAATTTATATTGTGTTAATTTATGGCATACACTACAGAAGGTTTTGCGTGAGCTACATTGCATTCCTTCCCACGTTTCTGCTGAAATATTCATCTTCGGGTCTTTTTCTCCATGTTTTCCTTAGTCTCGCCACAGATGTTTGGGCAGCTTGCGTTAGAAGGGAATGTGCCTCAGAAGTACATTTAGGAATTTAGGTGATGAGAATACCAAACTCAACTGTATGGCTACAGCCTGAGAGGATTAACAGGCTTGGTGAACACTCACCAATGTCTCAGACCTGCCTTCTGATACACTGGCACGCATCGCAACGTAGCTCATCGATTCAGCACCACCAAGCCAGACACCCAGTGCACGGAGAGCTGCTGCCTCCAGCACTGCCAAACTAGTGCCTGACAAACATTGCGTTCACACACAAAACACGGATACATAAAGCTGCCGTGCCAAAAGAAGGCCTGATTCTCGCAAGAACAGGCACCTGTATATCAACAAACTGCACTCAGCAGCACCACAAGCAGTCCCTCCCATCTGCCTCCACGCAGCGCTCGAGAATGAAAAGGCATTAACGCGTCCCGCTCTCTTGGTGATCAATAAGGCTCTTGCTGCTGGCTCAATGAGAGCAAGGTCGAGCCATTGGGCCAAAGCATAACCCTTATCTCCTGCTGAGTCCTTATCACAAGTCTATCAACGCAGCCTTTGTGCACAAGGACTGGCGGTGGCCCAGGAGTCTCAGTGCCAATTCGCAGCAGTATTAAAAGCCTGCTGCCGGCCATAATGTCCAGGGAGAGGTACGAAGACATACAGAAAACTTAATTAAAGCGTGACCTAATCAAAAGAAGTGGGTCTCTACACAATGTTTATTTGCTTACATTCGAGTTGAGCATCAACACATTGCATTTCGCTGACTTACTGGAATATAAAAATGCACAACTACATGAATTGTACCAGAGGGAGTTACCTAAATAAATTAATAAATCTTATATAGCTATTTAAATCTTTCAGCTATTACGGAGTTGCAAATGCAACACATAGTACTGACAGAGAGGAATGAACAAGAGGACACATCTGCAAATATTTTCTCATACACACCTGTAAATTACCTTGAATTTTATTTTTGACCCATTTTCCTGTTCATTGTCCAAAAGCGTTTCTGTGTCCTGTATTTATGGCAACATACTGGGAGACCTGGGTTCAAAGTCCAGCACTGCTTCAGATTCTCTATCTAATTCTGGGAAAGTCACTTTCTCCTTTGAGGCCCTCTGGGAAAAAACAGGGTTGCAGACATTTTTCTCCAGTTCTTTTTGCTTTTCTGGTCTATTTTGGATAAGGGACAGATTTTAAAAGGTATTCTGATAGCTGAAGCTGTAACCAGTGTTCCTGGCAATCCCATCAGTCACTTTGCTTTGCCCTTGAGAATGACAGCCAATATCCCCTATCTCGAAGTGCCTACAGATCCTCACCAGATCTGACCCTACACTCTGGGATAGCATGTCCAACACAATTTGTACATTGCTCAGCATAGGGGTGGCAATGTTTCACAGGGTGATGCTAGAAGAGTAAAACATACAGTGGTAAAGACCCACAGATTTTAGCAGAACTTAGTTTAGTTTTACCAGATAGTTTCAGTAGTATTTATGGCGGAACTATTCTACACAATAGCAGATACACCCCAAAACTCTTTTTCAGCATTTATTTTACAGAAGGTGAATAATAATAATTTAGCAGACTAAATTTGCAGTAATTCAGTGAGGGTGCAGATTACATTACCCTGCCACATTGCTGTACAGAGGCTTACCTACATCAAACGTTTTTCTGGTTTTATTTCATAAATAGGCCAATGCAAGCCTATAGTAAAATAGTCCACAAACAAAACCACAATTTTCAGATTACAGCCACTTTTCTACCTCACCCCTGTCAGTCCAACTCTTTCCAAACCTACTGCTATGGTCCTTCTCGTGTCATACGTTGGAAGTGTCCCATAGTGGAGCCTGAAGCTGCTCAGCTCAGTAAAGTTACCAAGAGGGAACATGGGAACCTGTGCTCCCTGTTCCTACGCGCTTGTTACCTGGCTGACCCTAACTCTCTCCAACACAAAAGAGCTACACAACATTGGGAAGATGCTGCTTGGCCTAGCACAACAGAGCCAGATCCTTAGCTAGGGCCTCAAAACAGTCCTCAAAGATGAAATAAAAAATAACGCTGTTTGGAGTTCCCAGGAGGTTGATCATCCAATTCTCCTACCCCCATTTCCCCCCTCCCTTCCTCCTAGGATTTAATGACTGAAGGATTAAAAACAACAGAAGTTAGTAATCATCCTATCATTCCTTAAAGACAACAGAAAACAGTCAATGAGTGTTGATGGTTTGAATACATCAGCAGGCTGAAATATGTTCAGAGAGCATTTCAGTGAATTTAGGTGATGTGTAGAATGGTTAAAAAAAAGTCCCAAAAAACAAAGTCTGATCTTAGATAATTAACAGCAGAAACAGGGCTAAATTGAAATAAATTATTCAGTGCAAGTACTTCAGACAGCTCTTAAGAATAACACATGGATCTGTGGCACTCTTTAGGGGACTTTGTGCTTATAAACTAATTAATAGATCTGACTTCTCCATATGTAGTTTTTCCATCTGTAACAGATAAAGTATGGATAGGTTTCTTCATGTAATAGGAAAAATTAAAACTAAAGTTATTTTAGTAAGTTGTAGAATATTCTCTAACTTATTCAGAATGCGAATGTGTGAAATACCATGACAGAATGGAAATTGATTTTATAAAATGTGAGAGTGAACTACAGCGTTCTGAAACATGTGGTGTAAAGTCAAAGACATATCGCGCCGCTTCTTTCCCCTCCAACCACCGCCGAGGCATGTCACAACCTAAACGGCAGATCACAGCCAAAAGGGCAGCTAATAACATGCTCCTCACTGAGAGGAGTAAGCAAGATGGCCATGCCGAACATTTTTTCACCCTAGAATGGAAAAGTTGCACGTTCCTGCCACCCCGGTACATCGTATGGCAAGGGTTCGCTCAACCCTTCGCAAGCGCTAGTCACGAATTGGTTCGGAGACCTACCAGCCATTTTGTTTCCTGCTCTCTCGTGTCGGGTACGCGCTTGGCTCCTTGGCTTTAACCAACACAGGTGCTTCCACTCGCTTCTCGGGGGCAGCCACACAGCTGTGTGTGTAGGAAAACACTTCTCAGCATGGCAGGCCAAACAGAGCTGGCATGCAAGAGCTCAGCCAACCTTCTCGACCAGTTCAAAATCTGTCTCCAGTTATCTCATCCGCTCCAGGATCTGAACTCTGCTAGAACACAGCTGAGAAATAGCTCACTTCTATTTCAACAGATAGTGCCATTTTACAGGATTAACCTTGACACTTGGATTGCAGAGGTGGCTTCCAAAGTTTTAGCCATACCTCTGCCAGGGTCACCCCCATACATCAGCTGAATCCCATCCATGAGGGCTGACAGAGTCTCCCATGCCTCCCTCCCACCTGCAGCCAGATGGCGGTTTGGTCAGTGTGGGAAGTTGCCTTTCACACAGATGTTAGCACACGTATTTGTTTGTAAACATTAGTTATTTGTAAAGGTTACTTAACATAGGGAGCGTTAGCAGAATACAAGAGTCTTAAATTTCAGTGTTCAGAAGGCAGGAATTGTTGCTGACATCTACAACCAACTAAGTCATATCAACATTCATACAGAACCCAAACCTTTTCAGAGGCTCAGAAACTCAAGGGCAGTTTTCTACATGATGTCTTTTCTCCCCAAATGGTTCATGATTCCCATCAACAAATTGTCCAACAGTGATGCCAAGCAATGCCAGTAACCGTACCAAGAGCTAGCACCTCTCGGCCATCTCCCATCTCCTTATCCCACATCTATCTCCAGCCCACACCTCATCATCCAGCAGCCCACGTGTCTGGCCACCTCTGCTGGAAACCGCCTCTTAACCATCCCCATCCCCACAACCCGATGCCCACCAACATTCCTGCCCTAGTCTCTAAATACAATGCTTACTCAAGCGTGTTGACATCAGATCTAATTATTGACTTTAAAGAGAACATTGAGAAGGGTTTCCTTCACTTCATCTTCTGTTGCTGAACAGAAAAAACAAGCCCTGACTTCTATCCTTTAATTAGCATGAATAATGGCAAACTTCACATTGGATGAAACTCCAGGTTGTCTCCCAAAGTCAGGCCTAAATCCAAACCAAATAGTCCTAAACATTTTTGGAGGCTGTACTCAGATCCAGGAGGGATGATTTCACATCTACCCTAAACTAATTCTGCACACAAGACTGCTAAGCTATTTTCTTCTCTTTATCCTACCTTTTTTTCCTCAGACTTCGCTCCATTATAGAGGCATCCTTCCTATGACCAGAATTGCCAGGATTACCTTGTTGTCTCATTTGGGGCTTGTCAGAAATAAATCACTGAAGTGTGAGTACTTACAAAAACCAGCCATACACTCCTAGATTTTTTTTCAAACCTACATGTCTTTTTAAGATCGTTGGAAATAATTTGCTCCTGCCCTTACTTTGTGGTTACATGCATCTTCCTTTTGTCATTCCCCACGCACTTTTCACTTCAGCAAGCTAAGAAAAGAGTCTCATATGCAAAAGATCCAAATCTGTGCTATAGAAGAGCTATGAGAGCATTTCAAAAGAAGAAAACGTGGCAGTAGAAGAATATATTGAGCTCTACCACAACTCCCCAGCTATCCAGCTGGATGCTACAGGGACAGAATTAGCATGGTCTCTCACAGCACCCCTGCCTGTATAAAAAAACATTTGAGAATTAAGAAACCCTTCCAGTGTTTAATTTACTCTTCTGCTTAAGGAAACAAAAGTTTCCCTGGCAGTGTCTCTGACCTGGCCAATATCTACTATGTTAGCTAAAGAATAAAATACAACACTGGAACAAAGTTGGTGCATGCAGTTGTTCCTCTGGGGGCCAGTGCTCCTGCTGCTGAGGTGAGAGCAAATGGAGGCAATCAGATCTCCCGTTTTCCTGGCAGTTACCCTGTGTAGGCTGCTCTTATCATAGTCATCACGCAGCGAGGGGAATGCTGTTCATCACAACAACCAGCTTTCCCTACCGCTGGTATCTCTCATCTCTACCTGCTTTGATATCACATACTTTGTTATTTGCAGACGAGCAGTCAGGTCAGTCAGGATCTACGTGAACGCAGACCAAGAGCCTCTTTCCAGCCTCAGACGCTATTCACTGGCCACATTTAAAAAAAAAGAAAAGCTGTTCTCTGGAGGCTGAGCTTGTTTCCAGTGTTGTAATTTCATAGAGGTGAATCTTCCACTAACCTGGTTGGCTGACACAAATGCTACATGGAACAACAGGAGGCTTGTCAGCACTGCTCCAGCATACAAATGAACGTAACAGACGGAGAGCATTAAACTCACCTAAAGATAAAATTATGATCTTCAGTCATTGAGAAAGATGATAACTTAACCACAGGATGTATCGCAATTAGCTTCCTCAGCAGCCTACAGAAGCAATATATACAAATTACAAGATAATCTTCCGCAATTTGAAACCATTTAGGATCTTTAGCATCATATACTTGGATCAATTTAAATCTTAAAGTTGCTATCATCTTTCCTTCTTACTCAGAGATAAACATCTCCTCATTTTCTAGTGAAGCAGAGTAGATGCATTTTTTTTTTAAATCTGGCCTTGCTGTACCATTTCTTTCCTTTAAGTTAGATGGTTGAACTATAATGAACTCCACAGGACTGTGGTTGCAAAGAACCAGCAGTGCTGGCCAAGTCAATATCTGTATTAGATTGCCCCCAGCGGCAAGGAACTGTAAAAGTCTTTTGCATAGAGAGGGAAATGAAAAATTCCAATTGAGAAATAGGTCTGCTGGTGGGAAAAAATAATGCTGCATGTAGAAATCTTTAAGCTTTCATCCATTTCTAGGAAACTGGAATGGGAGGAGCAACCCTCCTACTCCTGAAAACATCTGCACTGTGGGGATATAGGGAAACTACTGCAGTACAAGCACAATTTTGGCAAATTAAAGCTTGTCAGAATCACAGCAAACTTCCCGTTGATCTAGGTCCACTTATAGTTTCACTACAGTTCTGGGCTTTTTTCTGATGTTCTTCTTTGGACGTATGCTTTAAAAATAGCTCAAGAACTTGAGGTGCTTCATTCTCTGCACAGTCTCAGAGTAGCCAAGATACTTCTTTCTATGGCCTTCTTCCCCCTCCCGCCTTGTTTTCGACTTAGCTTGGCAAAGCTGGACAAACCCCGGGACATTAAAATTCCCTTAACTGTGAGTAAGCCTTCTTTATTATGTCTTCCTTTATAAAATGGCTTGTTTGATTAATGCCTGTTTGAGAATGGAAAATTCTCTCTTCTCCTTTGCTCTCTCCGGCAATTGTTTTGTGTTTCAGCGTCTGCTTTGGCACGGGGAAAAAGCTGGACTCTGGGTTAAATCACGACCCCTTTCTGGGATCTAAGGGACTTTTGTTGTTCATTTCCACAGCACCAAGGTTTGACCCTTATTCTTAAGCTGAAGTCTCTGACAGTGACCTACCACACCATTTTAAGTCTCTGGAGCAATTGAACAAGTCCAAAGTTGCTATTTAAAATACCAGTGATTTTTCAAAAGCCTGTTTAATTCATTAGGCTTTATCCAGTCCTCTCAGTCTGGTCCAGACGAATCCAGCAAGCTGCGTTCTCTCATGCTCCCTTGTCCTCTAAGTGGCAGTACTTTTAACTTTGCTTATAGCAAGAATTTAACCCAAACCATGTTTAAAAAATAAAAATTCTTCCCTGTTGAAATCCAAGGCTGATACACGTACGTGTGATGACTTCAGAGCGACTGAATCTTTGCTATAGAAAAATGGTTATTTAAAACCTGAACAGGAGACTAATACTTCTTACAAGCTAGTTTTACTTGAGTTTATGGAAACAAATAACAGACCGGCAAACATTTATGTACTTGGCAGTGGTGGGTAGCTGTCTGGACTCACAGCCAATGAAATTAAACATTTGAGAGATTGTGATTCATGATATAATCTGATTATGAAGGTAATTACACCTCTTGTCATTGTTGACAATGTATGATTATAGAGACAAAAATCTTGGTTCTGCTAGCTGAATTTCAAGGGAGGGTATAGACAGAGGGAAGAGAGAGAGGAAGACAAAAGAAATGAAAACAACCTCTCTCTCATTTTATAAAACACTACCTGAGTCCAGAAAAAGAAGAAAAATAATCACACCCAACAAGAACATTGAAGTTTCCTTAAAATGCTAAAAAGAGATGACATTCTGGTAAAAGGCTATTTTCAATACATTTTTAAATAAACATGTAAAGGCAAATTTGAAATTTCCAGAAAACTAGAATAGAAAAAAAAAATTGAAAGAAAATCCTGAATATAACACATGGCTCCAACTTCGCAAGCAAAGTAATATATTCTAGTACATCCCACAGAGGCTTCTCTAAGACAAAAGCATATTTTTTTGAGGATTGCAGGTCAGAAGCAAGGACTGGATTCATTAACCCATGTGATTTGCAGTCTCTTAGTTCCATATGTACAGTAGCAAATATAGAGCTAAAACTGTAAGCCTTTCATATCTTCCCTGGTGTTGCTTAATCTGCATGCTCATCCTGTACTTGATGATTTTAAACTTCTCATTGCAATGAAGATTAAGTTAATTTCTCAAGTTATTACCCCATAAAATCCTGTCTTCTCAGAATTATCTTTTTTCATAATAAAATTAAAAAAAAATCCCTATTACTATAGGATGTATTTCCCAAACACTAATTGTATTTTAGATATTTTTTTGATGACAATAAACCCCAAAGTTTAAGGAGCTGGTTTCCTGTGAAACCATTTTTTGCATAACTAATTTTTCTTAAGATCGTAAGGTACCACATTAACTGGAAAATTTCAGTGACCTTACTGAAAAGGAAATTTTGATTAGTTGTGCAACTGAAGAGAAAGAGAGAGAGCCAGAAGTAATGAGGGAAAAAAAAAAAAAAAAAGTCTATAGCATGCAAAAAAAATCTCAGGATTTTAGCAGAGGAAAAGAGACTTGTGATTTTTGAGTTTTTGATTGACAAACATTGCTACAAAATGAAGGACAGAGAAGTCCTAGAAATTGCTCTAAAGAGAAATATTCTTTCATGACTTTGGAACTAATATTCCACACTGGTCCCAAAGACCCTGTGGGTCATGCTACAAAGCCTCCCTATTTACCCTGTATGACTTGCAGGAGTGGAAGGATCTCCGGCAAAAAATAAGTATTGTGGTATGGCTTGCTTTCACCTTTGGTTAAGTATTTATGATTTTATACAGAGCAGTAATTCTTTGTTTTCTTCATTGCTTTATTTATCTAAAAGACACCTCGACCCTCAGCTTGGTCTCTATATGCCCTGTAAATGAAAAAGGCATTTCAATTCTCCGTATCACCAATAATTCCTTCTAGCCCCTTGCGGATGGATGGCAGAGGTAGGAAAAAGTAAGGAGCCTAGATTATTCTCTTCTTGAAAAATGGCAATTCCTCCATTTTTTATATTGAAACTGCTCTTAACATTTTCCTTCCAAAGCCACAGTGAATCTAGTAGTTACAAAGAAGATAAAAATAGCGCCTTGAAAAGGTATCCATGTTTCCTGAACAGAAACTAGTTGTCCCTAATAAATTGCACTTGAACTTTTGAATTTTAAATGCAACTTTACACAGCCTCAAAGAAAGCATAATTGAATCTGAGATCCACAAAGCAAAGAGGGGAAAAAACAGTGCATTTATGTTCTAACCTCTGTCAATATTTTACATCTGAAAACTGCTACTGTTTTAAGCAACACTAATAGCTTTGGAAGTAGCATAGGTAGACCGTCCTCTAACTTGCATATCATTCGTATTTGGTTCATTCATAAATTTGATGCAAATTTCAGAAGCTTTAAGGAAAAGAGAGCTAGAGGTTCTGTGGAAATGTAACGAAGTGTGCTTATGATTATCAGTTTTTGGAAGAGTGAAGCTTATTGTAGGCACACATTAGCCACTTTCATACATGTATGACATAAAAGCCTGACTTAAGTCAGGCTGGAAGACAACTCGGTATTTTTTTCTAGGAATAATCTTACATCCTAACCATAGAAATGTGTGCTGCCCACAGCCAGGGACACATACAGTCCAGCAGATGCCATTCCCTTTCATGGTTGTAAACCAAAACAACAAATCATTTCAGTAAGACCATTTTCTGTTTTCTGCTTGTTCCTACAAATAAAAAAAAGGCATGGGCCTATCCCACTGTCAAACAACAAAAAAATCATTTGGGAATTTAACAATAATTTGATTTGTATTAACCAAGGCACAACATAAACATTTTCCTCAAAGCTGAAGCACAAATAGATTACACACATTTTCCATGTGCATTTTTTTGTCTGTGAGCTGCTGAGCCTGTTTTCATTAAAACAAAGAAAAAACCACTTCCTGTATGAATCAGAGTTTTGTATTCAAACTGCAGGATTCCTCATTTAATGGTTTACTTGTTGATTGAATTAATATGGATATTTAGGAAAGGTGGACCAAGTAGAAAAGCAAAGAGTAAGAAGACAGGGAATACAATGAAAATAGAAACCGGGAAGAGTAAGCAAAATAAAATAGCAGCAGAGCAAGCAGAAATGACACGAGAATTTGTACACACACACCGCCCCCATTTTTGTCAGTATGAGCTTGTGATACGCTTCCCTGCCCTGTGAAGTAAACACAAACTTCGAGGCAGGGCTATGAGAACAACCTTGTGTAAAACTAGTGTCAGAAAAATATAAAAAATCAAAGTGCATGAGCTTCAGCTGTGGTGGCTGGTCTTGGGGCTGTCAGTGTACCTCATCCAAGAACCTGCCTTAGAGAATCCAGGTGCTCACTTAGCACGTGCTTGCAGCACTTGATATTGCAGCTTTTTGTGTCAGTGAGCTACATGGTGGGCAGCCTCTTGGGAAGATGGCAGAACGGGGTGGAAAGTGGTCAGAAATGCAGGTGCCACAGCACAAGCCTGTAGCTGGGTCACCAGGACCAACATGGATCCCCATCAGGCCCTGACAGACCTGTGGGACCCTCAAGAAAGACAGCAGGAGGGTACAGACTGGCCCAAGAACCACGGCTTTGGTATCCCTGCGTATGGAGCTGAAGGGCTGAATGGCAGCTCTAGACTCATCCCAAAGCTACTGGGAGCTCCACACCGCAAGACCTCACTTGAAGGTGTCTGAGGTTTGCTGGACACCCAGGAGGTTAAGTAACTTTTGAAAATGAGACCATGGTACATCAGCTAGTCAGGATTTTCTTAACAGATAATCTTTTTCGTGTGGACTTTGTGTGATGGTCTCCTCTCAGTGTTTCTCCCCTTGCAAAAGAAATCACCCTACTGACTCAAATTTAATAGGATCTGAACTCACCACTGTTTTCTGCCAAGAAAGCAGAATCTTTTAGCTTCCTGTGCACAGGAACAGAGACGTTAAAATTAGCCACAAGCAGTATATTGCTCCCTGAATACAAGAGAAAGGTATTGCAATTTAATGCACAAAGGAAATTAGCTAAAACCATTGAATCTGCAAGCAACAGGTTTAATCAGAGTGGTTTTTGGTTTGCAGAGATACCACCATGCACACAAATGCCACACAAACAACGAAATGCGTACATTTGGGTTTTGCTTGATGAAATGAGAATCACTGCAGGGTCACAGCAGATAGCACTTTTACTAAATTCAGCATCTTATAACAGTGTTGAGATGCTTGTTTGGCCACAGAGCACGCGGCAACGCAGGGCACTTTTGCTATGTCTTTTATTGCTTCTGTTTCCGATGGTAGCGTAACCACTTCGGCTGTCAGCACCCGTTAGTACCTGTAACACTTCAGAGGCCAGGGGAGGAGCTGAGGATTTTCCACCAACTCAGGTTTTAGCTCATTTCCTAGAGTGTGGCAGACTCTAGCAAATGTTGTAAGAGGAAAAGCAGGAAGAGAAGAAAATACTACCATTGGTTTTCTCAGTCAAATGCTCGTCAAACTACCATGAGACACGGCTGCTTTCAGGCCCTACTACATGCCCAACACCTTGTTTCTGTTTCTCATTTCCAGCAGGTGGCTCCAGACCAGTAGAGAGACCTGGGTGAGCATCCAAGTTTTTTTTACCAAGCTGGGCTGGAGTCTGCCTCCATAAAATTGGGCAAGTAGGGGCTGTCTCCTTCCATCTCTGTGTGCTTATTCAACTCAGTAACCTGGCAGAAAACAAGCCCAGCTAAATGGAAGAGGTTGGAAAGGTGATGGGGACTGGAGATCACAGAACAGGAGCGTGGCGCAGCTGGGGCAGGGGTAATGGAAAGTAACAGACAGAAGGCAGGGAGTGGGGACATCCCCTGTTGCAGATAGCATGCTGTTAAATCGGCTCCGATGCTTCAAGAACCGTACTGCTGGAGTATGCAAAATCCTAGGCTTTCTCTCTCTCTCAGACAAAGCTGTACCTATTTTAAAAACACAAAATTATTTAGAACCCTGAGCAGAAGCAGAATCCTTCTGGACCAATAAGTGTTTTTTCTCTTCCTTACAGAGAAATAGCTCCACAAGCAGCAGATCCCATGAGCACCTGTCTCGGGGTTTTGTTCTGGCACAGATGCTCTGATGTCTAATAAGCACCAAGTTCTGGGTCCTGCAGCCTGCAAACCTAAGCAGTTCCTCACTCCTTCCCAGCCACCTCCTTCTGAGAACTTCACAGACACTTAATACATCCCAGGCCAGTGTCAAAATTTGGTTGAAACAGACCACGCGTTCATAAAAGACTGGTTGCATCATGTGGGAGGAGAGATTAATAATTAATACAGCCTGTCCTAATGCATAATGACTCTTTTTTTCATTAGGAAGCCTGCCTAACAGATAAACACGCTTCAGCTCAGTTAAGAACCAACAGGCCAACTTTTGCTCCTGGTTATACAGCTGTAAACCCAGAATTGCTCTGATTCATCAGCCAGCTTTAGTGGCGATGGAGGCTAATGCAGAGTGTCCAACCAGGCTGGCACAAACGTCACCTAGCTCCTGCGGTTCTCTGTCAGGTAACTGCACGTTTTTGTGGAATGACAGGGACAGCAGAGATTAAATCTTTGAACAACTCCATGCTTGTGTTTGGCAAATTAAAACATCAGGTTAGAATTCAGAGCACTGTGTGTTATAATTTTCCCTTTTTAGTAGCACACGGGAAATAAGAACATTTAAACACATTCTGGAAAAACCTGCACTCCGTTGCCTGAGGTACAGTATTTTCACAGAACATTGCTAATCCAACAAACTTCACAAAAACAAGTAAAATGAGCTTTGTTAATTGTTACATTTATTTTATTATAATTTAGCAGCAAATCTGGGTTCATTTTTTCTATCATTGTTTTATGCTCACTTTTGTATGCTATTGGATTATAACAGATTAATTTTAGTTTTCTTTCTAGCCACTTTGCATGCCCTGATGAAGTAACAAGGCTCCATTTTATTTAAAAATAGAGAAGCCTCAAAATCTTCCATAAATTTTCCATTCATGCTACAGCTTCTTAAAAAAAAATCCTAACAACATTAATGTTTGGACTTAGACTAGCTGGCAAAGCAACCTTCTCAGCAAGTGACAACACTTTTTTAGATAGTCTTCAGCCCATTTTTTTAACACTTTATAGCCCTTCATTGCTTCAAGCCCCATGTCATTTATTCTAGCTAACTAGCTGAACTCTTGCTCTTACCCCACCATTGATTACTCTGACAGAAAGCCTCCTGTTATTGCCACTGCAAGAACAAAACGCAACCTCAGGTTTAAAAAAAAAAAAAAAAAAAGCATTATGGGCCTCCCCTGTCTGCCCTTCTGTCCGTCTGTCCTTCATCAGGTGGAGTGATGGGCTTTCGTGTCACCAGCTGGAAGCCAGTCACAGGAGGCAGTGAGCCCTTCTCCCTGAAGGGTCCCAGCCTGTGTTGTCCCAGTTGCTATACTGGGCTCTACTGGGCCCAGTGGGGGGAGCAGAAGGGTGAAATGGCTGTAATTGTTGGCCCAAGGAGAACAGGCATCGGTTCCCCTCCATGTAAACACGTGTAATCCATCAGTCCTGCCTCCTAGCTGCAGGCTAAAGAAAGGACTGCTTTTATCTGCTGTTTCATTCAAATTCTTCCAATTGCAGGCATGTGGTTGTGCAAGGCACAACAGGGCCACGACACTGCCCGGTTCTACCCCTGTACAGACAACAAAAACAATTAGAAACAAAGGTGTTCTTATGCGGGATCACTTTAAAACCTATATACACTGATCACAAGTGTTCCCCCATGGACTCAGCTTTATTTTCTGCAGCACATACAGCAGGATACTTTTTCCCATGGTAATTGACATTTTGCACTAGCCTGGTTCCAACGAAATTCAATCTGATTCCTTCCTAATAACAACAGAGAGTCATCTTGGATGACAGATTTTAGCCACTAATTTAATTGATCATACTGATACAGATTTGGGGAAGTATTATTCTAGCATAGCAACACAAATCCAATCAGAAGAGCAGACCCAGAGAAAGGTGAGCGGCTCTCCTAAAAATGTGGTTTTAAAACATTCAAGCACCGTGAGAGTTATTTTGATACAGGGCAAGGAAAGAAAATCGTAAGAATGATTCAGTAAGCCTGGAAAACGCAGCAGCCAGGTTCTGCTGCCATTCCTGAAACAGATTAGCTCATTTTCCTGTTAACAGCAGCACTGAAAACTTCTTGCTCTAGGGCAGCAATGGCAGTAATTCCCCAGCACTCTGTTCATGGATCACTGTCAGCTTTTTGAATGCACTGTGGGCTATCCCAATGCCTTAAAACATTAACCTTTTAAGGCAGCATGGCTTTGCAGGACCTGGGGAGCACAGCTGAGAACCAGTGCTCTTGATAATGCGACTTCAACAGATCCCGCACGGGCTAATGACAGGGCTGCCTAAATCCAAGGTCAAGCTGTTCTGCTGACTACAATTTTGGATTTGATTTCTACAGCCGGGGCTCGTGGAAGTGTGACAAATCTGGTACCTCCTCACTTAGAGGTCACTTACGTACCAAACCACTAACTTCTGCTGTAATGCCTCGTCAGCTCAAACTGGAGTGCCCGGCCTTAGCGGCATCAGCCTTGAGGAAAGCGTCCAGCCTTACCCTGAGCGCTCTCCCGGAGTTGGATTGCACAGTAACGAGGAATTCCTGGCACCGCGGCACAGTAAACAGTTCTCCCATGTCCAGGATATAACACCAGAACAGATGATAATAAATAAGCCACTTCAACAGGGCTGTGAAAAATGATCCGTGACATATCTGTAGAGAAGCAAATGTCATCTCCGAGCAGGCTTGTCTGGATGCCTACAGGAGAGCGCACCAACTGTCTGGCTCAAATTCACAGCCCACTACTAGCGCGGCGCTGTGAGCATATTGGTGACTGACTAATCCTGCACAGCGGTTCTCTACCTACCGAGTGCTCTCTCAGGCTATTAGCGTCACAGCATATCAAACGGTCTGTCACAAACCTGTTTATCACCCCTTTCCCAAACTCAGGCAGGTATCCAGCAGCAACTGCTCAGTACAGATACGTGCACACGCAAACGCTACCTCTCTGGTAGGCTGGACCGCTGCATGTAATTCAGGGCAGAATTACAGCCCCCGTGTCTTTGGAAATCAGCACAGTCACGTGGGATTAGAAGTGCAGCTCCTTACATTAAAAGCCTCTCTTCGTGTGGCACTTGAAGAGCTATTCACAAAAGCTACCTTCAGCCTAGTGAGATCACGGCTTTCTCTACAGTCGGCGGAGAAGCAGCTCCAGTAGAGAAGAAGGTGATCCAGAGGAGAAGCCTGGCTGAACTATTCGGGTGGCCCTCCGGAGCTCCCTCTCCCTTTATTCACTGCTCTCTGGGGAGCCTTTGCAAATACCCCCTCCTTTTATGCTGCCAAAACCTAAAGCTTCATTATGAATCTCACAGTATTCAGTGTTTGTCTTGAAGACCTTTTTTCTCAAGTCATTTAGTTCTATAGTCATCTCAGCTTTTACTGAAAAAAACATACGTTAGAGCTTTGCTGTGGTGGAAAAACTAGAAAGTGGAAAACCTGAAGATTAAAAAAAAAGGTGGGGAGGGCACAAATACATCAAAAGACAAATAAAATTAAGCCAGAAATTACTGCAACTTTTTTTTTTTCTTTGTCCTCCAAACCAGACTCATGACATTTCAGGACCTAACTCGCAAATGCTTGACACTAGCAGTACTCAGCTCTGCCTTATTGCAACAGTCCAGGAAGTCGCTTGAAATTTGCAAAAGGAACACCTGCATTTGCCTTGTGTCCTGCTCCAAGGATACTTGGTAATATGTTCAATGTCTGGTTTTCTCAAATCCCCATGCGTATTAGAATTCCATACCATTAGCCATTTTAAGACAAAAACAGCTTTTTACAGTAGATTTTTTTCATAGTTTAACCCTTTTTACTACTGGCACACAAGAATTGCAGTAAATTTTCCTATAACATCCAGAGCTCTAAGGAAAAAGGCCTTCCAAAAGGTATGTTACAAAAATCTGTTAAGTCTCAAAAAACATCAAATCACAATGACAATTTCAGAAGTCATTTCAATATTTTTTTTAAGATCATATCTAAATGCTTGGATGCTGTTCAGAGACAGAAGTAGTCTTAAGTACATGCAGCCATTGGTAGCTGATGATTTTCCCACAATTAAGTTAATATTTTAGGTCTGTTACTCTTCTCCTTTACTTGGATAATTTTGGTGGGGTTCCTCTTGTATTTTAGTTATGATCGTAAGATAAAAATAGGGAAGCTGTTCCATGAGGTTAGAATAATCCGCTTTTCCAAAGGAACTGATGACATGATCTGAAGTTTACTGTAAACAGCCCAAATTTGAGGTGATGGGACTTGAGTTTGTTAGGTCTCTTCCAACTGCCTTAGACTGGACTTTTACAAATTAAGGCACATAACAAGTTAACCCTTAAATTCTCTGATAAGAAGGAACGAATGGAATTTGTGTTTAATTCATGGAAGAAACTCCCCAAGATCCCCCGTACTACGCACTGGCATTCAACCAGTAACGGTAACTTATGCAGCAGCTAGACAAGTCTCCAGCTCATGATCTGGGGACAAGGAATCGGCCCTCCGGGGAAAAGACACATGGTGCCCACACCTACGCAGCAGGCTGGAGGCAGGTAAGTCTAGACACTCTCAGCCACAATCATCTCTTTGTTTGGTAGTGCTCCAAGTTGCAACTTCAAGAGTTTTCTAGGTTTTTGTATCAACAGAGAGGAACAAAGGGATAATCAGTGCATACAGCCGTGACCTGTTTTCCTGACCCTGTGAGCCATGCACCTTAACTGTAGCACAACAGAGGGCCCCAAGGTGTGGACCACAGGGTGCAAAGGAGAGAAGAAGAGGCTGGAACAGCAGCTCTCTTTTGCCCTGTGTTCTTCACATATATATGGACTGTAGGAGACTATTACCCATACTAGTAGATGTCTCTATTAGGAAAACTGTCAATTTCCATTCACTTTAAATTTTCTTATATTAAACTATTGAACTTTCCCTTAGCCTCAACCTCTGATCCATGCTAAACATGGCTTTTCTTCTTTTTTTTTTTTGGCTCTAAGATCTAAGCAGAGAATTGATGTAATCATCTATCAACTATTCAAGCTGTATACAGGGACATGTTGTTTTCTGTTCCTTTTTTTACATATATTATGGTGAACAGCATTTTTTATTTACCCTTGAAAGGAAGACAAAGAGTCTCCCTAAGGGAAGAAAGAAATTCCTAATATGAAAATAAAGTACTGGAGAATATAGTACTGATGCATTTATAAAGTGATAGATGGACATGGCATGGAAGAAATGGTGGAAAAAAGCTTTTTCCTTGGTATCCATCCTTTGATCTTGTTGTACTGCCTGAACCCTACTGTAATCTGCTTGTGACATGTAGCAGCTTCCTTGCACACAGGTGCATGTAGGCACTTATGTGCACTCAGCAGCAAGATCTTCCCAACTGACACATAATTGGTTTATCCATATCCGTAACCTAAATTGATATTTTCCATACTGCTGCTTAATATACAAATCTGATACATACATACGCACACACACAGAGATCAAAAATAATTGCTAAATACTTGGTCTACTTATCCAAAATGAACTCCTGGCTGCTGGAGCTGTAGGACTACCTATATCCATGCTAAAGATGCCGGAAGGTTAAAGCGTGCATATTCCACATCAGACAGCCCTACTACTAAAGAAAATAAGGTAGCTCCATACATGTGGGAACATGAGTTTCAAGTCCAGGCTATAAACCTAGTGCAGAAGTCCCCCAGAGATCAGTCACTAGCTGGCTCCCAGGGTGGAATTTGGTTGCAGATTAAGCAACTTAATATGCAGTAATTATCTGAATTCCTATAATGGCCACGGGAAACCTACTCCATATAGTCAGTGATGCTTATAGAACTATTTGGCTGATATCTGAGAGGTGTCTACTCCAAGGTAAACTAAAGCATTTAGTTCCAACATCTGCATGGACTGGACTTTCATTGACTACAGTGGGAATCTGAATGGGAACATGACTCTGTGGTTCTATGAATTTATACACAAGTATCTACACTTGTCTCCAGAAACCTCAATTAAGGGTTTTAATCTGGGGCACAATTCCATTCCAAATGGTAATATATCCCTTATCTGAGGAACCCTGCATGGAAGATTACTCGCTGAGCCAGAGGCTGTGTCAGGATTATGAGACCATTAACATTTGGATGTGCACAGAGAATGAAACCTCCGGACTCACCAGTGAATGACATGCTGCAGATGTTGGCTGCACCAGTCCAAGAAGAGTAAATGCAGGAAGTTGCTCATTGCTGGACTGGACCTTCCAGAAGACTCTAAGAGGCACTCATGTGAGTAAGTATTTAAAGCAAAGTTCCTCAACATTTCCTTAGTTGCTGTGTTTGGCTGAGCTAGGTAATAGACTGACAGTCTGATCAGAAAAACAGCTACCAGTCACATATAGACCGCTTCAAGTGCGTGTTTTGGGAATATGACAGTTGCTGCTCAGGTCCGGTAAAAGACCTCACTGAATTTCTGGATGCAGCCTCAAGGACAACATCACTTTTACTTTCACGTGTACACCTCAGAATGGTATCGCATGAGACAGGGTTCAGCAGTTGAGCAGCACAGTGCATTTGGGCCTGTGATAAGTGTACACAGCAGCTCTGCACCTCGCTTACCATTGCAGCAAGACCTTCTGCAGTGGTCGTGACTGGAGGTCCCAGCTGCTGAGCAGTGCTTCAACAACTGCAGTCCCACCGAAGCACCAGGACCAGTTCTCAGAGCAGTCCAGGGATAACTACATCTAGAAACCTACATGTAAAGAGTAGAAGACATATTTGAATTAACTAGTCCCACCTATACCCTTCCCTGCCAATCCCCTTCTTGCAAGAGGAAATATCATCAGTCTACGGTACTCACAACACCCACATCCTTATTAGCATAAGAAGAAAAAAAAAAAAAGAAAGGTGGATGCCCTTCAAGGTGCCCTTCTTAAGTCTTCTGCACGTTTCTTGCTGCTCCCCTAGCCATAAGAGGCCAGCCAACCTATTTCCTTGCCCAACAATGCTACTGCAGACTCCACAGCCACTGCCTGCAAGAGCCTTTCTCCCTTCAGCGACACAGAGCCAGCCTGCAACAGTTCGATTCACTGAGCAAAAGAGAAAAATCTTCTCAGGATTGGAGGCTCCTAGGTGAGCAACTACAACAACTGATCCAAATGTTTCCCTTGTATCATGCGATCAATGAGAATGTATGTTTTCGTTTGCATTTTCACCCTTTGGTTTTCTGCATCTGGTAAATACTGGCAAAGTAAATGTTAAGATGTCAGCTCTCTCTTCTAGAAATGACTGACAGCCCCTAAGTGCTCTGGGCTTTTTATAACCAATGTGACTGACAGCTTTTAAGTGGAAGCAGTTCATGCAAGTTTCAAATGTTAGTTGTCTGCACAAATAACGTGGAATATTGGCTTTTCTTGTATCTATCTAATGGTATTTCCTTCTGCGTCGGCAGTAGCTTGAAACCTTAAGTTGTTACGGGGAAAAAAAAAGTCTGTGTTCTCAGCTCTGCACATTTCTAAAGCTCTCAGGCTAACAAAAGGAAAAGTAAACTCATGCCTGTATTTTAAGTTCTCACATTTCAAAGCAGCATAGCAGCAAGTAAGTCATTTTTCTTCACATCAGGCTTGGCTAAGAGATGACATTGGCTTGCACAGTAACATTTCTACTTAATCATTTTCAAGCAGCCTGCACCAAAAACTTTCAAGAAATCTGAAAGTATTATTATTAGCCCATCAATGCGCCCAATCAAGGCAGTTGGCAACCTTGGTACTGAGTCCAGTATCTTTCTCACCCTGTCCCTCTAAGAATTAAGGCAAAAAGATGCCCTAAATATTATGCATAACATTTAAGGTAAATACCAGAAATGCACATGCTACTTCACAAATAAAGGATGCAAAAATAGCATTGTCATCTACAGTTTTGGATTTCAAATCCAAGCACAGGTGAAAGACAAAACAGTGTAGTTAGTGCACCAACAACTGGTAATTTAAATGCATTTATTTTAAATTGCAAAAGATGAGGAATTTAAGTGCTGTTAGCATGCACGTTTCAACAGGGCTGGTAAGAGTATTTCAACTTGTAACAATTTTTCCAGCATACTACAGGAAAAAAGTCAGCCTGCTTCCCGTAGAAAATTTAAGGTTCCTTTGCACCCGGCCCCTGTGACAGAGATCAGGTGAAGGAGCCCTCCTTTGACTCTTCCATGTCTCAGCACCGCTAACAACTGTTCTCCAAGAGAAAATATCCAGGCACCGCCCAACAGCAAGGGAGAGACAGACTGAGCATCCAGGGCACGAACCAGCCAGCCAGACTCAAAATGTGCAGCACAGCAGCATCTGTCCCCAGTGCTCTTTCCCCCAGATGACGCAGCCCTGGGGCTCAGGTGAATGATGCCAGATACACAGCATGGCAGAAACACAGACCTGCTCTTCAGTTCCCCAAGATTTTCTCTTTGTTGAGCTGGATGTAAGCCTAGAAATAACCTTGGGTGCTCAGGGAGGTGAAGCTCTAGAGTCACTGAAAATGACCAGTGGGGCACAATCAAGATTTTATGATGCCATCACCATGAAAAGATCACTGAGCAGCCATTAGGATATGGAACAAACCATTCCAATCTTGTAAGTAATGCATTCCTGTTAGTGTAGAACCTTTGGTTGGTTCTCCATGAAAGAGAAACCAGTTGCACATTAAGTAATAATCCACCTCACTTTCTTGGATGTAATGCAAGATTTTTTGTATTTGCCTTTTCTTATTCAGTTACACAACATCAACAACTCATGCTTTTTTTTTTTTTTTTAAGGAATTTAAGTGGTGATCATTTATTAACTGTACAACATAATCTACCTCAGACAGTACTACAATTTCCTCTTCTTTTCAGCTTCTCATTTTTCTCAACTTTAATGCAGTTCTGTAAGATTTTCCCCTCTCCAGAGGACAGACAATAATCAGGTTAGATTGGTATCTTTATGACACTGACCTTAAAGTTCACTTCATTTTCCCTCCCATCCTCCCCAGCCTTCCTTAAGTTCTTTCTGATCCACTTTCTACTGTTGAATATCCCTAAAAAGAGAAACTGTTAGCAGATATACCATTTTACCTCAAAATTTATCTGTGTGAAAAATAAACAAATCATTGCACATCAAATAAAGAAAATTACTTTAATCTTTAGTTGCGAGTCCATTCATTTTTTTTCTTTTTATAAAGAACAAATTGCATCTTGAAAATCATACCCTGAAAAAGATTAGAAAAGGGCCGGAATGCTAGTTTTGTGTCCTTCAAAGAAAATCAAATGAACTCACTTAATACTGCTGAGAGAAATACTTTTCCAAGTTTTGGAGATCGGTGCTTTATTTACACTATATTTGGGTACTCTAAAGAGTTAAAAATATTTTTTTTATATTTCCTTTGAGTAATTGATTTGAACACGTGCAGTAACATTGATTAATCTAAGCCCCATTACCTCCTGAAAAAGAGTTCTCTTTTTATGTGTGTATTTAAGGCTACAAGTTATGTGCCAAGGAGAGCTAGACAAAGTTCTACAGAAATACAAGTTCCTTTCCTGGTTTTTCAAGACCTTGTTCTCCCCACAGATGAGCAGCAGTAAAAAGAGGAAGAAATAGGTCTGCAGCAGACTGATTAAAAAAAAGGAAAAAAAAAGAAAAAAGAAAAAAAGAATCATGAAAATGTTCTCACAAACAGCAGTTTCAGGTATTTACACTAAGCAACCTGAATTTACAATACTTTCAGTTTTAAATTCTTTCTTTCTCAAATCATTCCCTTCAGCACTAACATACACCACCTGCATTTTTAGAGGCTAGAAACCATAATTAGGTTTGCACAGTATGCATTTGCTAACATAATGACATATTCATGTATTTTACTTGCTATATTAGAAAAGATGTAGCTAGAGATGATTTATTACAGAACATTCCACTTGGCATCTGTTGGACACATTGGATACTGCCAAGTTTAGCTACACTGGAGTTTTCCCTGACTCCAACTTCTGTTCTAAGAGAATATTAGTAAAGTGAGGATTATACCGTTTGTGATGGGCATACAATGATTACAATGCAATCAGCAAGTAAGATGCTATTCTGAGACTGCTTCACTATCTGCAAATACAATTCTCAAAGAAGCCCCAGGAAATATGTCATGTGAAAAAGAAAATATAAAGACAGTTTGAGATTTTCACAGACTTCTACTTACTATAGCAGAACTGTGATTACAGAAAAGCCAGTGAGTGGCTCAGTATCAGAACATGAATTCCTGAGCCATAAGATGTGAGAATACGATGCTTAGCAAGTTCAACAATGTAGTTTCTGAAGTTGGGACTCTTGTCTGTTCCATGAGCACATAATGAAGCAGCACAACAACTTTCTAGCTAAAGTGCTCAGTAAAAAGAAAACATGCAAAGAAGTATGGTGTATATGAACATGAAGTAAAGAAATCTACCCCTGTGTTGTACTGGAGCCATGCTGCTGCTTAGGATGGTTCTTTAGGCTCCACTGTATGTGGCTTTGGAGGAATGTAGGTTTGACTAACAGGCATTTTTTCAGGTTGCTTGAATGCTGGACAAAGCTTGTTACATTTTAGTTTTATTCTTTTTGTTTGTTAGTTTTTTCTTCCATGAATCCCTTTCATTCTTCAGACTGAGCTTTATGTGGTGCAACAAAGCAGGCAGATCAGACTAGTTTCCATAAAGGCTGGTGACAACACTGCTTTCCTGCCTTATTGTGACTTTCTCACATGAAGATCTGTTGACTGTCATTTGGTATTGTTCATGGACAGTGACATTTCTGCACATTAGCAGGGTTAGAGCAAGGCTCTATGTCCTCCCTGACTCAGCTAGGAATATGTTGGTGGGACTGGAACGAGTCGGCCTATTCTGAACTGCTCAGGGACTGTGGGATTACGTGAAGAATGTCTGCAGGGTCTGAGAGACATAGTGCTTGCACTAACCTTTTTTTGGTGAATGCCTGGTGATGCGCTTAAGGTACTGCAGTAATTATATGTTGATATGGATGATCTGGACAGTTCAGTAACAAATGCTGCTAATCTATAACCTTAACACGGAAGATGATTCCTTTGCAGCCTGCTATGTTATGTAAAAGAAAGAGAGAATAAATATATAATTTAAGAAGGTATTAGAAAGCTAGGATTTCAAAACACTGATCTTCAAAATGTTTCTGCTTCCCTATTCTCTTCTGTTTTACATATCCCAGATCTGTCATATCTGTGAAAAAGGAAATAAGCGTAAAATATTCCTGTCCTTTGGGAAAATTTGAGTTAGCGTAATGTAATATTCTCTAGCTAGCCGTCAACAGCTATAACAACTCCTTAGCTGTAACAGCTTCCTGATGTACTTTCTGAGGGACTCTTTCTCGAGCTGACATATGCTAATGATGATACCTGTGCTCAAGGCCTCTAGAACTTAGGTTTTAAGTGGTAGATAACTTAAGCTCTGTTGCATTTTGACAGGTCCATGAATTATATGCAGTTAAACCCCAGTAACTGAATGCAGTGATTAATACAAGTCCAAGCTGTCTCTTTAGAGTTACATTTTCCTTACAATGCATCTCTCCATTGAAGACAGTGTTGGATTTTTTTTTTGTTGTTTTAAGGAAAATTCCTGGGGAGCTCTCAGTCCTCAGATAGTGTGAATGAGACTGGTCACACACCTCTAAGCTACAGTTCAAGGATGTGTGCAAAAGCCACAGAAGTACCACTGTATCTGGTAACAGTCAACTCGCATACTCATATCTGCCTTCAAAGCTACAAATGCTAGGAACAGGCTTTTATCTATTTATTTATCCTGTTGCTAAAGCCACAGTGGTTTATCTAAGGACATGAAAAATGTTTGTTAGTTGGATCTGTGTTGCCAGAAGTGAACTTACATTTTTCCTAGGTACCCAAAGCTGGTCTAGCAGAAGACATCAGAACCTCAAATCTTCTGAATTCTGATGAAACGCATGGCAGGTGCCAAGAAGGAGGCATATTTAAGCAGAGGGATGAGAACAGAAACAGTAGGGTAGGACAAAGTTAACAGATTGCATCTAGGAAAGCAAGAAAAGAATCACATGCTGTTCTGGATTAACAGAAAGACCACAGTCTCACTAGTTACAAGGCTAAGGAAAGTTGGGTTCAGAACAAATGTGGTGAATTAGGTAACAGAAAATGGCTCTTTGGCTCGAGTATGGAAAGGAAGAAATGCTAAGTGAAAACGCCTTCTTTGGTTAGACAAACTCTAAACTTATGTTTAGAAACCAAGCAAAGGAAGCATTTTGGTCTCAGCTGAACACTGTGCCTGTGGGCAGGCCCATTTGTTTATTTTGCTGTGAACCTTCCAACATCCCCTTTGCACAAATCATCTGGCCTTCAAACTCTCGGGCACTGTCCTCTCTTCAACCACGGCTCGCCGGCTCCTTCACAAAGCTCTAGGCCTATTATATTTCAGCTTACTTGTCATAAAGCCTAACGAGCTGTTTCAATAGCTTCCTCACACTTGAGAGTTAGTTAGCTTTTAATGCTTCCTCACCCTTACTTAAAAGGGACTGTTATTGGAAAACCTAATACATTCAATATGACAGGGCAGGGTTTACAAATCTAGTTGTCTGGTTTCTATTGACATTTAAAAACAATGTTAGTGACAAAAATATAATTATTCCTAAATGATGGAAACAAGGAGCCGGGCGTACTGAATGAACTCTTTTTGAACCTCTATTCATTTCACTTCAGATCTTGGCAGAGGTTTTGCTGGTTTCTATTTTATCCCAACCAGTTTATCCATGTTCCAGACTCTGTATGTTCTGTGGCTGTAAAGCTTTCCTGTGGAATTCACCCACTGCCACAGAATTGTGCTGGAGAAACCCAGCATGCCTCTAAAAAAATAAGGCAATTGTCTTGCTCTCACACATACAGATAAAATTGAGAGCATGCACCGAGCATATGCTGACAGAGAGCTCTCTCCATCGCTTTTCAGGCTGCCTTAAATTGCAGTTCTGAAAGGTGTGAACTACCTCATTTATCTCAGTTGGGGCTGGAAGGATTCCCCTGTTCCAGTCTGTAGAATCTGCTGATTTGTACTGTACCATGGAAATTCAGCATTTTTGCTTCTGAATTCCCTGCTTTATTGCAAGCTTGTACTTTATTTCCTTCCTCCTAGCTTTGCTGGAACACACCTAGAGCTGCCTCTTCCTCTCCTAGTGCAACAGAGACAAATTGAAACACATGAAACACCACTTAAATGTTAGAGAAAACTTTTTTTTTTTTTAACTCTGAGGATAATTAGACAGTGGCACAGGTTACCTAGAGAGGTTGTGGAGTCCCCATCCTTGGAGAAACTCAGAACACGGTTAGACAAGGTCCTGGGCAATCTGCTCTGGGCAAGCCTGCTTTGAGCAGTAGGGATGGACTAGACGATTTCATGTGGTTTCGTCCCACCTCTGCCATTCTGTGACTGAATTTCACCATGGAAGGAGATGGCTGCTCTATTGTAGCATTTGTTCTTCCTGCATGGTTCCACGGCCACCTCCTACAAACACCTCGGGACCCTAATTAATGCATACAGGTCAGGTTTGCAGGTGTCAGCTTACCAATTGATTTATCGCCCTATTGTAGCTGGGGAACGATATGACAGCAAAGCCCTAAGAAACCTTTAAAAAAACTCTCCTGACTATATGGAAGGGTGCTAACAGTTTATCCAATCTACCTGGGTAAGAGTCAGAGAGCTGTCCTTATGAAAATCTTCCATCTCCACAGCCTGAAAGCGTTTCACAGAGAGGAAGAAAGATAATGGAACAAAGTTGTGTTTTGGTGCAGAACTGCTCAGTACAGAAAGATGAGAGGGTGCTCTCAGATTTCAGAGCAGCAATGTGTCGGTGAGGAATGTGTAGGTCCACAGACAGCTATCTTGACTGGATTCATTTCGAGTTCTTCATACCTCTCAATAAGACATTCTGAGACTTGTGTAATGACAACATAAGGCACCTCTGTCCATTTGCAACTCCACATCCATTTGTTCTACCACCATTACGTTTTGCCTTATAGTCAGGTGGGATTTGTGCTGGACAGACTTAGCCACCTAAAATTTAGAAGCTTAGCATCAGCTATTCATCTGGGCTCCCCTTACAACAAATCAATTAAACAGATATCTCCTAAGAACAAGACTTCACTCTCCAGGATAAGTATTTCAGACAGGTAGAATTAACAGAGCTCTAAAGAGGGTTGTTCTCCACTGGTATTAAAGGCAACCTAGACACGCAAATTTTAGGTACCAAAAATGATTAAAAGGCATTCTGGTAAGATTACAGGTTTTGTTTGGAACAGCACTTCCTACAATGGGAACTCACCTTGTTAGTGTCTCCCCTTGCTGTCATGGTGTAAATGAGCATGTAGAGTTTTCCGTCCCAATTGATGTTTTTACGCTATCACACAACACTTTTCTTCTGGCCTGAAACAATGCAAACTGAAAAGCAGATCATCAATTAAATGCTTGAGTCTAAGGACAGTGCAAACAAATATTCTGATATCTGCTTTTGGTTGTAAATGACAAAATGAAAGCAAAGGATGGTCACCACGTTTTCCACCATCATCTCAGAAAATGCAGGTATGGATCACAAAATACTTCAGAGTCACCATCACAGCCTTCAGAGTGGACCAAAGAAAATTCAAGATATGTTTCATTAGCAGCTGAAAGTGAAATGGAAAAAAAAAAAAAAAAAACATTAAGAAATAAAAACTACCTGTGAGGTACTGTGACAGCAGAAGCTCCCAAATTGAACTAAACATGAAATTTGCTGGAAGAGTAGGACACCAGTAAGAGTCAGAAAGCTCTGGGGCTGATTTTGTCTGTTATGCACAGACTTGACTCCAGCAAATCTTTTATAACCTCTGTGCCTTTGTTTCCACATCTGTAATTCAGGTTACAACCTGCAACATTTATCCTACAAAGATACAGAAAAGCTTAAATGTTTTTTGAGATTCAAGGAGAGGCTCGAGAATTACAGTTACAAAAAGCAAGCATACTTGGGAGATTATCAATAATGCCTCCAACCACTATTTCACCATCAGGAAGGACAGCCTCCAGGCACGAGCCCGTGTAGCTGAAAGTGAAGCAACGTGCCCACAAGCTCATTGCTTCGTGGAGCCTGAAACCTCTGGTTGTTTCCAGCAGTGCACACAGACTATCTGCAGTACTGGGCTATTAATCAGTGCCTAAATGTGAAACAAAAAAAACACACGTGTCCAGCCTTCACACAGCTGCAACTTCTTCCACCTAAACCCCAGAGGTCTGATAATCTCTTTGATTTGTAGGAACAAGCGTTCCATGAGCAACTAACGCATAGAGGAATGAAGTGCAGGAGTACCCAACTGCCCACAAACACTCAGCCCATAGCAGGGCCAGGAATTCAGCCTTAAAGGACGTAGCCTCACTGAGGAATTATGCAACACGAGCAAACCAGTCACCAAGAACACCGAAGACGAGGCAAGGAAACACATTTCACTGAAGCATTTTATGTTCCTACCAGTTTAACCCTCATCTGCACACAAAGACAGTAAGAACAGTAAGGTACTTCAGCTACCCTAATAAAGCACTGCAATGTAAAACACCAAGTAAAGAAGCCCTTAACCTAGATCAGGAGACCGACTTCCTTCATACTTCCAAGAGGGAAGCTGTCGGTTTCATTAGCATTAACTAACACCACTAGGAATTTTGTCCTATTTATGGCAGGCTGTCGCATTTTCACTACCTGTGAAAAGCCGATGTAGTCAAGCCACGGGAAATACAAGAAAGTTACTGGAATTAGCAAGGGTGTATATGTTTCTGGGTTTCTAGGAAGGCTGAAGTATGAAAATTTCACAGATGTGGGGACTTTTGACAGCATTCCAGTTGAAACAAACTTGCAACAAACCCTGCGGAGAGGTTCATTCAACAGGATGAGCTAACCAAGAAAACACTCATTTCTGGCTAGTTGCATCAATATTAGCAGCAGCTGTGAACTCAGTAAACAGCTCTGTTTTCTGGTTGTCAGAGCTGCTAAAGCAGATGTGAAACTCATCAAAAATAGGTCACAAGCAGAACATGCAAGGGAATGCATCAGTATCAGAGTGATCTGAGAATAAGCAACGCTGGAATATCTCAGTAGCGTTTATCACCCCAAACCATACCTAACACCGCACGGCATCCAACAATGGGCTGCTTTCATCTGATTGTTGTGATAGGACCTTCCACATACCGCGCTGGGTGAATGAGGGTGTGGTGCTTCCAGCAGCCGAAGCATGGGACAGAAGAAGAGATACTGAATTACACTCTGCTTTCCTTTGAATTGGATTTTCTGAGAGAAGTTCTCATTCCTGTCTTTCTTCTATAATTATCCCAGACTAAGGTATCGCAACGAGCCAAACGTGGAATTTGCCTCAGTTTATTTTACCTTTGCCACTACAAACAGATTACAAGTTTGCTCTGTCCGATAGGCAGCCCTCCAGCAACAGTCAGCCCTCCATGGACAGGAATCATGGCCAACACAGCAATTACTTTTTTTTTTTCTTTTTTTTCAATAAAAAAATAAAAAGCCCACGGGACCCAATTCGTTGGAATTCCCCCATATGGAAATTCACTTGGATCTATTTCTAGGACTCTTGCAGCACTTAAAGCACTTAACTTCCTTTATTATCAGGTATATAAAGGAAGAAGATTTAACTCTAAAGGGTGCAGGCTAAGAAAAATAACGTACTTGGGCTATAACAGGACTAAACAAGGAACCTACGTGCCCTGTTATTGCCCTGCCAAGGTTCCACAGCCAGCCTTCACAGTGCAGGTGTGACTGGCTTGGGCCAAATGCCTCCGACAAGCTGAGTCGAAGTCCCATAGCCTGAAGCAGCCTGAAACACTTCCCCAGTCAGTCAGTTACCAGGTGAGGACAGACACTCTCCCTCCTCTGGTTGGTTTCACTTCCATTAGAATGGCAGGTTTTACCTCCGAGACCTAATGAGATTGGATAATCAAGCACTAATGAGAAGGAACTAGTCACACACACCCAAAAAAGAAAGCTATTGTTAGTCTGTAAGTATTAACGCCAACCCACGTTTAACTGTGAGAAAACAGGTCTTCAGGAAGGGTTCAGCAAATACACCCCTTCATGTAAGTGGCAGCAGCTCAGAAGACATTGTTTAAACACAAATGGTAAAGAGACTTTATTATTCATGTTCCAAACCAGCAGCCAGGCTTCCAGAACTTCAGAGGTAGAGAGGAAAGGGAGAGGGGAAAAAAGCTCACATCCAGCTTAAAAGGAATCCTGTAACTTGTGTTCAGTTGGAAGCCTTTGCTGAGGCAAATGCATGTACATTTCAGCATGGATTTCTTACAGCACAGAATTAAGGGTGAAACACGGTAGCTGATTGCCATGTTAAAACCAGTGACATAACTATTCATAATAATAATGTTTAACTGACAAAGACTCAAGGCTTTTTTTTTATTAAAAAAAAAGTGAGTGGCTTTTATTATTGTTGTTCATCTAAACAATACCTCAAAAATAGTCATATAGCCACAGCTGTAAATCTTGCCGGTCCAATTGTGATGCTGCACTATACTCCTTAGAACTCGTTTCTAGGAATGGAGACTGCAGAGGGAGAACAGAAAAACATTACTTTCCTATGAGGGCTTAAAAGGAGCACTTCTTTCTTTCAGAAGAAATCAGGCTACGCACTTGCCTGAGTTTCTTGGCCAGAACGCTCCCTCTCCTCCTCGTGGGGCAGCACGTTAAACACATCTAGCTGCTGCTTGTTGACTGCTGGGGGTGCTTTCATTCGAGGGGTGATGCAAGTTTGTAAAGTAGCATGGGTGGACGGAGACAGGAGCCAATTTAGGCTTTTGTTGACAAAGTGTTTGAGGAGACATTTTCTGTGCCTATAGGCTGCAGTTCAGGGGTAAGCTCTCATTTCCAAAAACTGAGTAAATAGATATAACGCAGACACACTGGATGGTAACTATTTCTGAAAATCCAACAGAAGTTCAGTTTCCAAATGTTCCATATTTGTAGGATAAAGATGAAAACTCTGATCTTTGTAGTTTGAACTTGTCTACTTGGTTTACGGTTTCTTTTTGGCCTGAACAGAACTTTTACGTTATATGAATTCTGATTTAATCCAGCAAACTCAAATAAATCCCAATGCAAACATGGGACTGTCAGCTCTCGAGGTTTGGCTCAGAGTTCGGGGCTTTTGACACTTGAACTCTGGTTTCTCAGTTGCTTTGAGATGCATTTTTGCTGGACTCAAAATGAATTCCATTAACTCCTACCCGGGATTTTTATTGACTTCAGTGACGGAGAAATCCTTCCACAAAGATAACTCATCAACCATTAGTCATCAGATCCTCTGCTACTCTCAGATACTGAGTTACCTTTTGTACTGCAATCTGTTGATAGACTGTTTAAACGGGCGCTTACCCCTACATTTCCACTAGTTGCAGCATGTTTTGAAAATTGGAAATGGCTTATTTCAACTTGCCTGCAATGATCTCTGTATGTCTGGTAGGAAGCATAAGGAAGTGAATGATTAATCACATTCTTCCTTGTAATTTAGAAGTGTCAATGAATGCCAGGAAACATTGTAATGAGTTATTTTTTTTAAAAAAAGCAATACATTGGAAGCCTGACTGTAGCTTTCAATAGAAGCAAGGTAATTACATCTAATTTGATGTTACTTTTTAAAAAACAGTATATTTAATGCACTGCCTATATTTGTGTGCAAAAGCATAAGCTAAGCACTTACACCTGTAGCACAATCATTCATCATCACAGCAATCCCAGTAGCTTTACCTCAAAATTGGTAATGAATGTGGACAGGCAGACAATTTGTCTTCCATATACATCTTTCAGCCTCCCATCTACTGTGCAGCACTGTCCTTCAAAGGCTGACTTTGGTGCAATAAGAAACTACGCTCCTACTTTTTGCCATCTTTTTGAAACACGGGATTGTGTAAAACAGTTCTGTGATGTTGTTCACAGAGTCTTTTGGACAGAGTAGAAATTTGCACCTTTGCACATTGGAAAGAACGTGCCACACCTTTGATTCCTTTATTTTGAAAGCCTCATAAGCTGCTAATTATGTACACCAAGAAGCTGTGAATGGAGGCTGAGGTTTCTCTGGAACGGTTTAGAGAGAGCGTGTTGCTCTATTGGCACGCTATGTGACATTATAGCATTTACAGAGTTCGCTTTGATTTCAACTCTAACTCACGTAATAGAGGAACTCCAAGTTCATGGGAGTGTCCATATTACAAGGGTATAGGAAATGGATAGCTAAAGTAAGTTAGGAGAAGCTGTCTTTAGAGCACCTCTTATGACTCTGTGCCTACAGAAGAGAAAGCAATTTTATTATATACGGTAACTATCACTCTTCAGCAGTCCTCGTTCCCTGAAATCAAACAGAAAGCCTGGAACAAGGAAAACTCATCCTTGGTGGAGAAGGACCAGCTTAGAGAGAGCATTTAAACTGGGCATGAACAAATCCATGGGCCTGATGGGCTGTGACCACGTGTGCTGAGGGATCTGGCTAACATCACTGTGAGGCCACTCTTAATTATCTGTGAATGGTCACAGTGACAGGGAGGGGGTCCTGAAGAGAGGAAGACAGCAAACGCCACTTGTCTTCAAGACAGCCCAAAAGGCAGATCCCATAGCATCATCACAGATAAGCTGACAAAGTATAGGCTAGATAAGGGTATAGTGAGGTGGACTGCAAATTGGCTGACTGACTGTGACAGCCCTGGCATCAGTGGCACAAAGTTCAGCTAGAGGCAAGGCACCAGTATTATATTCCAAGGGTTGATACTTGGGCTGACACTGGCTAATATCTTCATCAATGACATGCAAATTTGGACAGAGCACACCCTCAACAACTTCACAGATAATACAAAGCTGAGAGGAGTGACTGATACACCAGGGGGCTGCCCTGCCCTTCAGAAGGACCTTGGTCTGGAGAATTCCTGTGAAGCTCAGCACCAGGAAATGCAAGGCACTGCATCTCAAAGCAGGCACCAGTGCACACCTGGGGCCACCAAACTGGAATGTAGCTTTGCCAAGAAGGACTTGGAGGTCCTGCTGGACAGCAAGCTGACCACGAGCCAGCAACGCACCTTTGTGGCAAAAAAGGCCAACAGCATCCTGGGCTGCATCAGGAAAAGCACTGTCAGCAGGCTGAGGGAGGTGATCCTTGCTGTCTACACACCACTGGTGAGGCTGTACCTGCAGTGTGTGCCCAGTTCTGAGCTCTCCAGTACAAGAAAAAAAAAAAAAAGGTAAGGAATTTCTAGCATGAGTATAGTGTAGGACTGGATGATAAAGGGACTGGATATAGAAACTCTCCTATGAGAGAAGGAGAGAGCTGGGACTGGCCAGCCTGGAAGAGAGAGGGCTCAGGGGGATTGTATCTATGTGTATAAATACTGGAACAAGGGAATGAAGAGGAGGGAGCCAGGCTCTTCTCTGTAGAACCCAGCAACTGTACAAGAGGCAATGAGCAGAAATTGAAACACAGAAGGCAGCAACTGAACACAAAACTTCAAAAAAAAAAAAGGAAAAAAAAAAATCAGAGGGCGGCCAAACAAGGGGACAGGTTGCTCAGAGAGGTAGTAGAATCTCCAGCCCTGAAGATATCCCTGGAAAAAGCTAACTGGATATTGCCTTGGACAATCTGTTCTAGGTCGCCCTGCTTTGAGCATGGGTTTGACTATATGACAGATGTCTCAGCCTAAACATTTTCGTGATTCTCTAACCTCATTTTAGAGGTTAGATGTGATGATTGATCCCTGTGTTTTCTAGAACTGCTTGAAATAATGGCTGTTCAAAGCCTCATGTCCAACGTGGATTATAGATTTACATGACTTTGAGCAAACTGAGTTTTAAAGTTTATGCTTTAGAGAGCTAACAAGAAAGTTAGTACGTCAGAAGAATTTTTGCATTTTTGCACATTTATTCATAAATGCTCCAAATTAAGTAGGAGAGCACTGCTGTTACCCTCTCTGATACTTATTCTTCTATAGGGATAATATAAAAAAGTATAGACATAGCAAAACCATTCTGAAAGGTAAATTCTTCTTTATTGTATTTTAAAATTTCAATCAAAACACTTAGAAACTATTAACAAACTGATAACATTCCTCTACAAAAAATTCTGGCAAAAGCAGAAAAATAAGAATGTGTCAGGAGAGATGATTATTACCATTCTTTTAATTTCAAAGTGTTCCTAATTGGTAATCTCACTCTTTACAGAAGAGAGTTCAGTGTATTCAACTGCTTTGGCTGCAGAATTGAAGCCTACCAAACCTAACGCTGAAGTATGAATTTGGTGGATGGTAAGATTCCCCTGGGGCTCATATAGCTCCTTTAAAGCTTAGAGACCATATAACAAAGGCTGCTGAAAGACATCTCAAGCTGAATGCATCTGACCCATGTAGGTAGTCACTTAGCAAGTCCACGTTTAACACTAGTTGGTCTTAACCCTGTATCTGCTGTCATTTCAGAAATGGAAGACCAACAAGGATCAAAACTATTTTAACCGGAAACTACAAGTTTACATTAACTGAATTCGAAGTTTTAAAAGCCAGTTGCAGTGGAGAATGTCGCAGAAAGCAGTATCTGAACAAAATACAGAAGTAATAACAGGACATTTCCATGTTACAGAAATTGTATTTGCTAAAATACATTACCAAAACCCAGAATAAAGCACAAGGTAAAGGATGTTACACAACGAGAATGTAACAGGCAGATGCTAATCTAAAAGAGTCTATACAGAAATATAAGATTTTTAACCCACAGATAAAATTAAAGATTAAATGTTGGGCCTGATGGGTTTCACAGCAACAGGCCAACAGGAAAAAGAAATAACTATCTAAATGGCTAGGATGCTAAAAACTTCAACACAGGGCTTAGCAGATGACAAGAGGACAAGCCAAGTAAAATTCCAAGATGTATATATGTACATAGATATTTCAAATAGAGGGGAAAATAGCTCAGTTCTGCACATGAATAGCTGGCAGACTGAAGTGGGCTCTTCAGTCTGAGGGCCAAAGGCAGAGATGATGCCTATGTCCTCTTGGGTAAGACCTGGTTCAGACACATGGCTCCCATTCTGCAGTCCTGCTCTGCAGACCAGAACAGGGACAGCAGAGGTGGCAGAAGCAGCCTAAAATGCCAGCAGATGACCCATAGCTGAAGCACAAGTATGGTATTAGTGTTTGTTCCTGTGCGATCTCTTAAGTGTGTGTGTAGACACAGCAGGGTCAATCACGCATAGCGCTTTGTTCTGTGCCTGCTGTAACATTCTCACAACCACGGGACTGGACAACAAAATACCAGTTACACATCCAGGGGACAGCCCACAAAAGCCCATTTTCAGTTGTCCCACAAAACATTTAACTCTGACTGGGATCTGTAGGTTGGGCTGCTTACTCTGTCTCCTATTTCCTCTGGTTTCAGCAGCAACCTATTGCTGACTTCTTTCCATACTGTACGCCCTTAAGAGCCCCTCAGGGATCAAAAGGCTCAGCCTGAGCTGAAGGGAGCAGCCAGCAAATGAGGTCCACCTTCTCACACCGAGAGCCCTGCAGGGCAGCTGTGGGCAGGAGGGACTGAGAAGAGACAGATCATCATTCAGAGCTGCCAGCTTCTCCTTCTCAGCACTGGCACGTTAACAGATGTACACAGACTGGTTGTTCCGTCCAAAGAGAGCGGCAGCACTGACTTGTCACACCATCCTCAAGTCCAATTACAACCCAGTTAACATCCCCACCCACCGCCCCTGTACACGGCAGACACACCAACTTGACATCTGCTGCCTGTGAGCAAGGGAGCTTACTTCCCCTTGCTGCATACAGACGCTCCTGTTTCACACGAGATGCACAATCGATCGTATCGACTGAGGAATCTCTAAGTGCTATTCTGAATGCTCAGCCCGGACAGTGGCGGGGCGAGGTCATCATGAAGCACTCACCAGAAGCAGAGAGTAATTTTGCCCACAAGTGTCACATAAAAGGTACACACAGTTGTAAGCTTTGCTAACAGAAATCATTTTGCTTAATCTATCAATGCAGAAGGAAAAAAGTACATCAGGATTTCCTTTTTAACATGTTAGAGACTAATTGCACAGTGACAGCCTTGTTCAAGCCCTAAGCAATGCTTTACAGCACACGAGGGATGTAGATTCACTTCAATTTTATTAGGATAGTTACTTGAAATAAGGTGATTGAGGAAGAGGTTTTATCTAGGGATAAAAGCACTGCTATTTTTTCCTCCAATTTAAAATGTTGCTGTAAGGATGCCAGCCTGAAAGAACTAAGCTGTAAATAAATGTAGAAATCCTCCCAATGATTTCATAAGCATGTGCTGCAGGCATTCAGAGTAGATATAATCACTGCATGTCATGCTGGCAACTGCATGGTACTTGTATCCACTTTGGTGCAGCAAACTATGAAACGTAGATAAATTGGAGGAAATACAGAAATGGGCAATGGTGCTGACAGGGTTTAAAAACCATTAATGAAAAGGAAAGATTAAAACAATTGTTTTAGTTGGAGAAAGAAGCAAGGAGGGATGACAACATTTCCAAGAAATAAAAGGGGTTCGGGGGTGGGTTTTTTGTTGTTGTTTTCTTTTTTTTTTAAACAAAAGACTTTACATGACTTTATTCACGCACTACCTTGAGCATGATTTGCAGTAAAGAGGATTTAGTTAAACATTAGGGGGAAAACCTTTCTAACAGTAGGTATAATTAAACAGTAGAATGGGCTACTCAGGGGGTCCTGGCATCCTTCTCACTGCATGGTTTTAGGTTAGAAACTCATCTGTTGGGAGAGTTTATGTACAGATCCTGCTTAAAAACTGCGTGAGGTACTACTAAATGACTTCCTGAAGGGCACTCTGGTCTTGCACTTCAGCAGTGCTTCACAGCTTGGATAGATGTCAAATTGGCAATTATTATCCAGGTCCGTATTTCTACTATTTAGAGAGCTGGCCTCTTGAGCATTTCAGCTGCACAAACAGGTAACGCTATCTGTGTGCAACAGCCAGTATAAAGCAAACCCCTGTTTCACCCAAAAGGCTGCATTAGTGAGTGCAGTTGTTTCTTTCTCCTGCTGGACCCTGGAGTCCGAGCAAGATGCAGCACAGCCTCTAGGCAGGAGCCCACCCATACCAGCCAGCATTTGGGCATGTCCAGGGGTGCTGACCCAAGCGGATGGAGGGAAGAAGCAAGCACACGGAAAAATAAAGTTAAAAATAAAATACAAAAGGGCTACCTTTTGGTGGAATTGAGTTCAGGACATCACTCGCATCGCTTGGGCACCCTGTGGGGAGGCTCAAGCGCAGCCCCAGGTGGCAGCAGCGGCAGCACATCCTCTGGTGGCTGCGACCCACCTCGGCTGGTGGTGTCTCCTGGGGCAGGCTGCGGGGGCCCGGCTGCCTCAGCCACCATCCTGTCTGTCCCGACGGGGTGGAGAGCAAATGCGGAGCTTACCAGGGATAAATGAGATAATAAAAGAGTTAAACATTTATAAAAGGACCGAGTTTACTCCTACCACAAAAGGCAACTCAGAGCAGACATGCTGCAGTGCAACTCTGAGCAAACAACTCACTAACCCCCTCCCAAAAACCCACCAGAGGGGCAGGCGAGGCCTCATTCTGGCTGGGCCTTCCCTGACTGCAGACAAACCCTGCCAACAGTGAGAGGGGTAAGGCTGGGGCCAGAAAGCAGGGCTGAGAAGCAGAAGGAAGCATGGAAATTGTTACCTGGGAAAGGTGCTGCAGGGGGAAGCAGGGAAGCAAGACTGGGATGGCTTCATTCGCACCATTTGGGAAGGCGGCATCGATTTCTTCTTGGAAATTTCTTCTTGGAAATTGCAGAAATTGCACCGGTAGGACTCTGCTGTTCTGCACTTCCACCAGGGCTCACAGAAGGAAACACTACGACACACAGCAGCTTCCCAGCAAGCCTGCCGCACCGACGACATTACCTGCCTTTCCTTTCCCCCCAGGAACCAACAGCCCACTTACTCCTCCCTGCTCCCAAACTCCTGAAAGAGTTTTTCAAACCATATCCTGCTACCGTAAAGCTTTAATTTAATAGACAAAATATTACAAGGTGTTACTATAATCTGCTGGGACCTGTTGCCGTAAAGTGATTTTGACAATATCAAAACACTAGGAAAATTCAAGTCATTTAAGTTAAAACCAGATAGTCAAAGTGAACATTTCAATCTGAAGTTTCAGCTCTAATTTTAATTTATATCTTCTGATCATTGAAATTCAGCTCAGGCTGATTTGAAAGCCATTGGGTGCTCTCTTCTGTTCTGGGAGCGCTCCCACACCTGCCTGCAATTCCTCCTCACCGAGACCAACCACTGCTTGGTTTCTTCCTCAAAACCCATGGTCGTGAACTGCCTGCATGGGCCCATGGTAAGGGAATTTGGTCAGTTTGGTGCCAAAGGTGTTTCTCCCACCCCCAAGTCACACTGCACGCCAGTCTGTGAACTAGCTACCTGGCTGTTTTCTGTATTGACTCCCATAGGAGTGGAGGCGTGAGCCTACCAATAAGATCTGAACATCATCATCACCCCAATATGTCAGAGCATAGCTTCCCCTCAATTTAGTTTAGCTGTCTGAACAAGCACAAGCCTCACAGAATGTCCTCTGGTTACTCTAGAGACAGCTCCACAATATCAACTTCCTACAAGAAATTCAAGGGCAGGGGAATAAAACAATACAAAACCAAACTTCTAGTGATTTCCAAATTCCAACCCAACCTCCAAACTGGAGGTCACTTAGCTGAGCAAAAAGTCACTTGTTATCAGCCCTGCACGGAGAGAGAAAATAAATGCAGGTCCCCTTTGAGCACCAGAGAGAGCTGCCGACACCAGACAGTTTCTGCCTCCTGTTCAGCCGGCATCTCTGTCCGACCAAGCCTCGCTTCCCCAGGCCCAAGATCCGAGGACATATTTGGAATACCTGAGAGAGCTCTGTATTTATTTCACTCAGGAAGAGGACAGATTTCTTAGAAAGAGCTCATCTTTCCGCTTTAGCTTAATTTTTCTCATTAAAACAGTGCTTTTTCATGGCCACAACCATGTCAAGTCAAGCTGCCCACACAACCCTTCTGTAACCTGATCTAAAGGAGCTTGGGTCTGCTTCTCCCTACAGGAGAGCCAGGAGCACTGGGGAGCCACCTTATGGCTGCGAGGCCACAGGTGTCAGGCTACATTTCATGCTTTCACCACTGAAGTTGCAACCCCCATTTTGCACAGCTTACTACCTAAACACTTTGCAACAAACCCATCTCATCTCCTGCTTTCAAGGTCTTCCCAAGGAAGGTGCACTGAAAATCTGCCTGTGTACAACTTGAAAATCCACAGTTTGATTCAACCTGTTTAAGAATACCTGTGATGTGTCATGTCCCAATTCTGATTTACTCTGCATGCTTTCTGCTGAGTGCTGCCCACGTGCCTAACATAGCAAGAGGGTCCTCCCAAAGTGCAGAACCAAACAAATGCTGTTCAGATGAACAGCAGATCCAGGCAAGAAGATACGCTCTTCATTTTGGAGTTTGCTAGCAGTCTCTAACTCTAACGGCCTAACACAAGAAAAAAATAAAATAAAATGACAGCAGCTTGATCAACTCCCAGCAGGAAGAACTCCATCAGGAGAGAACTGGGGAAGGAGACAATACATGAGCCAACAGAGTGGTGGTCCTTTTACTAACCAAAGCCAGGTCCCATAGATGTTGGTTCTGACATAGAGAAGGCAGAGCTGTCTTGGCACCAAATGCCAGAGACCTTAGAGCATTCCTTCAAGTTCTCAAAAAGGGAAAAAATTCCAGTCAGATAGCTTACACACTCACAAACCTCAGCGTTTTCTAACAGCAATGCTGACTTCTGCATAGTAGATTTAAGCCCTAAGACAAGAGTCTTGCTGCTCTTATTTCCATTTACCAGATCCTTCAGAAATCATCTCAGACCTTCAGAAGTTCATGGGCCACGAGTTATATGCCTTCCCAAACACAAGTATGTGCTTCATAGCCTCAACAGCCTAGTACAACTGGGCAGGCAGGCAGAGTCAGTCTTTGGACCTTCCTCGTGACCGGCAACAATTCAACTGCATCCCTTTTATTTAATTTTTTATTTAAATGAGGTGCCCTTGTGACAGACCACGGAGGATTTGCAGAGAGGTGTCGAGTACCTGTGTAGCTCTTCCCAACACCTGTATCACGCTGGCACGGTGTCCTGCAGACAGCACCAGAGCCCATGTTATTTTGCATCCTTTGCTAGCAACCACTTGCTGGTCAGTGCAGAACATACCCCAGGGGTACGAACGGGATCTTCATGGTACAATACCCACTGGGCATTATCTAGCATTCTGTAGGCGAATCTTGGATGTCATGGATGTCATTCATTTAAGTTTGAACTTAAAATATCAATACTTGGACCTGCATGTCCGAGCATGAAATGCAGACTGATGTTATGTAATATTTACAGAAGTACATATTGTGTATAAGTGGCTGAAACAATTGGAAATTTACACACATCTCCCAGCACAGGCACATATTGAGCCTATTTTCAAACTCTATATAGCAGGAAGTTGTGTGACAAAAGACTGCTTGAGAACGAAGGGACAGAAACCAGGTTGTTCTGCACAATGCAGAACAACTGTCTTTTGCTTTTCCCAGCCACATAGCATAGCTTCTGGGACGGAATTAAAACAGACATACCCATGAATGTCAAACAATATGAACCATCATTGTTACTTCTGACATGTGCATCACAGAAGCGTCTCCTAACTTCAGAAAAAAACACTTAGAATATAGAAAAGAGTGATTCTTCTGTTCCAACAGTTTGTTTGCTGTCTTCAGGTCCTGTTTGGAACAGCCAGACTATCTAAGGCTGGTTAATAATTGGATTTCTCTGGACACCATTCTCTACAGTAGACTTCTTTCCTTTATCCTCTTACCAAAGCATTGTTGCTCCCTAGGTATTCCCAAAGCATCCATGTGCTTTCTGTCTGAACAGCTAGCAGCACTGTTCTCGGGGGCGGGACAGCCAGACAGAACATCTCTCTCTTTCCCTCTATTAGGGCACAATATTCAGCAATATTTTTTGGCTTAAAAGACAGCAGCCTTTCATTCAGACACTGATTTATCTAAGATTTGGCTAACAGTATAGAAATGCTCCTTCCCTAAAAAGTTCCTTAAAAAGCTCATGTCTGTAACATCTCAGCTCCTACCTGTTCAGCACAGGAATACCATAATGCAAGTTCTGTTCAGGGACTGGGTGGGTTGCTGCTGGAGATAGAGCCAGAATCTTCTTGTGGGAAAAGACAGCCAGAGGGAAAGCAGTTCCTGGACAACACACAGGAGCAGAGACTTCACACCCACATGTGCCCCACACACACAGCTCAGCTAGGAGATCGGAAAAGTACCCTGAGAAATACCCCTGAGAACTCATGCAGTAACGAGTCACTTTTTCTGAAGTACAGTGATACACTGCCAGCTTTTTTTCTTGTCATCCTAAGCATTTGTGGATGAAATCATTTTGAGTTGGGCAAGCAAAGTACACTTGCACATTTACTAATTACCCAGCTAATTTGTACCCTGTTCACAAACAAAAGCAGATCTCTTCCCACTACAGGAATCTCTCTCTTGTACTTCAAAATGAATACCCAGACATGTCAGGGCCACAAATCAAACTCTATCACTTGAGCAAGAGAAAGATCCCTTGGAGCCTGCCCCCAGCAAGGACACAGACCTCAGGGCTACACGGAGGAACTCTTTCAGTTTCCACAGTTTGTCCATTCAGAACCTGGAACCTGAAGGTTCACCAATATAGGCTGATGCAACTGCCCAGTGCTCCCTGTTTAGCAAATGCTGACCAGGTAACAGAAATAACCTGTTAAACAGGTGGAGGACATAATGAAAACCCTCTAAATGCCAAGTGTCTAGCCTGTATTACAACTTCTTCAGCTATGGGCCCATGGCTGCATTTCTAGTGTAGCCTAGAGTGATGCTCAGCTGTTGGGCCTGTGCTCGTATATTAGCCATGACAGGGTAAGATCCAGACGTATTCCAGCTCCCCCATACACTCACACTTGGCTTCCGTGGGCAGAAAGCTCTTGTGCACAGGTGGGAGAAGCACCACACTTCTCCCAGTTTCAGGCCATGCATCAGAGGACAGTCTTTGCAGTCTAGAAAAGGCCAGAGATTTGGCATTCAATAAGGTTTAACTGTCACCAAAGGCTTCATTTGGTCTGGGATTCCTAAAATGCTGCAACACTCCTTGAAAATATTGTAACCAGCGGTGTAGAAAGTGCTGAATAAGGATTACAGTGTGACTATAAAAGCAGAGAAGCTGCTAGGGCCAGGAGCAATGGGAGATGATGACACTCTACATGTGAAACATAACAGCGTGAGTCAGGAAAGAGCAGTGAAGAAGATGTAGATGTGCGAGATCAGGGAAATTCCTTCTCAAACAAAAGGAGAGAAAAGCAGCCCAGAGCCGTGTGAACCCTGCAAAAAACAAGTACAGAAGGGGGGGGGGGGGGGTCTGGTTCCCTACTCTCCTCCATAACCCCTCATAATCCCTTAAACATCAGAGCCACTGAAGTAATTAAGAAGAAAAACCTGCCATTAAGCATCATCTGGAATTGTGCTGTAATCATTTCTTTTTACCCTTGTTTTCCCTTCTGCAATTAAGAACTTCATTCTGCGCTGTGCTAGGATCAGTGCTTTCATTTTAAGTACGAGCGGCGCCACGAGTGACTTGAGCAAGCAGCGCCTCTAAATAGCACAGTGCCACAGACAGGCTCCTCGGGTGTCTAGAGGCACTATAAAGGCACTAGGTCGTCTCCCCATCTCACCGGCAGCACCCAGTGTGCAGATACAGATAGGTTTTCCTCTGCGGGGTGTTAACCAACACCCTCTTCTCCCCCAGCCCCTGAGCAGGAATGAGGCAGCTGCCAGGCTCCTGTCACCACAGATAGCTCGCCTGCCATCTCGTTTTCGAGAAGCAAACAAAATCCAACTCTGCCCTCCTCTGGGTAAAGCATGGGGTGTAGCGCAGGCTTATTAAATATCTCACTGCAAATCAGATCCTTTGACACAAGAGTGCTTGCAAATTAATGACATTTCGTGACACTGTCACAGATCGCTTCCTCCGTAACCTGGACGAGGCCAGCTACAAGGGAAACATTTGCCCCCAGCTTTTAGACAAGCAGCCTGTCTCTGCGTTATCAGTCTGCTCCAAAGCTTCAAGATAGTGATGGAAAGAGGGGGAGGAAGAAAAAACCCTCTACGTCTCTCCCACGCTAATTTAATACACGGTATGCTAGCTGGTAGGCTAGGCTTTTGTAGCAGAGGAGATTAACCAGGATCTGCAGTAGCACAGACAAGGACGTGCATGTGTTGTGCCACCTATAAATAGGATCTCTACTTAACAAAAACACAACCCGAACAGCCAGCTGCTAACAGCGAGACCAGAGCCTAGGCAGCAATTGAAAGGAACACTTGTTTGCTGAACAGATCTGTGCAACCTACTCATGCTTCAATTGGCACAAAACGACGTACAGACTAACGTTTGATGAGAGGTGTTAGTATTAACATTATCTCTGAACAGTCAGGAGGGAGACACACTAAGCAAGAAAAAAAGCACTTTGAAGTGGATGTTCAGAGTAGGGCTGCGAGCAGGGCTTTCCAAAAGCGAGCATTTCCCCTCCTCAGTGCCCAAATGGCAGTTTCAGCAAGAACAACAAGCAAAGCCACAAAAGCCAGTGCCATGCAAGGGGCCAGCTTTGCCCTGGAGAAATGCAGGTTTGAGTCCTATCTCAGTCACAGACTTCCTATGTGATTAGCTGCCCAACTCTTTGCTAGAGATGCAGCAGTTCCCTACCTATAGGGCTATTTCAAGGATGAACGTTTTGAAGATAGGACAAGTCAGACTATTTTCCTAGCCCTAGACACTGTCCTTCCAGAGCAGACTTGAGTCACAGCAGAGGAGTGAAGATGGAAGCTGGCATTTTGCAAAATCAGAGGCTAAGCTTTTTTCTCTGGTGATGTTATGAAGAGATGCTGGGACCGTGCTGAAATAGAGTTAAATTCTCACGAGGTATAAGAAGAGGAGAAGCAGCAGACACTTGCCAGACCATCGCTTAAAAGCTCCAGCTAAGCCAGGTCTGGCAGTTTTAAAGGGCCAGCCCCAAGAAAGGTGCACTGCAGATGCTCTACAATGAAAAAAATTGCTTGGGTTTAAGGAAGAGCCAGTGCTTCTGGAAAACACTGCTTCTGCCTTGTGCAGAGCACTGCTCAGGCAAGGCCAGGCTGGTACCTTTGTGCCGTTCTGAGTCCCGTGAGTTTGTAAGTCAGGATGTAGATCCACGAGGCCCACCTGTTTCATTTCCCAATCCAAAAAGCTTTCAATCAGTGAAACATCTGAACCCTGACGTCAGGCTGACTTCATTGAACACCCAGTCCAAAAAGCTAAGCAGGCTTACCCCTGCGCGACTGGGCTGCCAGACACACTACGTGATGGGGCCCCTCTGACCCAAAATGCAGCCTTTCTGCCAAGCCCACCCCATGTTCCTGTGCCAGACTCAGCCCGATTAAAACAGGTGGTTGACACCTGCTGACGTGACTTCAGCTCTGTGGTTAAGCCACGGCTGCTCTTTGATCCAGTTTGCATTGTCTGTGCCATGATACACGCACCCCTGGCAGACCAGCCTGGTTTTGTGTTTGAACCAACTACACGGAGATCCTACCTCGCACGAAGCAGCAGCTTTGACACCAGAATACCTGTGCAAATAAAAATAGAGCATGAATCTTCTCCTTTTTTTTTTTTTTTTAAATATGGTCAGTGACAACAATAAAAGATCTCTACAGCTCAGTAATTAAAGCCCTGGGACATTATCCGTTATCTACAGCAGTATGGATTTTATTAAACTGATTCTAGTCTCAGACCAGTCTTAAACAGCAACTCCCCATGCTTCAGTAGCAAAACTCTCCTTTGTGCAAGCAAATCCCAAATTATGCTCAGAATTTGGAAACTGTAACAAAACAAAAATTCACCAATAACTCACCAAGAAACTTAAAACACTCAAACAGGCACTGCTGAATTTAGCAATGGTAAATCCAAGCTCTGTTAGCTTTCCTTCTTCACTTTGCTTTCAGCCAGAAGTTACTGCTCCTGCACCAGGAGCAGCAAAATACCGTTCTCAGATGCAGTCTTCACAGGCAGTCTAAGACAAGGTGCTGGCTGTACGCAAAAACACAATGCTCTGAGATATCACAGCAAAACCTGCCAGGTCGTAGCTGTCAGAGCTCTCAGAGAAAACTACTAATGCCACATTGTGAAACTTACTGTAGCGCTATAATTTTAAAGGCTGAAATAAATTTTATGAAGGACAAAGTGCTCAGTCTCTCACCACTCAGCACAGACACCCTACAACTTAGGGCAAATTATGTTGTAAAGGTTTGCATAACAGAACAAGGAGCACTGAAAGCTAGAAATTCCTTTTGGAGGAAGCTAAATCTAAGTCAACATGCCTGAGAAGAAGAGCATAGGGCAGGGGGGCAATTGATGGCTGAAAGCCAGGGGACACCTTAATCCTTCTGGCTGTGAGGCTCCCACCTGGGAACTGTTTTTGACATCTAAGGATATTTTTCTTTCCCAGTGCTGCAGAGTGCATGTCAAATACCCATCAGTTCTGGAACAGGCACAGCTTGAAGTACTTTGAGAAGCTGACATTATATCAATAAGCCCATACGTTTTTCTTTGATGGCCTCAATGGGAGTCGCTTGTAAACAACAGGAGAAATTATCGTGGATGTTTGAAGGCTGAACATTTGCTTAATTTACACTAAAGAAAAACATTACTAGTACCATTACGTTGGTAATATGTTAAACTACATACAGCATTAAAGATCTTTGGTGACAGGTTCACAAACCAAGTCACAGTCCCAAATGGATTTCAGACCCATTTGCCATCTTCCTTTACAGCAACTCAGGTTCCAGAGCTCAGAACATGGCCAAATGATTTTAAATGTATTTTTCATATTTATATTGTGATTGCAGCTGAAGGTGTCTGCTCACAACACGCACAACAAGATGTCATCTCCCCTCCCAGTATCAGCCCCTTACATCGTTATAAAGACAGCAGGACAAGTTATTAAAACATTCTTGCAAGCTTTCTAAAGGCATAAAGGTGGGATCCTCACAGGTCTTTAAACTGCATCGAAATCCGTCACTTTCAATCATGATTTCATGTGAATATTTCAGTTTTCCTGAAGAAAGTCATCAAAACAGAGTAACCTGCAATTATGCTTTGCTATTACAATAACTCTACCACTTCTGCTAAGCAGAAAAATGCAGATCCTGTGTGCGCTTGCTGATTTAGACAGTCCTACATTTTGCACATATATTCTCTGATGACTGCCAAAATAGCATCCTTTAGTAGCTACCTTACCGAATTTTATGCGTTACCAACCCCAACGACAGCACACAATAACCTTTATGTTAAAATAAGTCTAGTCTGGGGTGGGGAAGAATCACACAAATGCACACCAGGAAAAGAGACAGCATAAAATAACTCCACCAAACACCAACCACACCAGTTTGAAAAGCGAGCAGTTAGGATACAAGAGGCAAGATTTTGACTGTGTTTGCATTTCGCTTTTTCCATTTACTGCAGTAAAAGGCTGTTCTGTCGCACTCACATGGCTCTTCACCAGTTATACTTGCAAAACCCAAAGTCATTTGCAGAGGGAAATCAGCAGAGCAGCTGTCAACAGAAGGGTAAATGTTATGGTCCTATTATCATCACCCAAGCAAAATGTTGACTTAGAAACTCTCGCAATCTGGCAAGGCTCACCAAAGTCTCCATACACCCACAGCAGTACTGCAAACTTTTATTGTAAGATTTCACATTAGAATTTCACCTCAGATCGACTATTCGTGTCAGAAAAACATGGGATTGATATTCTGCTTTCACGTGCAATGACAAGCCTCGTGCACACAGAGGACGGTACCTAGTCCGAGAATCAGCTAAATCTTCATCAAATGGGGTTTGAAGAGCACTCGAGCAAGAATCAAGGCTCCTGCTGTCCCTTTACACAGGGGACATTTCCAGCCCTGACACAGGACCTACCAACTTCTTAACACCTCAGCACCCACTGCTCTGGGCACACAACAGAAACAGCCCAGGCACTGCACACTTCTACAGCTGATATTCCAAGTGCTTACAGGTCCAGTACATAGCTTAAAGAGCTCTTCTTCATTGCAGCTTTTTTTTTTTTTTTAATTTTATTTTATTGTTGTGTGTGTGTGTTTTTTATTTATCTATTTTTGACTGTTCTGCAGCACAGCCTTGCTAGCTTCTTTCAAAAAAAAAAAAAAAAGGATGAAGCTGTGTCCATGCTCACCTGCTGGTATTGCTTTGTCATCTGACCCCTCCTTAGTAAATTAGAAAATTAATCTATGAAGTGAGCTGGGAAAGGGCACCATCCTGTGCTCTCCTGTGTAATGTCGCAGCACACCACTAAAAATAGCTGCTGCCTCCATTCCAGAGATGGAGGCTTCCCAGGAACAAGGCATTTCTACACTCAGTGTATACACATGATATACAGCACTCTGGTATATCACCGCTTGTCCATACATAAAATGAACAGACTTGTAGTATTTCCCCAATCTAGAAGTTATCCCAGCCATGCAGATAATATGTGTCTAGAAAACACTCTTCAGCCCATTTTATTTTCCCCTCTTGAGCTGTTGTATTTAAACTTTTTTTTTTTTTAATTTCTATCTCCACAACTGCTGAAGCAGCTCCACATTTTTACTAATCTTCTCTGAAACATACAAGAGTGAAAAATGTTTTGGAAGAAATTTTGGAACCTCTTTGGGTATTCCTGTGTTTTTGTTTTTGTTTTTTAAACACTTTAAATAGAAGCAAACAGGTTTCTGATCTCAGCTCTCACATGAACGTAGACCATTCCCCATTAAGACTGAGCAGTTGAATCGATCTATTTCTGAACAGCTTTTGCATTAGGACTCTACATAAAAGTATAGCAGAGGACTTCAGGAACTGAGCACAAACCAGAGTTAAATAAGAACTATTTAGCTAATTCTTCGACTACAGATACATGAAGTTTGTTCCCACATACTACTTTCCACCACAAGAATGTCTAAAACTCATAGCAGGCCACCACTCAATTTATGCAGACTTATGCAAACAAAGCAAGCTACAGCCCACATCCCACAACAAACCAAGACAACAGATGAAACAGGACCAGCCCTGGGCAAGGACAGACCCAGCCTGAATGCCCTCGCTCAGAAGAAGGGAAGAGGGACAGAAGCGGAGGGATACTCCCCGATAAAGGGAAAGGGCCTGCTGAATGAAGCAGTGGAAGCAGTGATTGCAAAAGGTTAACACACAAGTACATGACCATGATCCAGCTACGGTTAGAAGTGGCTGGGAGTTTGAGGGAAGTTGCCAACAAGCAGATGAGCAAAGCTGTGGCACAGCTTCTTTAGAAGCTCTAACAATTTTGTATTAAACACCTGCCAAAGCGGCATTCGGTCACTGTGCAAGAAGCATGCTTACGACGAGATGCTCGCAGCAGTGATGGAGTGCGTTTGGCAGTCGAAGGAGATGAGCAGCGCTGGCTTCACCTCGTGGCACGGCCAGCCTCCCAGCAGAAGAGAAATGCCACTAGGAACAAGCAGTTCCCTACCTCACCCCTGCTGCCTGCCAAGGGAGCATGAGAGGCCGCTGCTTTGTGTTTGCCTGTTGGAGTTCAGAAAAATAGCGCTTGAAAAGCTTTGCTCAGCACACCCTGAATTCTGCAGACAGCAGCGGAGCTCTAATTAACAGCGCAGGCCTCATCGCAGCTAACTATTTAAAAAAAATAAAAGCTAATACATGAATACTCCAATTTAATCCAGAAGGCAAAGAGATGAAACAGAGTCTGCAAGGCTTTCCCTGGAAAACAGCTATTACATGCCCCATTTCTCATTTCAGGAGCATCCTGAGCCCAAAGCGCAGCAGCTTTACATGCAGACAAGCTGAAAGCAGAATGCCAGCTTCAAACACCCACAAGGACAATTCATATCTGAGGTCCAACCAGCTTCACAAATCTCCCTCACCTCTAACATAGGAAAGCTGCAGTCAAGTCAGGCAGAGCCTCTACATTTCTGCCAGACACCTAGATTTCAGACAACAGCATTTTGGAGCCAGCTGGGGCTCCCTTGGGACAGCTGTCTTCTAGGAGTGGAGTCGTCCTGTCCCGTGGAAAGGAGCTGTAGCATCGCTTCACAGAGCGAGGCCGACGCCTGGGATTTTCCCTGCCTGCCCCAGCAGTTAGAAGTGCATGGGATCGTGGGCCCGCTTCCCACCTCTGCAGGGTGACTTCCCCCAACTGCAGTCTTACCCCGGTGGTGAGCAGAGGCTCAAGGTGGGGCTGTCTGTACACATCCACACCTCCTCCTCCACCAGCACCTCGCGTAGCTTGTTCCCAGGCACGAGGAGGCATTGCCAGGAGCTCCTGATTTATGCTCACCCTTCCTGCCACACACACACAAAGGCTGCCCTATTCTGGTTTACCCCAGCACAAGGGTACGCACTCCCAGGTTCCTGTACTCCCTCGGCAAAGCGAGTTTTGGCTTAGCCCCCAAAATCTAAAGGAAAGAGTCCAAACAAGACGTGGCATTACTCCAGCCGAGCAGGTACAGGTCTGAAGGGGTCTGAAGAGAAGGCAGGCTCAGCCTAGCAAACTGAGGTGGCGCCTCTGACCTGTTCCCGGCCCACCTGACACAGAGGCTGCCTTCCACCAACATTTACTACAAATGTTCAATGCAGATCAAAAAACACTTAATACTTAATGCTTAATTACTTAATGCTGGGGACGAGACTCTTTCCTACCCTACAATCTGCAAGGACTGTGGCATAAACACAAGGTTCCTCAGAAGACCAAAATACCCACCAATTCCCAATGTGACAACACAGATCCTACCGAGACCAACAGATACACCTGGAACTTTCACCGGCAATTTCTGGAAAGATGGAAAAGGCTGCTGCGTTTGGACAAAAACATCTCTGATACACACACTTAGTATCACACCCTAATACAGATAAAACCCCATTTAAGGCCAGCCTGAATTTTTATTTAAAAAAAAAAAAAAAGCACTATGCAAAAGCCACCGTGAACACTGTATCAAGAGAAACACAGCCTAGCATAACCTGCTCTCAACTATTAAGTAGCACCGTACCTGAGTCTTCTAGGAACAGGAATAGGCAGAAACTTTCTCTTACAAGAAAGGAAGACACCCAGTTTTGTCCAAAACTCTCACTTCCTACTTATTATTCCTATTTCCTTGAACTGTCACACGTTCATGAGAAAGCTGCAGCCCCAAAGAGACACTTGGAGTACACCTCCTCCTAATACAGGCTCAAGGAGGGATTTGGTGCTATTATAGCTGAATAGCATTCAGTCAGTTGGGGAAATTGAAACAATAACATATGCGAAGCAGCTTGAGACTTGAGGATGTGAACTATACAGAATTAGTTAACAGAATTTTTTTTCTGAAACCCACACTCTCACCATAACTTTCATTTAGTAAATCTGAATAAGAAATATATTCAATGGCAACACAATCTGCATGTGAACAGTCTGTGAAGAGAGACTAAATTCCATGAATCGATAATTTGTTTCAATTGTCCTCGTTCTGTTTACTACAGGGTGTTTGCCGAGTATTAACTTATTAATATTTTATTAACGTTGGACACCATCCATGTTAAATCTCTGCATAAGGCCAAGTGAACAAGGTGTGCATTTATTTGACTTCAAAGGGAATGGAGCATCTGTGGAAGTGTTTTCCAGACTGTGCTGGACTTTATTAGCTCTGCTGTCATAAGTTCAGAAAAATCTCCACAACAGCTAAATTTGAGACAAGAGATCCTTCATTTAATTTATCCTATCTTTTGTAAAACTTGGATTTATATAATTTTGGTATTGTGTGCAGTATTGTAGTTAACGTTAGCCTAATAGCTATGAAATATTTATTTCCATTAAAAGGTTGGCCTGTTGAATATTGACGGAGCTGCCTGAAATCTCTCCTGTTTACAACATTTGTTCTAGCTAAAGTGATTTGGAAGAATTTGCTAATCAACTGTAACTACTTCCCACCCATAAAACTGATGGAAAGAAGGGAAAAAACAGCTAGTAGGATCCAAAGACAAACACTTTTACTTATAACTCTTTAAAGAGAAATTCCGCTCTCTCCATATGGTTTTCTCTTGGCTTTTAATCATCTTTTCATTGGCTTCCAGCTGGCTGTCTCACTATCATCTAGCAGTATCACTAGCAAGACCAACTTGTTATGCTGAAGTCAGGCACAGAAAGAGGAGAGCTACAGAGCAGCACGATTGGATGCAGCAAGCTTTACGAGGGGCACATCAAGCAAAAGCAACACATGGCAGGGTCGCTTCGCTTGCCTCGGCAGAGCAGCCGCTGCTGTGTTCCCGAAACTCTGCAGCAGGTCTGTGCTGGCGCTTTTTAGGAGTGGGAGTGAAGAACAGCTACTACAATTGAAGCTCTGGGGAAATTCTGCAGGCAGAAGTGTAATTACCTGAGTGGGAATTCTGGCAGAAAACCCAAACCTCTTTCTCTCCTTAAATAGAAACAAATGCTGTGCAGTCACCATGGAGAGATTACGCACAGCGTTTGGACCACATGCAGCAATGAAATACAACACAGGCCAGAAAGCCAGCCACGGAGCTGGCTTAGCGATACACCGTCAACAGGCGGTTCTCTGGTGACTACCCAGTCAGTTGGTCTCCTTCTCCATCTTCCCCTTCCCAGTCTTCCAAATATTAAGCTTTATGCCAAAACTCAGGCTCCACACGGAAACCCAGCTCTGCAAGGTGTTCAGCCCATCTGGGAGGTGCCTAGAGCATGACCCTAACCACTGGGGTAAACTTTTACTGATGCAATGCCCTTCTGGAGGAAAATTTCAGCCCAAGCAAGTCAACTGCTTTTCCTCTAGTCTTACTGAAAGCAGCTGACTTGTTTGGGCTGAAACTTCCCCATGACCACCACCATCTGTGTGTGTTTTTAGACATTGTTTGGAAAGCTCTTGTGTCCCATTGCTCTAGGTCAAAATTCAGCAGGAGACCAGTGTTTGCCTCAAGTGCCTCCATAGCACACGCTCCATGGAGGGGAAGGCAGGGCAAGAATTTCTTGGCAGGTGTCAAACCCATTGCACGAACATGGGGAAAGTGCAGCGCACACGTGGTACAGAAGTCCAGCACTTCACACAGGGCTGCTCTTTGCCAGTCCTGTAGTTGGGCCCACCCATAAGGCGGAAGCCCTGACAAGTTCATCTGCTTCCATCCAGGTAAGATTTCAACTTGGGAACAGAACACTACAGGGAAAGAAACATTATATAGCGCCTGGCTGTGAAAATCCCCTTGGATTCAGCTAAGCCACCAGTCTTTGAAGCACAGCAGCTCTCATGTGGTTTCCAGAGGCTTTGACTTCATTTGCAAAATCTCTCTGTTTTGGTCTGCATCCAGTGTTTCTGGTTTCTAGCCACCTCATGCAGTGATGCCCATCTCCTCTTTCTCAGCCCATCATCTCTCCCTATCCCTTCCTTCTGTCCACTCCACAGCTCAGCTTGTTTTCTGTCTTCTGCCCCCTCAACCTCAGCTGCAGCCCCACCTCCCTCCTTCAGGGGATCTTTCCCCTCTGCTCCATGGTCCTTGTCTCTAGCAGCCAGCTTCTTCCTCAGGACTGCAGCAGCATCACAAGAGCACAGGAAAAATGGGAGTCTCTCTCTCCCGGCACGGGCGTGTCATGGGCTGCAGTCTTTCAGAATCCTTCTGGCCTCAAGCTCTCTCCCAAACAGCTATTTTTGTTCACCAGTAGTCAGGGCACTTCCTCCGCAGCTGCCTAACTATTCCAGCCTATTTTCAAAGAGAAGCATCAATGCTAAAAGTTCCTGAAAAATCTACCCTGTAGCTTTCTACTGTTTGAACATAATAGGGATGTTGTCAGACTAAAAATTTCAGAAATTTGCCTCTCCCCCTTCATATCTGCCAAGTTTTGTTTTGTTAATAACTTGAGCCAGCCTTCAAGCACTAGGAAAGTGTTCTTTATCCCAGTACATATCAGGCTGGTGATACTACATGAGAAACTTCCACTTACCGAGACCAACAAAAAGTTGCTCTGTATCAGGAATGCCATTATGTGGATAGTCCTTTTCTCACCTTTGCAGCAGCTCACTAATTTAAGAGCTTAAAGAGGAGACAGCTGATAAGGCTGCAGACACTGAGAGGCCTTGCCTGCCATTCAGTTCTCCAAATCATCCTGCAAGCCACTGAATAGTTTTGGATTTAAGATCCAAAAACAGCTCTGGTCATTTTAAAATATACATACATTTCAACTTCCTCCGTGTAACACAAGCAATTATGGAAACAGCTGTTTCTGATTTCATAGTGATTTTTCCCAACATGCACATCCGTGTGACTGGCTTTTGGTTTTCATTCTCACAAGACAAGGCACAGAGACCTGCACTTTTTCCCTTCCCACCACTATTAGCTTTTTCACAGCTCCTCTCTCTCCAATTACAGTGTTGCGCTTCACATATGCTATATCCCATGGGTTTTCTTGAAGGAAAATATCCTATATTTGTATGCATTGGGAACTAACACATGTCCTGGTGCATTGCTAGTAGTAAAACATGCCTATTCTTAATTTTACAGATTGATGAAAAGCTACTAAAATGAGGAAGACTTTCCATCATTCTCGGTCGGCATCAGCATGAGAGCAGTCTGCTCTTGAAAGCTTGTAGCTCCTATTGCTTGAAAACAATGGTCACCATGTCAATTTAACCACACGCACAAGAAATTCAAGGGTCTGGCTCTAAGCGTACAAACTGTGAGATCTAAGAAGGTCCTTTTCATTCCATAAATATGAACATGTGCATTTCTCATGCTACTTGTTAGATCCTGTATATCTCCTAAAAAGGAAGGCAACCGATTGATGTACCAATAATTAATTTGTAAAATATGAAACAAAGCTTACCTGGTTTCTGATTAGGCTACAACCTGTGATTTTATATTCAATCCATTTCTTTACTTTAGAAACTGAATTTCAGTTTCAGTATTTTATTCCCTTATGTTTGAAGGAACAAACAAAAGTCACCTTTTAGCAGCGACTAAAATTTCACTATTGCTTACTTATAAACAAGTTTTAGAACTGCACTATCACTGCAAGTGTTTAATCAGGAATTCAAGCAAGAAACTCAGCCTGCGCATCACATCCTGGCATGCACCAAGTAACAATCACATTTCAGCATTACCACATACGACCAAACATCTAAGAGGGGAGGAGCAACAGAACAGAAACAACAACAAACCAGCGCACCAAAAGGTTGACGTGAATTCTGTGCAAGTTCAAAGAGGACATAAGTATCAGGTCCCTGTTGGTTATTTGTAGAGATGGGGTGTGGGGGGAGAACAAGCAACAACATTTCTTGAGACTTGTTTCTCAAGAGACAGTACATTCACATTTGAGAGTTCCTGGCACCTCTAGGATGCCAGCACAGTTAGGTTTGAACAGGCATACACGTGGCTAGAGATGCTAGCTGCATCCTGGAAGTCGTATAATAACCTTAGTGCAGTGTTTTGCACAGTCAAAAAAAGGCATGCTGAGGTGGGGAAGATCACTTCAGGCTCACTGCCATGCAAATGAGTTTGTGTGGATTTCCAGCCAGACCAGCTGACAAGTTTGGGCTGCAGACAAGAGGAACGCAGAGGGCTGCCTGCAGCCATGCCTACAGAATGATCTCCTAGGCTGGAGCCATTCTCTCCGAGCACTGGGGTTCATCTGATGCTGAAAGCTCATCAACCTTACTACATGAAGTATGCATTTGTCATGTAAACATCTCAGTTTCACAAACATGGAAAAAAAATGGACAAATTTTACAGTAAGTTTTCTGATATGGAGTACAGTCACAAGCTGACATTTATCTGTTACGAGGATCTCAGGACACAAAATTTCTCATAAGCATGAGGTATTTTGAATACTTTGATTTCATACAAAGTGTCTGTTTCTGTCAACATTTGCAAAACTAAAATTTATTTCTTTTAACTATAACAATTGATGATCTCAGCCAAAGTAACCTGAGACACGACCGGTTATGATCTTCAACTGACAGCACTCCATTAACTCTGCTATCTTTTATAAAACTTCTTGGAAGCAAATCTCCAATCCCCCGTCTCCTACAAACATCTACCTCAAAGGACACACACAGAAGCAAGTGATAATCAAGAAAGCGTACAATGATTTTGGAGGACATTTAAAACATTTTCCCTAACCACAGCCAGTCCTTGTCTCCTGACTACTTTTACTCTCATTTAAAGGTTGCCTTGCTGTTTGGAATTGCAGATCCAGTGCTTATCTTTTCCAATTTCTAATGGTAATGAAGAATACTTAAGAAATCCAACCAGACACCAATGTGAGTACTTATTTTACCTGACAGTATCCTGTTCCTATAAAAAAAAAAAAAAAGCAAAAAAGCTGAAGACACTCAAGTGCCTTCAGCTGAGTTCCCACAGGAGGTTCCCTACTCCTCTCAGTGACCTGCAGAGACTTGCTGCTTCCAGACCCACATCCCCGGCTGGCACAGAAGAAACACACTCCCTCTCAACTTCAGATGAGGGTGCTTGGACAAAGATGGTGACGTCTGTATGCCAGGACACAAGAAGAAAGCCTTCTGTGGTGTTATTTATTATAGCAACAGGCCCTGGCAACAGTTGGACTCCATGGTGATAATGAATAACCAAGCTCCTAAGGAAGAGATGAGGGCATTTCTACTCCCTGGACCTGCAGCAAGGAGAAGCAGATGGTCACAGTTTCGCCATGGGCTGCAATACTTCTAACAGGGTCGCTGTAGCACAGCTGCCTCCTGAGGAGCTAGAGAAGAACCAAGAAGCCAAAAGCCAGGTAGTGACTTCTTCTAGACTCTCTATAAAGTATGTTACTAGATGTCTTAGCATGCGAGCATATAAGGATGTGTTTTTGCTGACGTAACCATAACTCATAACTTTAAGAGAAGGGTTATCACTTGGCTTAATCCAACTCTTACACTACAGAGGAAGTAGGCCCACCATTTGGTCACATGCATGACCTGATTTTATAGCACCAGAAAAGCTGCCTTTCATGGTCTCTGTCACTTAACTTATGAGAGAGGCAATTAGAGGCACTTATCTCCCACACCAGTGTGGAATTACAACACTTCAGCAAGGTGGGTTTTGCCATAAAATGTTATTATGAGGCAGGGGACTTGTATATATGCAAATACTCCATGGTACATGTGCACGACCACTTTGTGTGGTTTGCATAGTTGAGCTGGATCAAGTCCAAACACGCAGAGAAGAGACAGAAGTACATCTAGGCTCTAATCCTGCATTCTTTGTAGGTTCAAAGCCCTTGTTTAGAAGGTACATAGGTTAAGACCTTACCATGTGCTAATTTAAAACTCTCGGCGTTTAAATTCCTAACTGCTGACCCACATACAGATGGCACTTACAAGTACTGAAACAATACTCCAATATAGCCACACTGGATTATGGACACATCCAGGCTTAAGGTCATTGCTTCCTTTCCAAAATGCTATAAGAGACCCTTCATCACCATGAACATCAACCTGTGACAAAACACGGATAAGTATCAGGAACCACTATCTTCCACTCCACTTTGAACCTGTGGAATCTCTGGGACTATTTTAGACATTGCCTTCTTCTTAAACGTTTATGAATCCTCAAGGACTTCTCTCATTTCTTTTTTCATTTTCTTGTAGACTACAAGTGCCAGCTTTGCTAGAACAGGGACTGTCACCTCATGGGGTGGGGCAGCTTGGCCAGTGGGCACTTCAGAGAGAGGAAGCAAAGCTGAAGACAAGGCCAGAGCAGGAGACTCCCCTGAGGACTTTGCAGAAAGATTTACGCCTTCTCAAAAAAGAAGCAATGTGCAAAGCACAGGTAAATAGTACCTGAAGGTCACACCAGCTCCACAGGGACCCAGGAATGAATCATCATGAGAGTCTATTGCTACAGCCAGCTTCAATCCATAGTAACATTCATCCTGCGACACCACAAGGGTTGAGCTCCTAGCACTACTTTAAAGCCATGCAATAGTAGTGGAAAGTATTTCCTAACCACCGGTTATGTTCTGCAGCATGACTCAGCCCTCACTACGAGCACAGGCGGCAGGGTATACACTTTTCTTGGCAGACTCTTGGAACTGACCAAGAGAACAAACTTGCTCAGCCTTGTCCCCACAGGTCGCCCTCGCTAACAGGGATTAGGGCGCACCAGGAGCGCACACTGCCCACGCTAGTGCTGTTGGTCTGCTGCCATCACGTGGAGGGGGGTTGTTTGTCTTAAACAACAAAATAGTGAATACAATTCTCCTGACTAGCATCAGGTGTAGACAGTAAGTAAATGCCACATTACTCCTTAAGTTTACAACCAAAAGTTTCAGGGAAAGTTATTATACAGAAAAAATAATAAAAATCCCAGAAGTTGTCACAGTAATAAACAGAGATCTGCCAAGAACTTTTCTAAATTTCTTAAGAACAAGGGAACATTTAAACCCAAACTCTTCTCTAACCTTAGGATACTGATGTAGTAAGAGGATGGAAAATGGAAAAGCAACATAGTCTTTGGTGACTATGAAGTCCCCAATTTTGTAGTTTAACTCTGTTTTTCAAGTGCTACGAACAGCTTACATTTCAAACACTAAATCAAATATCTAAAGTGGCTGTTTGCTCTTTATCATAAAGAAGGGTTGCAATAAAATATTCCAAATTGAACAAAAAAGGAATAATTACTGGTGTTTGCTATTCATTACAGAGGACTTAACTCCCAGTGCCACAGAAGGACGTGATGAAAGGATTTCATTTCAGATTGAACAAAATGATTTGCTTGCTCTGAAAGCGTTTCATTTAGAGTTCCTTTTCTTCCTCCTTGCTAAAAGACAACTTCACAGGAAGCTTCTAAACAAAGTTTTTGAAATCATGCTTAAAGCTTCTGTTTCAAGACAAGAAAACCAAGATATATCAACTTCATTTTTTTTTCTGAATGCATGTATTAGTGAAACCAATACAATTTCACATCTCTTGTCAATGCTGCCTACTCATCGTGAGTTTTTATTTTTTTGCCAAGGTATGTTTTGGTGTATACTGGCTTCTGACATCTACATGTGCTGACTGACAGCTGAGCCCCAGTGCTTTTTGGTTATTTTAGGAGAGGTACAGAGTCAACTTATACAAGGTGGTAGACGTTCTGCATTTTTGTTTTACTACCCGATATAAAAGAGCCAATGTTGCCATACCCACTCTGCTTATAAAGAGTGGCAGATGTCAGATAACTGACTTTGATTTAGTCCAAGTATTCTTCATACAAAAGCTCTATTTTATGCCAGTAGAGGTTGGGCAGATGGTATAACTGTCAACTGAGGGTTGAAAGATCTGATGTGTCTTGGCAGTAAGTTATCCATTGTTTATTCATATCTAATATGGGGAAACTGAACAGCCACTCAGAAGGGTTATCAAAATAACTTGGTTTTTATTCTTAATTGCTGTTTATAAATATATAATTGTTGTATTGTTGCATTTAAGTATGATCATACGCAGTCCTTTTGTGACAAAAATCATAGACAATGAAAGCATATGAAAATTAGCATTTGTTTAACAGAAGAGCACGGTGATCCTTACAAGATGGCCTATGAATAGGCTTGTATTATCAATCCTACGTTGTCTTTCTCTAATCAGCTCACCGAACATTAGAGAACTTGAATTGTAAAGAGCTCTCCATGGCCCCTGTTTGGGAACATGCTTAGGAATTGCCTTGACAAGCCTTCGGCACATGCTTCCATGCTTTCCTGCATACGGCCCTCCAGGTGTAATTGGCCACAGTGCAAAACTGAACTCCATTTTTCCAACCACTAAAAAGCTTACTGCAATGTTTAAGCTGTGAAGAGAGCCTCAAGCAGGCCTTCTCCACTGATGTTCTCAGTATGCAACCTCTTCAATTAAACCTCTGGCACTGGAAATAGCGTTCAAACAAATCTTTGTGATCTAAGTGCTCTACATGTAATAAATTCTAATGTTTTCACTTCTTGAAGATGCACTGCTCACCAGTGAGTTCATCAGTCAATCACGGCCCTTACAAGAAATAGAGAGACAAAAATCATCAGACATTCTTGAGGAGCTGAGGATGCAGGGGATAATCAGGAGCAAAAGCACTACTGCCAGGACTGAAGAGGTGTATGAAAACAAGGTAAGCATCATTGTATAACACAGGACCTCTGCTACAGAGCTCTGACCCTTCTGTGAGCTCCCTGAGATTCACCTTCTGCACATGCAAAGCATCCAGGCATACCTCCTCTAAGATTTCACTGGCAAGTTGTTTAACAACAGAGAACTGTATTACAGGGATGTTAATACAACAGAAGTTGGCAGCAGTTTTCTTTTAGCTGTTTACAGCTTCCAGGCTTGTTTCAAATGGGTACAGAGGAGACTGTGACAGTATTAAAGGACTCCCTGGGAAATTACAAGCCATAAGCTTGTTTCTCAAGCCTGCAAAACTAGGAGAAATATCACTTCCAGGACTTAAAATTACACTTAAGTGAAGAACTCGGAAATCCTAAATATTCACATTTCTGAGAAATGTGAAATTTGCATTTGATCTCAGACTCGGAAACCATTAAAAAAAAAACAAACGTTTTGTAATCATTTTATAGAATAAGTATTTGATTAAGAAACTATTCTGAGTAATAACCTAAGACTTATTCTGGCTTCCGAATTCAAGCTTATTCTTTGTTGTCAAGCTTTGTGTTAAAGGTCAGTTGCTTCTTACAGATAGGGTTTCAAGTACAGACAGCAGGAGGGAGGAGGTCTATAAGGAGTTTGCAAGAAGTTTAATGCCATTTGTGGATGTGTCCAAAGTATGATCTTAGCACTACCTGGACACAGTGAACACAGAAACAATTCCAGCTCTAACCAAGGATGATTTTGAGTAGCTTTGCAGTTTGAGGCAACCTATTTACACATCTCTGACATTGGCCACTTACATTAAGGTAACATGGAAGCCTTCATAAAAAGGACTAAACAAGCAAATGCCACCTTGCTGTCCGGCCACTGGTGCTGCACAACACATCTCCTATTGCCATCACTTTGGAAAATGGGGCTGGAGGATATCTGAGTACAGCTTCTCCGTAGCCTTATTTCCCCACAGATTTTTCGAGTGCCTGAAGGGATTATCCCCTCTGCGGCTAGATTTAGGTAACATACTGCAGGCAGGTTTTTGTATTTTTCCCCTTCTGAGACAGGAGAGTGTCTGTTCTTTTTTCCTCCTGTATTAAAAATCTGTCTAGTATTAAATTACACAATTTTATTGACAGAAGCTCAGTCTGAGCTATTTTTCCTTGGAGAGTTTCTATATCCCTCCCCTCAGCAGAAGGAGGGTTGTGTTTTTTTCTCTTTAATATTAAAAAAAAAATCAATACAGCTTTAAAAAAAATGAGCCTTGTACTTTTTCACTAACAAAGCCAACTTTTCCAAGCAATATTTTACATTCAAGCTGGGCCCACTGCTGGGCAGCCTACAAGTGAAAACATAAATCTGTCACTAGGTGCTAACTGTTAGCTCTCCCTTAGTAGCAATAGAAAATTTGGCCTGTGCTGCCTCCTGTAAGAATAATTTATTACATTAGAACTAAAAATCCAGCAGATTACCTATGAATAGAGGGGCTAAATGTACTGAATACAGACACAGTAGAAAAGAGTTATAGCCTAACATATCCCAAATTACAACACGCAGCTATGAATTTTGAGCATTAACACATGGGTAAAGTGACACCTGAAATTTTAAAATTGACCATGTATAAGCATGAATGGCTTTGTGCTGAATTTCAGTCCAGCACTAGCTCCAATGAAGAAAAACACTCAGACTTCACCACACTACCAGAGACTAGTACAACCAGGTTTGAGATTGTTTTTACAGTAATATTGGAGATTGAGATATCCTTGCAGGAGTTTTCCCTTCCTGTTTGCAGTTCTATTCCATAGAAGTATTTGCATCCCTTAAGCCATGGTAGCATTACCCGTCTTCTCAGGATTTCCTACTGCTGCCAAAACTGTGAAACAGTTTTTCAGCCTTCAGTCTTTTGACTGTCCTTCACTTCGTCCTGAACAAAGGAACTCCGAGCAGCATAGGCTAAGATGCCTGTTTCTACACATTACTGCTCTAAAGGACCAGAACTTTTGAGAGCAACATTTTATCGGTCCAGTCTAACTGAGCCAGGAAGAGCAGTACACATCACAAGATAAACTAGACTCTACAATTTTAACAGTAGCTCTTAATAAAATTTCCAGTAGAGCCAGACTTCAACCTAAAATATAGATGGCTAGGTTTCTTTGAATTATTATGTTTTGTCCTTTTTTTTTTTTTAATTATTTTTCAAAGTAACTGCTATTTTTCTTCCAGTGCTTCAAAAAGATTTTATCTGATGTCAGATTAAGCTTTTAATAAACACTGGACACTTAATTCATTAGTGTACCAGTAGTTGTGGCATATAATCTATCAAGTACCTTTTTTCCAAGTCTACCTATGTGTATAAGCTAGAGGGTAACCAAAAGGACCCAAAGCTAGTTTCAAATAGAGCAGTCTACAGGAATTTGATCCACTTACCATGAGTTAGCATTTACAAAAGATGTACAAAGGTTATTTTAGCTTTTCCATTGCTGTCAGCTTTCAATGTGGGTTCCTTGATCTCCCACAACTATTTAGCTCAAAGATAAGTTATTTGCTCAGCTTATATAGACACAGAACAACCCAGAAAGCAGCCTGTTTGCTAAATACCCTGCTTAGTTTGGACATATAGGGAAGAATTCTCAATATATTTCTTTCTGTACAGTCCACTTTTTTATCTTGGGTAAGAAAATGACAAGCTCAGTATTTGATACCTTCCCACTTTGGGCTTTCATTAGAGTGCCCTTTGTCATTAGAAAAGAGGTGGTGCTTTTTTTTCTTTTTTTTTTCCCCAAAGGGGAAGAAAAAAAAAGAAGTCTTTTGTTTCTTTTTTATGATGATTGAACATTACTTTGTTTAGACTTTTTGGTGTGTCATCTGCATCCAAAATGTCTTCTTTGTATATCAGGTTTCTTCCTACTGATTCATGCTCTGCCTTCATCTCACTAAATGAGTCATCCTCTACACTATTTGCAGCACTTAACACTTCTGGCAGTGAGGCCTGACTTCTAAGGTTATTTATGGCAGCAGAAGTCTGGGGAGCAGGTAACTCAGGAGACTTATAAACAGGACAGTGAGTATTTCACCATAGGTCCTTGGTTTGAGTTCAACACTACTAAAACTGCTTATGATACGGACAGCAGTAGACTTCAGCTTCTTGGATGGTCAAATAATCACCGCACCCTTCCAGCAGTAAGTGCTGCCCTCAGCAGCAGAGATCTAGGAGTGGGCTGCTCATTTGCATGCAGTAGAGGCCAGCAGTATCATGATTATGAAGCTCTACCAAAATCATTCTTAAATCTCTTCATTAGTAGTAAAGTAACTTCCCTAAACACCCATGGCCTCATTACCAAATTCCCACATCTGGTGGGCATACAGCAACATTGCAGGCTTCAGACGCATCACTCACTAGAAAATGGGAATTCTCACTGCAAACACTCACTCATGAGTGAACACTGAGGATATTAGCACATTATTTCCAGGCTTCTTTTGGTATCAGAGTACATCACCTCTGTGCAGGGGAAAAGAAAGCAGAAGGTAAGCAGCAAAGTGTCATTCCAACATCAAAATCCACTCTGCTGAAAACTTTCTATGTCTCTACAGAAAGATGCCCTGGAAGAGACATTGAAGAAGCCACCAGCTAGGCTAGAAAAAATTTGGTTTGAAAACAAGTACATGATTTTACAGAAAAGGACATGAAGATTTTTACTGAACAGAAAAAACAGGTCATCTGATTCTGCTATGTATTCTCCAGCATTTGCTTCACCACCTAAAATCCTCTGCTTTTTATAAACTGACTTAATGCAGACAGTTTATGTGCAAGGTACTACCAAAATCTGACCAGTGGCAGCACAGTGGATCCTGTATTTATCTAATAGGTGTCAAAAGGCCATACAGATAGTTTACTTTTTCTGAAAGCTGAAAGATTATCCTAAAACTATGCATAGGAGAGGAGCCTCTGGAGCAGTTTTTCCTGTAATAAAGCGATGTATCTTCTATGGACACCAGAATAAATCGGCTAAGTTCAGTGCTAACTGGAGTAGTATTCTGATCACATTTGGGTTAAAAAAAAAAAACAAACTATTGCACGTGTTTCATGCCATCTTCCATGTCCTTCCATCCCTCTTTACAAAGCAATGGGGTCTCTCTGTTTTGTTTTAGATTAGGGAAGAGGAACTGAGCAATACAGCACAACACACTGCATTATTTCCAGCAACTGCCCACCAAACTACAGGTGAACAGACTGAGAAGGACTGCACAAGTTGCGGAAGTCATGGAAGGACAGACAACCCTCAACCCTCACCTTTAGATGAGGAGCCTGGTGTACTGATAATGGAAATACCTGCAGGAGAAGCCACAAATGATTACACTGAGGGCTCTACCATTGAGTCTGATATAAGTTACAACTGCATCAATGAAACAATCTGGATCTAAGCTGTCTTGAAAAAAGGGAACCTCTATGCTCCCTACAACTGTCTTTTCCTGGAGCATAAGTAGACAATTTATCTCGAGGGGACAGCTGAGCCCTGCTACCACCTATTTCATCTGGGGAAACTGAATCTAATTTTAAGTTCTTACACACTAGTTGAAAGAAAAAACAAATAAGAAAATCGAGGAAGAGATAAATTAGTGACCAGCCTGTCTGCTCTTTAAGTCTCTAAGTTTGAGCACATACACATTACCATGGTTCTATTAAATTTACTTTATTAAGTTTAGCTCACTTCTTGGATGGCCACATAGAAAGATCCCCTTTTCCTAGGCAGCAGAGAACCGGAGGTTGGAAATACATTGTAATCACTCAGAAAGGCAGACATGTATGGGGAAAAGAAAAAAACAAAATGAACAGCTGCAAGGATTTGGGGTAGAAGAACATGATGGGACCCTAAGCATACGAACAATGAGTTTTAACTCACTGTGCAGGGCAGCTGGCAGAGAGGTGAGAGCTTCAGATAGCAAGGCAACAACAAGCCACAGGAATGTCTGTGCTTACAAGGAAAGGACAGAACAAGTAATGGAAATACAACAGAGAAAACAATTAATTGGTTGAGATATATAGTGTATACGTGAGTTATCACTATGTATAGGAAGAAGATGCCTATTTTCATAACAGAGCAATGCAGTTGGTCAGTCTTTTGAATGCCCCACGCCCAACCTCCAACATGCACACAACATTTACTGTAGCCAGCTCTTCCAAAAGCTGGAAGTAAAACAATGGTGGCATTTGTGTTCTACCTGTTACCAGCCCTACCACCCCCTTCTGGTTTGTCTCTAAATATGCCCAGTCCCCACTTCCATTTGTGCCACAGGCTGTACCCACTTCCCTCCCTCATCAATCCCACACCACGCTCACCTCTGCTCTGAAGCTGGCTTTTTTATTTCTTTACCTCCAGCTACAGATACCACATCTTCCTTTCCACCTTCCAAGCCATGAAGTTCAGCTGCAGTACAGGACCTCTCTTCTCTTAAATCACAGGCCAGGTACTGTAGAACAGGAGAAGGTAGCCCTTAATTTTTATAGTCTCATGGTAGTTCTCCCTATCACTCACAAGAAGAAAGAGGTTTTTCTGTTTCCTTTTCTCTTATTAGACTTGTGCTAAATCATTATGGGGAGGAGCAAGAGCTCAGCTCTTAACCAGCTGGGATCCCACCTAAGAAGCTGAGTGAGGAAACCCATCAGAAAGGGACTAGTACTTCAGTCTAGCTCCAGGTCTGGCCAAGCTGGTTGTTTTTACGGAAAAAAAAAAAAAAGTGACACTTTAACAAACAAAAATGGAGCTGAAAATTATCCTGTACTGCCTGGAAAGAACAGTAAAAATACAGAGGAAAAAGTGAGAAATATTTAGAAAACAGAACTTTGCTCACCTGACTTGAAATTATCTAACAATCTGATAGATGGGAGAAGTAAGACATCTCAGGATATGTTCTTACCACACAGTTAACCCAGGCTGTTTGCTGATTTTTGTCTCAGGTACTTTAAGCTAAGGCTACCTAGCCAGGCTTGGAATAAAAACTTGTCTATGTGCATATATTACCCATACAGACTGTTCTACCAAGCTAATTTACCTCCTTTTGTAGTGAATGTAAAGACTAAGTTACTGAATTACTAATGGTCACCCAAAGCCTTCCCACAGCTTCAGAAGGTCAAACTACTGCCTGTCCCCAGCCAATGCCATTTCTTCTACTATTTCCCAGGTGAGGATTTAGCTCCCTGCAGCACAAAGTCCTAGAAGGCCTTGTGATACAGACAGAGAAGCACAGCAGTAGGCAGCCTGGTATATGCGTTGTCAAGGGGTGGTTGTGTTGTCTGGCTCACCCTGCTAGACCAGCACGAGTAACATCCTGAGTCTTCTCTAGGATGAACTTTTCTCTTGAGCTTCTCCAGAGGGCAAGACGTTTTGTGAAACTAAGATTGAACTGGCTGAGCAACTGGATGATTCCTATCCTTGGCATTCAGGGACCTCTACATCTTTGCTCTAAACCCCTCAGATGTCTCTGTGAGAGGTTATGATCCTTTGTCTCAGGCAATATGTGCAGGGAGGCATTTGGAGCCTCCGGCTCACACAATAAAGAAACGGTCAGAGTAGGAAGCTGCAACACGTAGTCAAACTCCTCTGCGTGCAGGGCTCCGTGGGGAGCATATGCTAAGCCCTGCACAGCCCAGCAGCTCCTCTGCTGCTCCAGGTCTCTCTGAGGTAGCTACAGCTGATCTGCATGTCACAGCGATGAGCTACCTGCATCTAATGCACATGGGGGAAGGTTTTGGTGTCATGAGACCAACATGACATGAGAGTAACTACAGGGGGGCAAGAAAATGGAACCGAAATGGGTGAGCATGCCCACCCAGTGCAACACACCTGCTGCCCAGGCCTGCCCGTGCCAGGCGCTTTCCCCAGGGTTGTACTGGACTTCCAGCAGGAAAGGCAGCTGGCCAGCATGCTGGCTGGCAGAGGAAGCACAGAGGGTAGCACAGCCTGCCATGTGGACAGGTTTGTCCCTTTTGCCAAGTCTCAGCTCTTGTGGACCAACCAAACCATGTGTGCAGGTTGGTGGCTCCATGCACTGCCTCAGCAGGGCCTAAAATTTGGCCCTTCGTATCACAGAATCACTGAATATCCTGAGTTGGATGGGACCCACAGGCATCATCGAGTCCAACTCCTGGCTCCACACAGGACTACCTAAAAATCAAGCCATATGTCTGACAGAATTGTCCAAATGCTTCTTCAACTCCAGCTGACTCAGTGACTGGGAACCTGTCCCAGTGCCCGACCACCCTCTGGGTGCAGAACCTTTCCCTAACACCCACCCTGTCCCAGCCCCATGCCGTTCCCTCGGGTCCTGTCGCTGTCCCCAGAGAGCAGAGCTCAGCGCCTGCCCCTCCGCTCCCCTCGTGAGGCAGCCGCAGGCCGCCATGCGGGCTAGGCGCTCGCCCTTCCTGCCTGAGGCGCCGCCATTTCACCGCCCTCCTCCGTCCCCAGCAGGTGTCACCCTGCCCCGCGCCACGGCCATGGGCGGCGTTTGCAGCCTGCCGGCCGCCTGCCCCCGAGCAAGGGAGCTAAGCAGGTGCCTCGGCATCTCCAGCGGAGAGATCAGGTGCTTATTTATGTATTTGTCCGGGTTTTTTTGTTGTTTTTGTTTTTGTTGTTTTTGTTGTTGTTTTTCCCAAGAATTTCTGAACAGGAAAACGTACCAATCAATTTCAATATTGAAATGAATGGCCCTTTCAGTCACGGTTTCCTAAGATACTTAGCTAAAAGAAAGATGTGGATTCCTTTACACAGTCACAAGGAAGAATGAGAATGTCAGGAAGAGAAATTAAAAGGAAATAAAATTATGGGTATATTACCAGTTAGCTTTTTTTCTTTGCCACAGGAAGCCACACTAGCCATTTCTCTAACAGCCACGTTTTGCTCTGACAGGGGTTTGCATCTGTCTGAGGGGAAGGAAATAACATGTGTTTGTTTTCATGTGAATGCACAGTCAGGTCTTTTGGAGACTGACACCTGTGTTTGTCTGGCGAGTTCATTCCTGGGCAGGTAAGAGTGCTGCTGTAGTTCCTTTTTTGATGTGGTCAGAGCTGCTCCCTCCATGGCTGTGTTTCTTTTCCCCTAGCATAGGATTTTGTACCTTTATCTTGCCTTCCTCATGTTCCTCGGGCGCTGTTCTTCTCTCTGACCCAGTTCTCTTTCCCTCCAGCATACAGAGTCACAAGTCTTTACCTTGTCCCTGCTGCACTGCAATTCTCTATATGCTGGAGGAGAATGTTATGTTTAAAATACTAATCCTTTCTGCTGGACCACCAAAATTCTCCCATTTCAAGGTGGTGTGCGAACATCTGGGGCAAACAGCTTTCTCACAAAAGGGAAGGCACAACGGACCACTACACCCTATGACTCCAGGGAGAAAGGAAATACACACCTGGACCAAGAGGGGCAATCTGAAATGAACCCTTCGTGTTCAGTAGATAGGAGGAGCTGGCAGGAACTGAGATGATTCCGATTTTGCAGTGTTTGAACTCGACATCCAAACCGTAGCATCTTGCATAAGCCTCTGTTTTGTAAACAGCCTGTAGTGCTCAGCCAGCATGCCGCAGCAGCGCTCAGAAGCTGTCTCTTGTGAAGCTGCACTGTTTCCTAATTTGCTTCATGCACACTTCTAATGCCACCTGGAATGATGAAACTAAAGTCAGTCCTTAAAGTTTTATACAGGCTTTGTTGTAGCTGTCTGCCTCTTTAAATGTACCTAAGACCAAGCCAAATTATTACATGGTGGGGGTAAAATTGTGCTACAAAACACGATGCTTTGGCATGAATTCAGACATCTTAATGCCAGGAAGGGCCGTTAAATAATGTCATCTGACCTCCTACATATACAGAACATTGCATTTAGTTACTGAGTGTAGTACTAAGGGTACAGAGGGATCTAAATGAAAAATCTGAATCAGGGCCCTTCAACCTCTCTTCTTTTTTCTACGTTTATTTGACATTTCAAAACAACTTGGCTGCTTTTCAAGTGCTGTCAGAAGTGCTGTTTCCCTTTGAGGAGCCAGTAAGTTCTAATTTCAGGCAGCTCGTGAAGAGAAACCATCATTTCTCTTCCCAGCACTGGCCCAGCAACTACTGAGAAGAGACGTTAGTGATTGCATAAGCAGCTACTGAAGAAATCCCAACTGGTAGAAGACTCCCAGGTCTTAATGCACAAGGGGAAGTCTGGGGGCAGAGGGAAAACAGAGAGGGCAGGATTCATGAGGAGGGAGGGCTGGATACTGGAATGCTTTAGGACATAGAAGTCTCTGCTGCGCAACCCCTCCCAGAATAGGAATAACAAAAATATTTCCCTCCTTCTCCTTTTGAAAAAAATCAAAGCGTTTGATAAAACAAAGACACAACTTTTACAAAGTAAAAACGGTAACAATCGCACGCAGCAGGGACTCAGTTTAGCTCAGAGAATTCCCTCTCTTTCCCTGTTGTCTTGCAGATTAGGAAGGCACAGGATAAAGAGATCTTGTCAGGGATATTAATGGAGCTCTCCTGCCGAGATAGCGTACATAAGCTCCGGTTCCAGCCTCCCTGTTGCCATGAAGCAGCTAGCTCCGGAGATGTGTTTCCAAACAAGTTGATAGAGGCTATCTCGGGGACGGTGAGGACAGAGCAGGGTATGAATGTCCTACCCGGCTGCGTGACCCACAAGTGCCCTCACTCACGGCTACCCCATTAACGCTTCTGCCTGGGATTTTATTTTGTGGAGTGATTTGTTCTGAAATAAAGACCTGACGGATATACAAGCAGCAGAATGGGCTTCCTCTCTACAAGCACTTTCCCACTCCACTTTGTTTTCTCTTGTTTCTTCAGGGTTTTGTCTTTAACAGGCCATTTCTTATTCTCAATACTTGACATCTCTGGCAGGTGCTAGGTCCATTCTTCCTCTCTGGCAGTTTTAGGGCAAGAATTGCTTTTGTTTTGGGTGAGAGTAAAGTGAGAGAAAGAAAACGAGGAAGATAAACAAATAAATTCAGAAAGAGTTTTACAAAGACAGAATAGAGAAAAATGTCTCCGTTCCAGGTGAGAGTATTTAGTGTGTTGTGGCAACACGTAGTGCCTGGCTACTATAGTATGCTGATATGACTGCTCCCTTTGTTTTGATCCTATTTATATTTTGGAAGATAGTAAGGCCAGCTAGTGATATAGAAGTTGATGATTATTAGCAATGACATCTCTATGAGCTACTTAGACTAGAGTCATACTTAAAAATCAAATGTATAGATCCAGCTGCAGAATTGCAAAATGTAGAAAGTAATATAAGACACTAAAAATTTCTTTCTGACGTTGAACTCTCGCGTGGTTGTGAGAGCCATCACCTTTCCTGTTACACTGCCTGGATGCCTAGAGCTAGAAACAAGAACTATTACAGTAGGAGTTACAGAGCCAAAGCTCTCAGGCTAGGACTGCAAGGGATCAAAATTCTCAGTAACACAGCATTACACTGTGGCTTCATCTACACTTTGGGAAAACTATGCCTAGGCCAAATGGAAAGGAACACCAGCAACCATCTTATTAAATTCTCTCTTCACCAAAACACGTGTGCATCTGTACATGGGAGTGGTCCTTGATCCAGAATATCTTCTGAATTGTGATTGGGAGCTGCCTGGGAAGTGATAGTCGGCCAAAGTGAAAACTAACAGAGACAATTCTGACAAAGTAATTTCTGATAATTCAGTTTATATTCAGAAACCTTCCTTGCCACTGTTTAAAATTCTAGAGTGGACACTATGTGAAACTATGTTTTCCCCACATTTCTGACCACTGCCATATTCCATCTTCTATCCTCCATATCATGTCCCTTTGAGTACACTGCCAAGAGACTTAATTATTCCATGATTTGACACTTACTGGGTATAAATAAGCTATTTTAGTTTAAAAATAGTCATATTAAATACAAAATTCCTTAAACTGGATCCAAAAGTCTTGACATAAATACTGTGCTTTCATCACCACAATCCTAGCGATCGATATGTCTCATGCTTTTTATTCCTTTTCCCCTAAATGTTCCTGAAGGATCACCCCTTTGCAAAGGCAGTTCAGCCTGCCTTTGGGAACACTTGTTCGCTGCAGCAGGTTGGCAGGCAGAAGAGAGGCTGGTAAAAGAGAAGGCTTTCTAACAGGTAGCCCTCATGAGCAAGGGAAGCCAGTGGAAAAGAAGTGCTCCCTAGCAGTTAAGCTGCTCCTTGCCATATCCATGCCTCTCCTAGGATATTAGAGTTCAGAAGAAAAAGATACTTCATGATCCTATAAGATACAAGCACTAGATGGAGCAGCGGGCAAACTTCTGGACTCTTTCATTGCTTATATTCAACCCATGAAGTTACCAGATAGCCCACGTGGAATCTGAGCTGTCAAGCTAACTCCAGATCAGTATTTTGTAAAGATGCAGGCATGCCTTCTGTAGGGCTCCCATCTGAAACTATTAGGCTGTGTTACAAGGCATTTTGGATTCAGTACAATTACTGCTGATAAATAACTGGAGGCCACATTCTTAGATGTTTGTACCTACTTCTTTGCCTAACAGTGTTAACCAAGGTATACTCCTTTTCAAGATTTTCGCTAAAAATCTATAATTCCAACGTCATTAGACTGCTGAAGCTTCAGTCAACATAAACAAAAGAAGACATTTTTGTTTAACAACGGTACATCACACCTTGTATGCCTTATAGAAATATTGCAGCTTTGTCATAGCTGGTGATCTACAGAGATTCTGGGCCTCCCTTTTGTTTGAAGATTTCCATTTGAAAAACACACTTTAGAAAACTCAAAATGTGTACAGGGCAGTGGGAAATTTTCTTAAGGCACCTATTTTGAGTTCCAGGCATTTCTCCAGCTGGAGAAAAAGTTACCTTGTTGGAGGGGAAAAAGTATATTGTTAGATAACAGCCTCATGATTCTTAAGGTAACTCGGAGGGAGAGTGAGGACTGATGTATATAGCTTTTAATCATTTGGGAATGCCACTGTGAAATTTGGCTTTCTTTAAAGAACAAAAAATAGAAAAGGAGAGAGGATATTTCCACCTCTTCCCTTGACAAAAACAATCTTTGTAATGTCAACCAACAGCTAGTACTGAGCTTATCACTCCTTCCACTGTGCCCTGCTCTCCCACCTCTGTTCCCTGTTCTGGCTTCTCAAGCTAACACCCTTTGGAGCTGACTGAATAATGGACTTTTCACTTCAGGGTCTGCATCAGATAAATGAAAAAAGATCATGTGGGTTGGATAAGGAATTATTCAATTTAGCTTCAAGACCCTAGATTTTAAACCTCATTGTAAAAATGAAAGAGGGTCACTTTTAAAATGAAAAGTTAAACTAGTTTGTTTCTAAACTACACTTATCAGTTCCTACCCTTTCTCACTTTTTCCCCTATAGACTATTTATCAAAATTGATAGCACCCTAGTTTGCCAAATTCATGGCAAATGGTTTTAGTTTTCCAGAGACTAAAGATGTTCCTTGCTAGATTACTAAGGAAACAATGATAGAGTATAAAAAAATTATTTAAGAGATATTTGAAAAATTACTCATGTCAGCAGGTGGGTATAGACTTATATACAAACATTTATATTATCAGAAAGCTGATGGCAACCCCGAATTCTTCTCCTAGTTTTTCTTCCTTACTCTTCCCTTTTTCTAATGTGCTTCCTAAATTCATCCAATGAACTTAGAATCCATCGGTCTTAGTTTATGCCTAGTGCATGCTCCCAAGAGGCAGGAAAGGATTACAGCTTGCTTAGGAGGACTTGAAAAAATGTTTCATTTATGCATGTAAAGCTGTTTGTTAACTAAATTTAAGCATCAGCAGGCTAATGGCTGTTGTCTGATTGCAGAAACAATTTATTTTATATTTTAAGACCCAATGTAGCATCATGCTACATCTCTCCCCAGCCCCAGCAGCATCTTTCGAGAGATGTGTCAGTGATTTCTGCTGCAAGGAAGCATTCCTTGCCCTAACATTGTCATTCCCAGCCCTAACAATAATTACTGCCTCATTCACCTTGTTCGCATTCTTGCCCTGACCATTGTGGTCACGGCTAACAGCAGCAGCAGAAGTGATGCTCAGGCAGCACATAGTGGTCAGATAGCTCATCCAGCACAGGTACCACAGACGGGCACTGAGGAGGACAAACTAGCTGAGACAGATAGACTTCTCTGTCTGTACCCATAAGCTGGCCCTGAACTGAGGTGTGATGGCGGTATATGCTAACGTGACAGCAGACATATTTTCGTAGTATATGCAATGTATCCATGCTAAAACCTAGCCAGGGGAGGTTTGAAAATATGCAAAGGAATGCTAACATCACACCTTAAATCCTACTCCAGATACATGCCAAAAAGCACTATTAACCTGAGCGCCAAAAGCACTTGGTGTTGGAAGGAAATCCCATGCAGAAGTGGTTAGATTCACAGAAAAAGACCTCAGGTTATACAAATCTGAACATCAGTGTTGATCAAGAATGGAAACATCACTGTCACATAATGGGGAAAAGTAACTTGCAGGTGGTAATGAACACTGGTAGCATTTTTGAGGATAATTACTCTGAGGTTGAATTTAGTAATGGTAATCACTGAGAGCGTTCTAAAGAAGAGAGGAGTACAGGATGTTAGCAGAGAAGTTTTAAGTTTGTCACTATTTTAATAATGATTTGTAGAACACATTAATAATCATTTGTATTTGTATAGAGGCTTTCGTCAAAGTCTCGCTACAGAAAGACCTAGCTGATTTTATGGAAAGAACTGCACAAATTTTGTGGACATGCACAATAAATACCAAACCACTTTCACCCACTTTTCCATTGGCTATACAGGAGACAAATCCATTTTCCATGATATCACTTGTCTGCAAAATTGCAGACCCAGATGGAAACAGGATTATGCTAACGCAGTGACGACATACACCACATTCTGTGTTTGCTTAACACGCACATTGTTGTAGTGTGCTCCTATTTCAAATGGCGATGCTCTGAATTATGGTAAGGTACTTTAACTAAAGCTTTTCTACGTGAAGAACAAGTTTAACATTTCTTGAACTTGAAAGCCATGCACTTATTTAGCAATGTGTTATTTCACTTGGTGGAATAACAAAGAGTAGAAGCAAAACCAGGCTGCTTGCACTTTCTGGCATCCTTTGTAGTGCTGTCATCAAAGTGATGCTGTGGCAAGAGGGATAGCTCAAGCACATCACCAAGCTTTGAAACAATCTATGCCATTACATGAAAGTTTCCATGAAGCCCCAGCGACTGTATAATTGTCAAATGTGAATTGGTTAAAAATGCAGTATTTCCAATAATGCCACTGCAAAAAGTGTGAAATTTTGTCCACTCCTCCTCCTCAAGCAATAATAAAACCAAAGTACAAAATCCCCATGCAACAGCAGGTGAGAGAGAGCCACAAGACAGAGTAAAACACTGCTGAACAACGAAGTAATGATGATCTCGTATTAAAAGTTCAGATTCAGTGCATCCTGGAATAAGAATATACTAAAATAACCCATGGATTCATTTTCTGGTAACACGAAATGTAACTTATTTCCATGTTTTCACTATGGCCATCTACTCAATGGAGTCAAAATGATTTGGCTAACTGCTGTCAGCTCTGTCCTATAATTGTCAGGAGACAACAGTGCTTTTCTCCCAAAGGGCGGCAGCGTGTGCAAAGCAGGAGGATTTGAGCTTTGCTCCTCTTTTCTTTTCTTCTTCTTTTTTCTTTTTAAACTCTGCTTTGCTTAGGGAGAGCAAAACAGCTGTTGTACTATTGTGATCCTGCCAGAAGGCTGTGATGCTGGAGAACGCAGGCTGAAGCTCCGTCAGTTTGTACCTAGCAACATGTACACTCTGCATTTCATATTAGCTAGTTTAATATGATTATGGGACTTTGTTTTCTCACCACTGGAGCATATTTTTTATTTCAGAAGAGGAGCACAGGTATTGCTGTTCTGCCTAGATGACTCTTGGGAACTTTCTTTAACATCTAAAGCCGTTTTCTGGCAACCAACTTGTTCTCTAACAACAACAGACTGGGAGTTTTGATAGATCCATTTAGTCTTTTGAGAAACAACTAAATTCTGTGGGTTAACTTGTCTTCTTTTACCATCTAAGGAATATTGGCAGGCTGCAACCATTTTCCTCTGTTAGCCCTTGAAATGATTCTTCATGCTTTTGTCACATAATTAAAATTAGATTATTGCAACTCCCTGCTGGCTGGCCTTAGAGCTTTGTAAACACTCCAGCTGGCCCATAGGTTCGTAGTGAAAAGGATGCTCTAAGCATATTCTTTCTTTGTCCTCTCTTCTCTCATCTGCGTTGAAATCACTGCACTTGCTAACTGCCAGCAGAATGTATTTGGTTATTGCTTTCTAAGGGCAGTAAACATAATGTCAGAGACATTATGTGCCAAAGTCTCTCTCAAGCTTTGCTTGAAAGAGTCTGCATGCAAGAGCTTTCAATCTATTTTCTCTTTGTCGGTGAGGTCTCTCTCTGCTGAAAAGGAGAAGGGAAAGAAGGGGGAGGGAACAGAGGAGCACAGGCTCCCTTAACACCACATTCAAATGGAAAACGCATATAGCTACATGATTTCAAAACCAGGGGCTGTCTTTCACTGACTACCATGTAAACACCATGGATGTTATGCAGTTACTTCTCCTATGACAAAATGACTCAATTTCCCTTCAAAAGATGAAAGCCATTTTGAAATAACAGCATCTGCCACTACAGCTAGGCTTTCTGAGTTCAGTAGGCTGCTTCCCTGGCTGACTTCTTTTTATGTCACATTTGCTTATGGACCATTACTCCCACATTCACATCCAACCAGTCCTGTCTTATAAATCTTGTATGTAACACTGTGATTGTGTGAGATCTGCTTGATGAGCTTGTACGGATTATTGTACTAAAGTTCTCAAGAGCCTGAATGACTAATTGTTAAGGAGAGAGAACAATGCAGGGAGAATAGCGCTTTAAAAGTAAGCAATACTAATGGCATAGCTTGTGTTTGGACATGATTGTTCGTCTGTCACATGTGCAGATCATCTCTTAGTGTCCTCTGGTTTTATGGGCCTATAACTTCTCAGCTCTGTGATCAGCTAGTGAATAAGCACTTATTTTGCTGGAGGAGAATTACTAAGGGTGAAGATGCACAAACAGGCAGTAGAGCTGGCTGTATTGAATTCCCTGTAACTATCGCCCTCATCGCCTTCACTGAGCCAAGAGTACATTTCTTGGGATCAAGTTTTAACGTAGTCTTGGCCAGGCAGTGTTATGAAATGGTGACTATGGATGCAGAACCACCATAGTAAGATTGTAAAACAGGAATGTTCCCTTTTTTGTGTTTCACATTGTCACTCATATTAATGATTTATGTTCCAGAACAGTAAGTTCTCTGGCCAGTCACTTTTTCTGCGCATCCTGCTCCCTAGTCCTTTGGGCACCGATATTTAGTTGTGCGGTGCTGTTACTAGCCAGGGCCTTGATTTTAAATCCTCTGGATGTGTTTCCAGAATGGCTACTCCCCCATCCAGCTGAAAGTAGGAGAGCTGCAGGTCTTTGGCAGCTCTACAAATCAAGACTGCAGCTCCTAGAAGAAGTCTGAAAACAGTTGATTCTCACACTCAGCTTCCTGCCACGGTGCAGTTTGTGACTGCTGGCAGCCGCAACATAACATAAGCTCGGTTTCTTCTTTTCCTGCTCCATTGGGGCTTTTCCTAACATAAATATGTTACCGTGTGTAAGCAAGTGCACAGCACCCCGGCTAACGCAGAGAACAGATCTCCTATGACAGAGAGAGCATTTGCAGGGCTCTGCTGCCTTCCCAGTGCAAACATCTCCTCTGGGGACCTGCTCCACTGCACTGCTGGCATGCCACTGCCTTTGAGCAGGGATGGTGCCAGCCTCCCAGACAGCCGTGAGTACGCGATGCCAAGACACCATGTATCAGGGCCTGTGCATGTGTCAAGGACAGGTTTCCCAGCCTGAAATGTCAAAGCAACTGTTTTTCCCTCAGGAGGTGCATTTGTCTCCGCGGTGAAGAAAACGTATTATCACAAGTGTTGCCTTTCAGCTCAGAGCTGGGTACAGACTAAACAGGCACTGAATCCAGCAAAGTTTCAGCATCCCCCTCTTCAGAAACATTCAGATCTTCAGACGATTTTTTTTCTTCCAGCAACCAGCCTGCTTCCAAAAGGAGCGAGCTGAATACTGACCAACGCAATCTGTGCCTCCAGACTTCACATGTCAATTACTTGGAAAGCAACACTTAACATTTCTTCTACCAAGGATGACTCTCAAACCTAGCATCCTTGTTAGCCATTTTCAAATGTTTTCTGGTCATGACCCCATTTCAGACTGGGACTCCACTTCTGGTGAGCCCTTGACCCCAAATATCGGCACGGAAAAATGGCTTCTAACTGTGCTCTGTACTTTGCTCCTAACTTTACAAACCCTACGCAGAGACGAAATTCCTAGTTTCAGACCAAGGGATGTGGAGCATGGCAGCTTGCTTCAGCCAGCTGCTGGAGGCTCACAGAGGGCTGCGCCATGCTGCTGCTGCTGCTGAAGGCCTGAAGGCATGACGAAAGCTCAGCTGAGAGCTGCTCGTGACCACACACCAGCTCCGTTCTGGGTCTCAGCTCTTGACTCCGGTTGAATTAGTTCCTGATGCAAGCTGAAGGAGCTACGACCTGTGGTGTAGTTAACAGTTGAAGCTTACGCCATGGTACGATGGCTCAGAAATGCAGGCTTGTGGAATAGAAAATGTAGAAGGTTACGTAGAAGGAGGTGGATACTTTGCCGCTGGATTAAAATTGCGCAAGGAGAAAATCTCCAGTTATCTTTCACAAGTAACTTCACATTAATTCTACTGTGTTGCTGTGATCATGTTTCTCTCTTTCAAAGTAACAGGAGGGAGGATAGTGTGGGTTCTTTCATTTCTTTTTTTTAAAACAAAATTAGGACATGTGGGCAGTGACTCAACCAAAGCCTCACATCCCTAATAGAAGCCTGCCTGACCATAACTTGAATATTCCAATTTTCATTCACAGGCGAAGACTTATCTATTGTCCAAGTATTTTTACTCGCTCTTAATCAAAATACAAATTCTAGTTTAACTTAAAATAGACACATCAGAAACACTTGACATGACCTGCATGCCTGTCAACAAGTGATAATCAAATTTCCGTGCCATACTAAAGTTAACCAGGAGACATCTCTCTTTTTTTTTTCTTTTTTTTCTCTTTTTTTTTTTTAAAGAAAAAAATACAGCCTATCTGGCTTCCATATTATATTGAATTTCTGAAACACAATGGGAGTTTTTCTTTTATGCAAAGGACTTAAAAGGAGTAGGAGCAGTTAAAGGGATGTCTGCTGAAGCTGGGACGAGGGTAGGAGGCACACTTCTTTTTGAAACAGCATACACACAGTGTTACTGAAACTTAAAGAGCAGAGGGGGAATTATTTCTTTGCTTTTTCTGTTTATTTATCATGTAAATTCAGTTTCCCTTGTATAAATATTTAGCTTCTCCCTTTCTCTCTGAAAATCAAACAGCAGCAGGGGTAGAAAAGCACGGAATGCAATCGTAAAATTGGCATCGCTGTAGATTTGTGCAGGTTTGGGAGCTGAAACAGCTTTTAATGCATTTGTTATGAAATTACAAAAGTTCTTTACAAACGCACTGGGAAGAAATAACGCAGTTCCAAAAGGAAACTTCAGAGAGAGAAATTTTGTTTGAAAGAAAACAGTGATAATGCAGTAATGTTCTTCAGAAGAAGGGAAGATAAAGGTGTAAATAAGGAGAAGTTATTCCAGTCACTTTCAGCATAGGCTTCCTCTGGAAGCCGTTGCCAAAATCCGAGAGCATGTCCCAGCAATATAAACAAATAGGCCTGTGCAGTATGTGGTTAAAATTATCAATGTCTCACTAGCTTGTGATCCAGACTAAGCAGGGCATTAAAAAATCCCAAAGAGCACAGCATCTTCTATTCCTGAAGAGACCGAAAGGGTACACTGACATAACAGTTTCCAACAGCTGTCATAACAGCGTGCACGGGGTCATGCTGGAGCTGATGGACAACAGCCTCGTGCACACAGAGCGCTGGAGCCACGCTTCGTGGGGCTGCATGCTTCCAGGTTCGGCTCTGGTTACTCTGTACAGTATATCACCGCTTAATCCTTCTGGGATTGTCTGGGCCCTCCTCTGAGGGGTTCTCCAACATGTCCTTTTCTGGCTTTGCCAAGGCAGAGGAAAGCCTGTCCCTGCCTCCTTCATCTGATTTCGCCTGGTTTGGCTTCTGACACAAAAAGGCCCTCCTCACCCAGAGGTGTGATGAGATGTGGAGAGGAGGACTTCCTTTCCATGCCTATTGCATTATTTTGGGGTGTAGAAGTTCCAAATCCCTGACAAATACAGCACCGACAACAGAAGCAGCTAGTTGTCATGACATTGCTGCTCTTAAGACTCGAACTTACTGGGTTAAAAACTGAGACACTTCTTATTTATTTGAACAATCTCCCACTAAGTTCAATGTAACTGTACTCAGAGGAAACTACAGTGAGGACTACAGAACAGAAAAGCTCAGAATTATCAAATGACCATCCTGAAAGGCTCCTGCTGGGAGAGACACTGTTGTGCTTGTTCCCCTGGGACAGGATGAGGAAGAGGACAGAGACAGACCTGGCGCCCCTCCTTGCCTAGCCTTCACTCTAGCGCTGGGGGAGTCTGCTGCTGCTCCCTGAAAAACCCCTCTGTGCACGAGGAGCCCTGCAACCCTTCCCTGAACACTTGGGCACATGAAAATGAAGAGAAGTTGCCCACAGACACAGAAAAGTAAGGGAAGTAGATACCAGGCCTCCAGACCAGGTGGATATTCCACAGTAAATGCTGCAGGAAGAGGCCTTAGTCTCTTAGCTGACTGGGCCTACTCCCCCGGCAGCACAGCTTCAAGGGGGACGTTCTGCACCAGCAGCCTCCCTCACCCGGTGTTGCCTTGGTGAAAAGAAATAAGGGGCCCAAATAGCATAGACTTTGCCACAGGAAGTTTGCAGAAACAGTCTGAGGATGTCTTAAGTGTTACCTGTGGATTCCCAGTGCAGGTGACAGAGTGAACGCTGAAGATCAGCTCCCTTGTCCTCCCATTCTGTATGCATCTGAGGCACCCAGAGCCTGGGGCTCTGTAAGCCTAAGAAAATGGCAAAGACCACGTAATTTCTGGGTGGAGAAAGGGAGAACTGCACCTCAGAGAAGCTAAGGTGCATAAGAAATTAATTTAAATAAATAAATAAATAAAAAGACACATCATCTTTTTCTGTTACCACCTGGATTCTGTCTGTTATATATTAAAAAAATAAATAAATAAAAATTTGCAATGCAAAAGCCATATTAAAAAAAAAAAGACAGTGAAGAAGGCCAGAAAAGGTGTCGAATGTGTGATACAAAGTATGGTCTGAAGAAATGTGAGAGGAGTATGGATGATGATGCTAAAGGTGCTAAAGAAACAACCAGTTTTCTGGTTAGTCTTTGCAGGTCACCATTTGTGTCATTGTCATTTCTGAGATGCTTCTGGACTTTTCTCTTTCTGTTCCTCCAGTTTCAGCTCTCCCTTGCTACCTTGACGCTGGATAACAGGCTAATGCTCCCTGATGTGCCAAATGTGTAGAGAACCATTTGCATAGGCCATGCTCTACTGGAGGGGATGAAACCTCAGAAGAGCAGCAGGAATGGTAAATGCCTTAACCTTTTCCTCTTGACTCCCTCTCCCAACCTGACAGTGTGACTGTGTTTACAAGGCAGAACTAAAACTTGGGACAACACAGAGCCAATGGGTGTGGAACTCATATTCTCTGCAAATGATGCTGTGTAGCTGAAAGACCTTTGGCACCTTTCTATGGTGAAGCTTTCAAGAGAATTTCCTGCAGAAGGGAACTGCAATGCTGTAAATTATACATCCTGCATGCTTAATTTGCATACTTCCAGGGGAGAAAAAAAAAAGAGAATAAAAAAACTGCTTTAGGACATTATAAACTGCATGTGTTTCAACAATTACACTAGCTCTAGCATCAACAAAAAATATACATATAAAAAGAAAAAAAGGAAGAAAGGACTGCAGAGAACAACTTACAGAGGCTGGGGATTACTGGAAGAAACATGAAACCATGAAAGGTGTGCATGCCCACATTTTCTGTAATGTTCACTGCAACTGCAAAATAAGCAACTGGCCACTCCTAAATATGACTAATGGTTTAACAACTTAATAACTTACTTCCACTGGAGTCTGTGAAAATGAGATCAGAACAAAACGCTCTTTAATGCAGAAATCCTCACGATCTGCTGTCAACTGCAGCAAACTATTTCAGCACATGTGTGAGTCTAAGCGCACACAAGTCTGTTGAATGCAGAATAACGCTAAAAGCTGCGTGCTCACACTGACTGCTTTGCTGAAGTAGGGTCTCCATCTGTCTGCACAGAGCTGCACATCCAAAGTCTTCACAACTTCACTTTGCAGCCATTAGTTTCGGCCCCACGGGAAGCTATTTATAAATATCTGAATTAATTAAATCAACTCTGTACAGCAGAAAAAGGAATCAACTTAGTATGGTCGCTATGGCAACAAATATTTCCTGGATGTAGTTTTGCTGCTAATCAGCAATGGCCTCCCCACATTCCTAACGATGGCAAAAGTTGTTGGGCTTCTTTTGTTTGTTTTGTATTGAATGCATTCCTACAGATTAAGACAATAAATGTGATGTCTGAGTATTTTAGACAAAGATTCCTTTCCAGTAGTATTTCATGCTGGTTTTAAAATTATTAGGAATCTGAAACTGGGATCCGTGATTTTCCCATCTTCTTGCCCCTTCCTATCTTCCACTGGTGTGGTGAAAGGCTCTGCTACACTGCGAGGATCCATGGGCTCTGACTCTGCATTTTGTTACTAAAGTGACCCCTTCACCTCTGAGAGCATGACTAGAAAAAATGACAGCACGAAACACCCTCTTATTTTCAACAGGCAGTCTTGGCTGACCGCTGTGTCCACACTAGGCAAAAATAGAAAATAAAAAGGTGCTGACACTTTGCCAGGCCCCATCTGCAAAGTACACTCCTGGCCATGTCAATCACAAAAATGAGACCCTACGTGCAGTACACGGTAGAAATATCCAAGTCATGTCTGCGCGTAGTCACTGAACTTGCCAAAAGCGTCCACAACCTCCTTGGAGTTTTGCGAATGCCATGCTGTGTGGATTGAGAGTCTTTGGTGGGCTGCGGATATCTTGGAAGGTTTCCTGAGCTTGTCTGCACTTTGGTGGCGCTCAAAGATAACACGGGGTTGTATGAGCTTCCTTTCTTTTCACTTCATTTCTTTTCTTGAGTAGATAAACCAACATTTTAAAAATGGTTTCAAACAAACACCAGTCTTGCCCATTGCCAAATGAGAGGGCACGTCCAGGGCAGGCCCATGGTTTCCCTCTGCTTTTACTTTCCTGTTCTTTTAAATAGCAGCCTCAGAGCTATGTTGTCAGAGTGTCTGTCTGTCCAGATACTTCTTTCCCTCCCTTTAATCACTAGATAAATCCATTGGTCAGTGTCAACCAAATGCAGCAGAGGAGGTCAGTTCCCACCATTAAGGTCGTACAAATTTCATGAAAACAGATTGCTGGTAGGGAAAAGAGATCCTTGCTGTGCCCTGACTGTTAGGAAAGTTAGATCGCTGTCTTGTTAGACAAGAATCCGCATCGGGGCTGGGGTAGGCGGTGGAAAAGTACATGTGCTTATAATGCCTTTTTTAGGCACTGGTATCAATCAGTTGGAAGAGAGGAGTCTGTATGAAATCAGCCTTCAGAACCCCCTGTGCCTGACATTGCCAGTCTTACATGGGCAATGAAATGGTTAATATTCACATTTAAATGCCTTTTCACAGTTTCTGGTGTATATTCAAATATGTGGTTTTAGACAGAGATCCCACTCCAAGTATATTTATTTATCTGCTTATTACCAATACTCTGTGACATTTTGGAGAATAAAAGGGGAACCTGTTTAGGCAAGAGGTGCGTTAGGTTTGTAAACCTGAAGGCACACCTTTCACGTGACCAAAACTGCAGCAGAGCCAGACGGAGATGCCAGAGGAAAGGAAACGCATGGTTAGTCTCTGATTTGCAAACTCACTGCATTCACGGTTGAGCTTTGGGGTTTGTTTGTGTGTTTTTCGCGTGTGTGGGTTTTGGTGGTGGTTTCTTTCATTTTTTAATCTATTGGAAGAAACTCAGGCTAGCAAAAGAGCTATTGAAATAAGGTGCTTAGAAAATGAGTAGCAAAATGCTGGAGCTGCCAGGACTACCCTCCCTCTGATCTTCAGCTTTCAAGCCCCTCCTGACCCAAGTCACCTTCTGGGGACAGCAGAGAGAGCAAAGGAAACTTGTGACCTCTCACCCACATCGGCCCCACGGCAGCAGGACCAGCACATCAGCCCCTGCTGGTTTCCGAGCTCACGGCTAGGCTCTTGGCAATAGATTATCTTTATTTTACAGTCTTTAAAACGCAAGTATTTCTAGTAAAATTAAATGCTACCAGACCTGTCCTATATTGAAGAAGGAGCTTCTTCCATGTGCCAGTAAGAGGTTCATAAAAATCTGAAGTCTTTTAAGGTCAGATAGCTTAGTAGGACAGGGAACTGAAAGGCACTACCAGCTGTCTGTTAATGGGGTGACAGCTACAATGTAAGGTTATCTGACATTTTGCTTTATAATGCACATGTTGTTTAAAAAAGAGTAATGAAAACATAAATAAATGCAAATGAATCCTGGGGACACAAGAAATCAACAAAACCATTCCATGAAAAATAAACACCTATTGCTCCATATTGTGGTATTGACCATATATATATGTTAATTCTTCTAAGCCTCATTTGCCTAACAGCATGGAAACTGCCATCGTTTTAAGAGCTGCTATCAGATAACTTGCACTGACATTAGCTGGGTGGTACAAACATCTCTAGTGGCTGTATGCTTGAATCTATTCCTACGAGGTGCCGCGTGTTTTTGCTACACGTAGCCTTTAAGACAGCCAAACACAACCTGACTCCCTAGGACGTCTGTGCTAAGAGAAGCTACGCGGTGTGCTGCAGGGACAGGGCTCTGAGGAGTTTCATCTGACTGGGGCTGATCTGACGTTTCAGCTGATCCCTTGCTGGTGCAGGGGATTGCTTTTCCCCGTGTCTCTCTTTTCGTACTTTTCTCTCAAATTTGAATTAGGCAAGAAAACTGTTGCATGGTGCCTAGCGTTCACTTTCAGGAATGTTTTCCTGACACTTCCAGGGTCGCGGTGGCACCAAGAAACCCCAAGCAAGGGCTCCCAGTGCTATGTGCTAATGCAAAAGAGACGCAGCGAGAGGCAGATGGCATGGATCTGAACTGCAGAGATACTCTGAAATCTCAAAAACACTTACACACATAGTTAACTCACTATAAAGAATTCAGTTATTTTCTAGGGTCCTTCTCACATGTTGAAGATATGTATTACACAGGCTGACAGCACAGACAAACCCACTAAAGCTGACACAGGACATTTTTACAGAACAGGGAACTGAACCAAGTGCCCCCAAGAACAGAATCTCTACTCCCACCACACACCCATGCATCCTTTAAAAAACATTTCCTCTCCTTAAATAAGAATAGGAAAATATTTTCCTATCTCCTTGCATATAATACCAACTTTAAACAATTCCTCTTACTCCCCAGTATTTCACATGAACTTCTAATCTGGGTTGCATTTAGCTTCTCTAGCTTTTTCAAGCTAGCTTCTTCCACCCCCATTTTAATAAAAAATGATTAACATGCTTGAGAGACGAGCGTGAACAAAAATCTCCCCTTCCCTCCGAAGTATGGCATTCATGAAGATATCATGAATAAGTAAACATTATCTAGTGTTCTGTTTCTTTTGTCTAGCTTATTAGTGTTGAGAAACCTTCTTCTTCATTTATTTATGTTGGTATTTTATTTCCTTACTGAGTTTCAAAGATGAACAGAGAAAAATAAATACCACAGAAATAGCTGATAGGCTGAAATGACCATGTGTTTTCCCAGGGATGTAAAAAAAATATATGCTTTAATATGAAGTTTTTGTTATCTCATTATTTCATTTAATACAACTAATAATATGAAATGTATGACAGTCTGCGCATGACAGTAGCTAGAGAGCCAGAGCAGCAAAATCCTGTTTTTCAGTGTGCAGGAATCCAATCTACTCTCATAATACTGATTTAGTGATATTGGTGTCTAGGCCCCTAAATTACTATTGTGCTTTGAACTGTGGCAGAATATGTACAGACCAGCAGCAAGTCAGTTTTGCACACACCTCACCGAGGTCCCAGATACACTCTTGCATTTCATACCTATTCCTAAATTCCCTAGAGAGACCCTGCAACACAACATACCTGCAGTTCCCTGTAGAAATGACTGTGTGTGAGATCAGGTCAGAGAGCAGACTGATTCTTGCTTACTTGACCATGCTAAACTCCTTAGCAGATCTTGGTAAAATGATCAAATCGTAGAAAAATTCTTGCTCAGACTGTGATTTCAAAAAGTATTGAATTGGTAAACAGTGTAAATTAACAGACCTTGACCAATGCTAACTGGGTAGACTAGATGTCTTAGGACAGAAGAGAGTCTACATTTTGTGTCTTAGAAAATCCAAGCACTGTACCTGAGCCTTATAAGCAATTAACAGGAAATTTAAATTGTTTCGTGTTGACAGGGTCTGTTTTTCAAAGCTGTGAAAATTATTCGGTGGAATTAAATCCGACTTGATCCTTATACATGGCTAACCAAAGGGCAATGTGATAGCTCTTCTGCAGCACTGTTAACACACTCACAGCTGCAGCATCTTAGCAAAGGTCCTTTCCAGAGGGGAAAATGGAGGCATTAGAGCATGACACGTTTTCTGTGTCCTACTTCATAACCTCACACCTTAGATGACCTGTGAAAATTAAGACTAGGGGACTAACATCACAAGCCAGCCAAACAGTACTATTTTTATTCTCATTACAAAGTCCGAAGGGTTTTTTGCTTCTTCTTTTTAAAGACAAAAGTCATGCCTTTTCCAACTGAGGGCAATGAAGGTTACAGGAATGCTTGAAATCCCCACATTATCTTTCTGGGTTGCAGCAATGAGTATGTAGATGCTACACCAATGAAGTGTTAACATGCTCAAATTTCCACTGGTACTGTAAAAAAAAAAAAAAAAAAAAAAAGGCAACAACTTACTGCATATTTTGAAGCTGTAGCCCTCAGGGCTAGGATCTTACAGGTTAAACAGAATATTTGACAAAAATCTGACTTTCAAATTTGTAGCACAAATATAGAAAGCAGTGGTGATTCAGTGCAGGCAGAGCTCCTCCCTTCTGAGTCACTGCTCAGATGTGGCAGGAAGACAGGCAGGAGACCTGCAGGTGTCACCGTCCTGGCACAGCATACAGCGTGCTGCAAAGATCCTGACATTTTGTGGGAGAATGAAGAAAACCTCTGCGGTCTTTCTCACCACAAAGCTTGTTCCACTCCAGTGTTCTGGCCAAATCCTAGCCTAGCTGATTCTACCTACCAAAAAGTACTAAAAAATAATGATGATGATGATAACAAAAAAAGATCCCACCCAGAAAAACAAAACAAAACAAAACAAAAAAAAACGCCTCTCTCTGAACCAGAAAAGATAGCCTGCTGTGACAGCCCTTGAAGAAGAGGAATGCTGTGTCACGGTAGAGAACAACCGTACCACCGCAGCAGGAGTGAGACCCAGCACAGGGCAGTAAATCTCTGTCAGATCCTCCTGGAATGGAAGCACCAAACTTCCATCAAACGTTGCTACTTTTTTAAACAAATCATATTAATCCAAGAGTAGAGTCACCTAAAAGCTATTGTTGTGTTAGCGCTAATTTTAGTCAAGGAAACCACGTAAAGTAAACTGGATAGTAAGAAGCTCAGACTAAAAATACTTGACGGCAACATTTGATACCTTTGGATTGGAAAACATGGCTGAGCTAGTAAACAAGCTATGTACTCCTACAACACACCTCACCAGAGTGGTATGGGTGAGGCTAGCAACGTTGTCTATCCTGAGAGAGGACAGCGTGTAAATAGGATGACCTGTGGGTAAAGTCCATGTGCTCTCCTAAACTCTCTCTTCCAGCCCTTACCAAGCCCTAGTCTGAGTGTCCGAGGCAGTCTACGAGGGACTCCTCCACTTTGACAGCTCAAGACTGGGTGAAGAAGACAGAGCACAAATTTACTCCATCCCCTCTTCCTCCTTCTTGCCCCGGATGCCTTCAAGGGAAAGGGAAGGGCAGTTCTGTAGAGCAGTTCATCCTCCCTTTCTCTCTTCGCATTGGGATTATCAGTCATGTCTCTGGGCAAGGACTGAGAAACACTAAAACCTCCCTTTTTCTCTTCATGTAAAGTAGGTAAGGGCACATTTTGGAGCCTGTTTGATTGCCCCAGTGGTTCGATGAAAGCTAGGTTGCTTGCAAACTCAGTTTCCCCAGGACAAGCAGTGCAAGAGGAACTAAATCCTTTTAAAAGAAGTGTTGGCTTGAACTTGGCAAATGAGGATGTGGTATCTCCAGGCCGTAAATCAGAACCTTTCAGCTCCCCGACAAGAATGTGCAAGTCACTTCTCTGGAGGACTGAGAGTATACGAGGCCACACAGAAGGCAATTCCTGGATCCAGAGCTGCAGTACTGGGATGTTCGTGTGACAGGTAATTAGTTGCTCACTAAGGACTTTCCCCAGTAACATTCCTCCAACATGGCTAAGAACTAGAGGGACCTGAAGTGTGTTTGAATGAGCTTTTCTCTGCGTTTCTCTCCACTTATCCAGGTTTTTTGTTTTGTTTTGTTTTGTTCTGTTTTTGTTTTTTTCCTTTCTACTAGCCCACTAACAGATGAGCACTAATGAGGCTAATGTCTGGCATACTGCTTGTCAACTGTCAGTTTAATCTCATGTAATAATAACTACTTAGGGTTTAGTGGCTTTAGTCTTTCATCAGAATCCCAGTATTTCTGCTTCTTTTTTTTTCCTGCTTATCTTGACTGAAATCCAGATGCAACCTGATGTAACTGGGCTTAGATTCATTGCCTTTAGCAGCGCTCCACCAATTTAGACTGGCTGAGAGTTTTTGCACAGTGATATTCTTTGGACCAGGACTTTTTGGTTTACATCCAAAATATAAGCAAGCAATGATTTATGTGGGTCTGTCAGTCCAGGCTACAAGTATATGGCTTAGCAGGCAGCTCTGACCACTGGTTCTTCCACCAAGTGTCAAGATGGGGGTGGGTGTAAAACACTTTAAAGATGTGCAGGAGTTGGATAGAGAGGGCTGTGCTTCTCCTGGAGTTATCCAGCCATTATGCCGCACAAATCAACATCAGCGGGATTTTGCACATTTGTTAGATGTCTGTCTCTTAGTTGCCTGTGACCGGGACACATGAGTCTGGTCTTTAACACTCCAACTTCTGAGCTTCAGCTAGCCTGCAAATCCACATTTATTCCTTCCCCTGCACAATTGCCTTGCTTGTTGTTAACATTATGAATTGTTGTTTTCCTGACTCTATGTGTGTCACGTGGCAAGTGTGGGTGCTTTGAGATTTTGCAGGTTCAGCCTCGGGTGTCAGCACTCCCTCCATTACACCATTGTGGGACAAATTCAGTTCATGCCAGGCACTAGCCTCATTCTACCTTCTGACCTGCTCTAGCACTGGGAAGTGCTATTCAGTATGGCATTCATCATTTGGTATTCATAGGCCCTTTCCATTCTTTTTTCTACTACCCTTCCCACATGTTCCCCTACCAACAGCATGTCCTCACAGTACCCTTTATGGATGCATTCAACCTTCTGTGTACAGCTATCATTCACCCCTGCTTCATCTGACATACCTATTACTTCCCTATATACAGGCAATATGTCTTTTATCCACAGTTTCACAAGCTTTGAATTTTGTTTGCTGAATCACTGAAATTTTGTGTTAGCTCCTCCACTGCCCTTTTAAAGGAAGAATGTCCACATCAGATTGAAACTACCCTTGGTGATCTACATTTGGTGATTTAATTGGGAATAGTGAGGTTACAGTAGTCATTATGCTGATTAGTGCCCAGATACCACAGCAAAAGGGACTTCGGAAAACAGAAAGATTAATAGGTTTTGGGGAAAAAAAAATCTGTGATGAAATCTGTTAGAACAGGAACACACTGTCAGAAGAGCAGTGGTAGGAGCTTTCCCAATTAAGAATTTTTTAGCAGAAATTGACAATTCAAGAACTAACGATAGATAAAGAGCGTACATCAGCAATAATGACAAGATGATGAGGATGGTAAGGTTTCTAAGTTTCTCATGCTGTGATCTGTTCAAGAACATGAGAGTCTACTACCTACTACTTACTGTAGAGTATGCCTTCCCAGATGCAGTCAAACTATTGCCCAAGTAATGCGTACACTGAGCAGAGCACTGGTTAGACATTCTGCTCCTCGCTGTAACGGGATGTGGCTGGTGGATTAGAAGACAAAGCCGTGTCTGATGTTATTAGCTGAATGCTTTCACGGAGCTATGGCATTATGGAACTTCAGCAGAAACGTAAGTCTCACTGACCAAACTGATTGTCTTACTAGTTTAACAGAAAAATAATTACTTCTCTTTTCAGCCCTACCTAAAAAACATGGAATTTTAGGCCCTAAGCATTCTGATAATAGCAGTAGCAAATCAAGTGTGTGTATAAACGTATATGTAAATATATAGAGAAATTCCAACTGCGTTTACGTGATGGTGTACGGAATGTTCTGAGGGCCTTTATTATTCATCGAAATAAAGCACCAGCAAGAATGAATGGTGTGCAATATAATCAGGGGTCTTTGTTGTTTTCAGAAACCTAATGAATGAACACATGACGTCCACTGGTTTCTGACATGACAGGCATATGGTGTTCATAAATAAATAAAAAGCCCGATGATACAGTTACGTTGATACCAGTGAGTGGCAACATTTGGTAAGCTGGCAAGTTGTCTGCTCTATCTTGCCTTGACAGTAAGAACACAGAAATCTGTGAGTAAAAACAATTAATTGTAACTGATAGCTTTTGGGGCTTCCTCCAATGAAGTCACGTTACTAGGTTCCAAAATAACAATTAGATCACCTTTTAACATACAGCTTCAGATATATTTATAACAGCCATTAAAATTATGTAGGAGGCAATCATCAGCCACAGTAGCATTTAACAGCAATTAACTACATACCTGGTAGAAATTCACACTTACGTCAAAGAATGAAGCGGAACCTAGGTGCCTACATTTTACTTAGATTCAGAACTGAGATCCTGAAACTAGCATAGTAGCCACCTACTGGACCGATACTTCTCTCAGGTTTTACAGTGGTCTACTGTTCGTGGTGCTTACTGGAGCATGGCTGACCCAGCTTCAGTTTCCAAATCTCTTTATGGGCTTAGGAACCCCAGTTTGTCATCTCTCCCAGGAATGCTCTACATATACACCCCTCTTTCCACATGTTCTCACTGCTTGCCTGAATTGTCACACTTCCACCAGTGGCATCACTACTGCAACATTTGGAGGACATAGGAATAAGTATCTTTCTTCCACACTTGCAGTCCAAAGCCACAACCTGATCCCTAGCAGTGATTCAACCCAGTGACCCCTTCCAAAACACAAAACAAATATTATCACAAGCACCTGAGATAATCACTGTGGTGTACTTGCCCACAGAACTCACTGCAGGGCAATAAAAGCTGTAGAGTCCTCGCCTTTAAATCTCCAAACCCAACAGTCTAACTGCAAACTTAGTCATACATCCTCATCTCAGGATTCATCTGGCTTCTTCAGTTTCCTGTGGCACCTCCAGGCTCCACAGATGAACTTCGCCCTTCAGGCTTCACTGTGCTGAACCCTGACCCAGAGCGCAAAACCACAAGCCCTAATCAGGCCAGAACATACCTGAGGTGGGTATAATCTGAAGGAACTACCCTTCTGGGGTCTTTGTGGTCACCTCCCTTGTGTTAAGGCTAGCCTAATATTTGGGTTAGGGTACGGTTTAGGAGAGCAGCATACAATTTATTCCTGGGCACCAAAGCGTTCACACGGTCCTGTATTCACGTCCAGACAGTAGAGATCGCCTCCCTTTGGATAAGAGTAGAGTCAAAGTGATAATTAAGACTGAGAAAGAATTGGAAAGAATAAGATATAGGCTGGTGCTGTAGTGCCACATCAGCCCTCTTTTGGTCACAGGATAGTAAGGATCATCCAGCTGAGAGCTGGAGGTCTGTGTTTCTTTTTCATAGGGCATGTAAAAATAAAGACTGACAAAAAATAAAGGTTGACAATACTGAATGGACTCGAGTTAGCTGCAGAATGGCAAGGATCACCTCTCTGGGATTTGGGTTAGAATTCCTGAGGTATCCTAAGGCTGAAAATTGCACCCTACATTCTGTGAGGACCACCAAAGTAGGAAGAGATTTGATGCAGACAGGGCTGAAAGGGTAAAACTGAGTTTTGAGAGGTTGCCCCTTGATAGTAGGGGTTCTCCTCTCGTGTTTGTGTTAGTGATACAGTTAGAGGAAAAAATGTTCTGGAGTATTGTATTTATTTCTGAATTTTACTGGAATTGCCATCCTAAATTGAGGATGCTAATACAGTAGTAGAATGGCTGTAGTAGAGCTTAATAGGGTACATTTTGATCTGTTAATGGCCAGGGTTAACACCTCTCCTGGTTTTAGAAAAGAGAATGTGTTAGCCTGACAGAGTCAGAAAAAAAACTGCTTTGGATCACAGCAGTAATAATTCTTGTGTTAAGGCTACAGTTAGTGTTCATTTTAGGGGCAAGCTAAGGTTTGAGGGAGAACTGGATGGAGAATTATGACCATCTTAATCCTTAATGGAATATCAAACAAGAAGGGGGATGGTACTAGTAAAATTGGACACTCTTTTAAATTAAACTGTGGCTAGATTGAAGATTGGGATTAAGGTGTGTGAGAAATGAGTTTACAGAACTGTCATTCTACAACCACTGGGTTGCAAAGGCTGTGGTCCTGTTGGTAGTTTCAGTTTAAGGTTAGAAAAAGGAAAAGCAAGGACTGCTGATATTGTATATGAAGCCTGCAGGAGCCACTGATATAGGATGAGGCGAGTCCACAGGAAAATCTAATGGGCAACAGCTTGGTCTTGGATGGTTGTGCTGACTCTCCTGAGTCAAGGCTAGTGTTAGGATTGAGAGTCGACAGAGCAGGTGTTGGAGCACTGAGTTTATTTCAGAATTCTGTGGGAACTATAAACTAAGTTGATTGTTGTTCTTGAAAGGAAGAGGTTATATGGAATGGGTGATAGCTACTTTCTAGGACACAAGCAGTTGAAGATCTGTTGTCATTTCTTCTGTCTGCAAGAGCCACCAAAAGCTAACCCTGACCAAACCCTTACTGTCCTGCCTGCCACAAAAATATCTTAAACTCGTTACAGCACCACTCTTCATATTGATGCTGATTAGCTTATTAACACCTGTTGCCCAGAACCCTAATACCCAAAATTATGGTCAGGCCCATCACTTCTGCCCGGACAAGAGTGCCCATACCCTAATCACTCTTGAAAGTATTTGTGCCCTTATTTGTGCTTTCCACGCACCCTGACTCTTCCAAGGGACAGCCAGAAAGCTGTCCCCAGTTCTCCTTAACCATAACCGAGCTCTGATCAACAGCCCCTGTTGGTATTCACCCCTGTGAACTCTGCGCAGGATTTAGCTAGGTAACAGAATCAAGAATGGAGGAGAACTACAGCTACTGTGCAGAAAAGCAGAGGCTTGAGGAGCTAGGTTTACTGTTGGCTGGGAGACAGCTCCTGCAAAGGCTGTATGGGTCTAGAAAAGGATCACTGCACTCTAGGTAAACAGACCAAGGATGAGAATAGGAAAATGAGGATAATTAGCCTAGGATTTAAGGTATGATCAGGAAGAAAGAAGAGATTCAGCTATTAGAAAGATAGATGGAGTAGAAAAGACGATGGAGGAGAGAAAGCAGAAACAGTACTGGCTGTGAAAAAAAATCAAGAAAGCTTTGCTTGACTAAATTTTAAAGTCATGATTAAAACAGGTGTGGGACACAACAGGCTGAAGATGTATTTTTTGTTCTTGTGGAGTCTGTAGGTCTGCAGCAGTAGAGTTGTAGGGCAGTATAAGTCAATTGCCGTGGGGGCTACCCTTCTTTGTTGAAGGCTGTGGTTGGAATCACATCTGCGCCTTAGGAGAGAAGGACCAGAGAAGGCTTGTTCATTACAGGAACCTGTAAAGCTGCCAAAATTGTAAGAAGATTGGCGACATCTGAGGGAAATCAGCTGTGTTTTTTTCATTAAAACATGCTTCCTGGACCTCAAGTTAATGATGTAACTGCGGCTGTGTTTTGATTTGCAACATAAGGATTCAGGCTAGTGTAAGGTCTGCCTGATGAACCCTAGCTAAATGTTAAGAAGTACACCCTTTATTGGGATATAGATATGAAAAGTTAAGTTTTGTTTCTGCATCCTGGAAGACAGACTGTTTTAGGTTGGGTCAGTCAAAACCACCAATCTTCCACTTAGGCTCAATTTTTTTGTTGGTCTGTGGATACGATTTGGAACTGGTGGGACTGATCAGCTCTATCTATTGCCGCAGGATCTATGGGCTAGAAGACTGGGAAGAGGACTACCACCAGCCTGGGTAGATGCATCACACTTAAAACTGTGGGCAGGGAAGAATTTCTTGAATGACTATGCTAGAGGTAGGCATAGGTTACTGAGTTTTACAGCAGGCAGCTGTGAGTTTGGAGAGGGAACTTGGACACGGGGGATGGGAAGAGGACTTAGCTGTCAATGTGGGATCCAAGATTAAAGATACCAAGGCAGTTCAGATGTTCTGTTTATCCCTGGAATCCATAAAGTCTGCAGGTCTCGTATGAGCATCTTACCATTGACAGTATGAAGTCATTAATAAATTACGGTAAACAAACTGTATTTGTTACTGGATTCCAGGGGCAAGTTAATCTGAGAATTGATTTGTGAAAGCCACTCTATTGGACAAGATATGATGATGTGTTTTGTGCCACAAGGAAACTTTGTGGCTGAAGATCTGCTAGCATTAGGTGACTGTAGAAGGCTGATGATATTTGGTAAACGGCTGATGTAGTTAGCCATAAGAGATCAAGCTGTGGCAAGTGAGGATTGCTGGGCAAGAGAATAAAGATGTGTTTGGGATGAAAGAGGCAAATTCCTCTGTACAGCTGCAATGCAGTTCTGGGATAGCCAAGAGTTGCTTTTCTGGCCTAAATGCAAGAGTTTGTGTAATGACTGCAAAACGAGGTTTATTCACCTTTCCTGCAGACACCACAAGACAAGCAGGAGTGCTTGGCACAGAAAGGAACAGGGAATGTGATGGGCTGTGCTTGTTTTAGGCAAAGTTCATCCTTTGGGCCCACAAGGGGCTGAGAAGTTATTTGTACTCCTAAGTGGTGTGTGCTGTAGTGCTCTGGGGAGTACGGACACCTTTAGTTGGGCTACTGTTTAAGTTCAGGTCACTGGGACAGAGTTTAAGGTTACGATTAGCCCTCGGAGCAGAAGTGGCTAGAGTGTCGGGTTTAACACAATGTTCCAGACCAATATGAGAACTATGCTGGGAGAAGTTTTTGGGCAGAGTTAGCTGGCCTAACTGGACTCAGGCCAAGGTTAAGGGCTTGGCATTGCAGGAACCGAAAAGCAACATTTACATCTGGACCACAGAACCACAGAATGGTTAGTGTTGGAAGGGACCTCTGGAGGTCATCTGGTCCAAGACCTCTGCTCAAGCAGGGCCACCCAGAGCAGGTTGCCCAGGACAATGTCCAGGCATCTTTTGAAGATCTCCGAGAAGGGAGACCCCACAGCCTCTCTGGGCAACCTGTGCCAGCGCTCCATCACTCACACAGCACAGAAGTGCTGCCTGGTGTTTAGACAGAACCTCCTGTGCTCCATTTTGTGCCCCTGGCCTCTTGTCCTGGCACCGAGTATCACTGAAAAGAGCCTGGCTCTGTCTTCATTGCATCCTCCCATCGGGTATTTATGCCCATTGATAAATTCCCTCTGAGCCTCCTCATTTTGAGGCTGAAACATCCCAGCTCTTTCAGCCTTTTATATCTCAAGATCCTGCTAGCGTTGCTAGGCTTGAATCTCAGTTAGTGCTAACATACTAACCCCAATGATTTAATCTGGACAATCTGAAGGCTCAGGTAGGGTCTGGGGCTAGTTTTAGTGACAGCATGGCCTAGGTATTGTACAGGCCTTAGAACTAGGACAAAGGCTGCTGAAAAAAATCAGATGGGCCAAGGTTAGAAATGGGGCAAACACGGCCCGAGTCTAGGGGTAAGTGTTGTCATTATGGTTAAGGTTTGGTACTGGAGGGGCTGAAAAGTTTTGTCAAAGTCCCTTCTGCAAACTGGTGCATTGCTCTTTTTTACAAGGGACTCCACAGGAAAAAGTCCAACAGCCAGAAGCACTAGGAGAAGGAGGAAAAAGAGACACCAGCACTTACCAAGACTCTGTGACCACAAGGGAATGGCCCAGAAGCCTATACACATGTACACATCTGTTTTCTCCAATCCTTAACCTTCCTCCCATCCTTCCTGCCTCCCTGTGAGCCTCCCTCCCCCCCAGCTCCCACAGTCCTCCATGTCACACAGGCCTCCTCTCTTTTGTTCCTCTGTGCCCTTCCCAGTTTTTGTTCCTCTGTGCCCTTCCCAGCGGCTGCACAGGGCAGGGGCAGCCAGAGGAGGGAAAGACGAGGGGAGCAGCTTCACCAATTTCTCTCGCCCTGTGCCCGGAGCAACAAAGAGCGACCACCACCGCCCCAGCGCCCAAGCTTTGCCCCCCTGGGGGCACAGGGCCGAGGGGCTGGGGTCTCAGCCCTGCCTGCAGCTTGGGGTGCAACCACGCGATGCTCGCAGCGGTGACCCCCCCGGACCCCCCCTCAGCCACCCGAGCCCGGGGCGAAGCCAAGCCGCGCTCGGGCGGCTCGCAGCCCCCCCTGGGGCGCCCCCTTCCCGGAGCAGCCCCTCGCCCGGGGGTCCCGGCGTGCGGGGGGCATCCAGCTGTTGCCGCCAGCTGTGTGCCAGCCCCGGGAGGGCCGGCCTGCCGCCGTCCCCGCCCCTGCGAGGAGGAGGAGGAGGAGGAGGAGGAGGAACCGAGAGTGCCCGACCCGGTGGCTTTTAGGGGGGGGAGGCCCCGCGCTGCCGTGCTGCTGTGCTGTGCGCTGCTCTGCCCTGCCAGCCGCTGCTCCTGCCGGCTCCCGGTGCCTCTCCTCCTCCTCCTGCTCTTCCTCCTCCTCCTCCTCCTCTTTTTCCTCCCGCTGCCGACCCCGGGAGCCCCGGAGGCTGCGGGACTGCGATCCGGAGGGAGGAGGAAGCTGCGAGAGGGACTGGCCCCGTAGCCGGGTGCCGGGGGGAGCCGGGAGGGCCGGGAGAGAGGGGGCCGACGAGCCGGGAGCAGGGGGCGCGGAGGAGAGGGGCTCACCGGCAAGCAGGGGGCTCGCCCCGGCGGCCACCCGTGGGTGCGGAGCGCGGCGCCCCGCGGGGCCGGGCGGAAGATGCACACGACGCAGAAGGACACCACTTACACCAAGATCTTCGTCGGGGGGCTGCCCTACCACACCACCGACTCCAGCCTGCGCAAGTACTTCGAGGTCTTCGGCGACATCGAGGAGGCGGTGGTCATCACCGACCGGCAGACCGGCAAGTCCCGGGGATACGGCTTTGTAAGTGCCGGGCTGCGGGGGGGCAACGGGGAGCGGGGCCACAGCTGCGGGGGGCTTTGCTTCCCCTCCTCTGTTAGTTTTCTTCTTTTTTCTCTTCTTTCTCTCTCTCTTTCTCTCTTTCTCTCTCCCTCTCTCTTTCTGTCTCCCTCTCTCTCTTTCTCTCTTTCTTTCTCTCTCTCTCTTTCTTTCTCTCTCTCTCTTTCTCTTTCTCTCTCCCTCTCTCTTTCTCTCTCCCTCTCTCTTTCTCTCTTCCTCTCTCTCTTTCTCTCTTTCTCTCTTTTTTCTCTCTTTCTTTCTCTCTTTCTTCCTCCTTCTCTTTTTCTTTCTTTTTCTTTCTTTTTCCCTCCCGGCCGAGGCGTGAAGCTTGGGGAATCTCCTGGCTCCTGGCTGCCCCGCCGGGGCGCCTGCTGCTCCCCGATACGGCCGCTCCGGGGGTTATCTGCCCGGCGGGCTGCCGCAAGCGGCGCCCGGCCCGTGCCCTCCACCCCTCAGCCCCTCAGCCCACTCCCCTAAGGGTGGCCGGGGGCTGCCGAGGGTTGGGGGCTGCCCCACTACCGCCCGCCGTGCACATAACCCACGCACCCACCCCTCCCCAGGTCACCATGGCTGACAGAGCCGCTGCAGAGAGAGCCTGCAAGGACCCCAACCCCATCATCGACGGCAGGAAAGCCAACGTCAACCTGGCGTACCTGGGCGCCAAGCCGAGGATAATGCAGCCAGGTGAGGATGTGGCCCCCCACGGCTTGTCTGTGTGCGCCTGAGGTTTCTGCAGGCAGTGAAGCTTTTAAAAGGTCGCGCTGTCCTGCATGTCCCTCGGGTGTGCTTTGGTTTCGGTTTTTGAAGGCAGCGTGTAGGCATTTTTCTGGCTATTTCCTACACAAGCCCTGTTTAAACGCCAAAAGCAATCAGGACTGACATATCTGAAGTTCTCCAGGAAGATTTCCACAGCTCGGACACTTCAGTGGTTATTCCCACTGCAGGGAATGTGGTGGCGCTGACCATTTACAGTATCGCTGCAGGGAACGATCAGCCTAGGGATGAATCGCTTCCAATGTGTGCGGTCTTATTAATACAAACAGTAACTTAAAGCAAAGTCCCGGGGCAGATAGGAGCTGTTAGGCAAAGTTTAAAATGAAACGGCTCTTCCTAAGCCCACATCTGAGCCAGTATGATGTCCTGTCCAGTTCCCAAACTTCGCACCGAGAGAGCTGGGAACGCAGAGTGTGTGCACACTGTTGCTCTAAAGGAAGCTGCTCTGAATTCCTGCGTGCTTAGCCCGAGGAACACTCTCGTGAGTAATGTAGTGCCCCCAAAGGAAAGGGGGGAGTTCATTATGCTTGGGCAGCATTTGAAGAAGAGAAATGAAGTTAGGATTTGACCCCCATGTTCAGTCCTCATGTGCAGAGAGGGCTCAAATTTGATTCTGTTGAAAGTACACAAATACTGTATCATCCTGTGGGGGCTGGCATTAAGGACCAGGCTGGAGCACAAAGTAAGAAGTTAATGAAAACTCTGTGCTCGTTGTTTAGCCAAAGTCATTCTTCTGAACATCTCTATGAAAATGCACATCACTGTTTTAATTTCTGTATGCATGTGTGTGTTTGTGTGTATGGGTTGATATATTTTGCTTTCTAATCTGTGGTTCTACAGCCTTACAGGCATCGTCACTGGAGGTTGTTGGTGAAGGCTGTTACTCTGTGTTTGTGTGCGTGTGCGTGTACAGCATAAACAAGTAGCAGAAGAACACTCATACAGAGAATGTGATGTGTTTTTGTTGGTAGGTTTTGCCTTTGGTGTTCAGCAGCTTCATCCAGCTCTTATACAGAGGCCTTTTGGGTAAGTCTGTTCAATGGGACCTCAAACAGGGGAGGAAAAATCTTTTTTTAAAAAAATAGAAAGAAAAAGAATGATCCTTGAAGGCCTCTTGCAGTAGCAGCCTTATAAACTCACCAGCAATACTGAAGCTCTCAGACTTGCAAACGTATGCCCGTAGATGTGCTCACCTTGTTGGTAATGTTCTGAATGCGGTAGCCGAGTCAAGTTGTGTGGGACGTGTCCCTTCCACCTAAGCAGTCCAGTCCCGTATGACCCTATGATAAAACAAGGAGGTATGACTTTATGCAAGATTGCTGTGCCCCGTTTCTCGTTTTTCAGCTTGACTCAATGTTATTTATCTCTTTCTAATCTGACAGGGATCGTTTACAGTTAAGATAACTGATCAGAAGGATATGATGATAAGAGGTGGAATAGTTCTGTTTGGAATTAAACTCTGTAACCAGTAGACTCAAACACAAACAAGCTAAAATGGTGATTAACGATGCATGTATGTTTTTTTCATATAGTCAATAGACCTCCGTGTGCTTTTTTATTTATTTATTACAGTAATGAAGTGGTGTTGATAGCTAAACTGTGTGCTTTTATTTACTTGAAAGAGCTGTAGTGAAAGTTTTTTGGGGGGGTCTTTTTAATTTTGTTTTTGTTGTTGAGGAGTGACTTTGCCATGGGGAGCAAAGGGCCTTTTTTTGTTTCCTTGCTTTCAAGCTGTAGCTTGTGACTTTTTTAACCTTATTTTGTAGTGAGTGCTAAATCGTGTGACTTCTTGATTTTTAAGTAAATCAACATATTGCTTGCATGTTCATAATTTTGGGGGTTTTGTTCTTGGGAGGGGTGTGGAGCTCCTTATTAACAATGTGCGTCCATTTGGGCTTTCTAATTGGAGATTTTTTTTTCTTCACTCTGACTTTAATAAATAGCATATTTCTCCTTTACTCGAATATACTATCCCTAAGTATTTCTAACTCTTGCTTCTTATAGGCATATAATTAGGAGGTGAGGTCTGCTTTAAACTTCCCATACAGTGTCACTTCACTAATGCACACTGGCTGAGAGGCACATCGCAAAATAATGCATTTTGCTAATTAATGAGTAAGCTAACAATAAAGTAGGGAAAATGCGTCACAAATGTATTTTGTTTATTTGACTAGAAAAGCTAGAATAGTGCACCTAGCTGTTACTAAGCAAGAACAGCTTCTCAGTTCATCTATAGGTAAAGTTCCTGTCCTCAAAACTGTAGGAAGAAGTTTTCCTGAATACTTTATGTACTCTTAAAAGAGAATGTTTGTTCTTCGGAGACACTTGGAGAGGTTGTGGAAAACTTTGTATTTTTTTTTTCTTCTTCTTCATCTTCCTATAATTTTCCTCTGCTGTATTTTGTTTGACTGCTTTGAAGCATGAGGAACCGACAGTGTATATGCAGCGATCAGTTTATGATGCCTGCACTAAGGTAGGCAGGAGGTGGAGTGTGCTGTCTGCAGAGCTGCTCAAGCACTGGTGCTCAGAAGACCCAGTGGACTGCCCGGGGATCAGCCGTGGAGAGGCTATTTTCTGAGCACAGCAAAAAGAAGGAGACCCTGTGCACTCCCTTGCTTCAAGGGCTGTGCAAATGTAGGGCTCCTTCTTGCTTTACTTACCCTGAGCCTTTAAGGTCACTTAAATCTTGTTCAGGTCAGGGGAGTTCTTCCAGCATGCTGAATAAGGTTTTATTTCTAATGCAATGTATATAAATCTGAAGAAAAGGAACATTAGTCCCAGGGTAGTGTGTATATCAAATTGGTCATTTTTAATTCTTGGGTTCTGCCATTCTTTTGCTATGTGCAAACAAAGGAGATTATTAACCCTGCTTCCCCCTCAAAATTTCCAGTAACCTGTGTCTTTTCTAAAGAATACAGTTTGGATTAGGAAGAACAGCATTTGTTAGGATGAATTAACACCTTCATTCTATTTTTTCCTTGAGAATAAAGTGGGGTTGTTTCGGTGCTTACTTTCATCTATTTCATCTAAGAGTTCACTCGAAGATGATGTTGCATGGATTGCGCTGAAATATAGAGTTATAGAAATTAAAGCCTTTCTTCTTCCTGTGCAGTTGCACTTTGAAAAAGTACACTTTACTAATACGCTGTGTTAAACAGGTTGTAGTGATGAATCACTACCAACACTCTGCTAATCCATACATAAAAGCACCAAACATTTTGTTTTTATTTTTTTCCTACCAGAGTGCAAGTTAGTGAGGTGCAGCCATGCTCTGGCATGGTCAGCAGTGTTTTATTACGGTTTCCCACCTACCAAGCAAGAAACTGAAGATAATTGGATTATGTTACATTATTTTACTGAGAAGATACAGTAAGGACAATATTCTGAATTAGGTACAACATTATTGAGGTGGAGGGAGCCAGCAACTAGATTAGCTTCAATGCACGAAGCATTTAAATTCTGGGAATTCTTCTTTATTCAGTACTGCAGAGACCAACTCGTCCACCAATTAACATTTCACCCTGCTCTTTAAATTCAGCATCTATCTTATTGTTGGTGTGTTTCCTAGGAAGCTGTTTGATCACAGGACTGGTTATCTATACAGCTCTGTTTTCAGGATTGTTTATTAAAATACTATCTCTGAATTCAATAGGAATTTATGGAGGGGGAGGATGACTTTGCCTCCTAAAATAGTTTTTCTCATTTTGCTTTTGTAATTTTTACTTTAACATTGATGGAAAAATACAAGGTTATGCAGAGGCACTGGTGCAGGTGATGACTTGTCCTGTTGGAAATTTTTTTTCCCTCTTTTTATTGTCTAAAACGTGTATCTCACTCAAAATGAGAACATTCTCTTAGTTTTTAGTTCAGACCCAAGTTAAATCCCAAGTTAATAAATTTATTATCAAATGGTTAGCTGATACTACCTGCCTTCTATGAGTTAGGCAATTCAGCCTTCCTTAAGAGAGAAGGAAATGCCTTCTCTTGAGTTTGTGATCAAAAGATCTGTATAATATTAGACTACTGATAATCTGGAGCTAGGGAATGAAGCCACAACAGTCAAAAGTTAACCTGCAGAATGCTAAATGTCCTCTTACTGTTACCAGACACAAATTTAAAAGGAAGGATGTCAAGGGTCTTCTATCTCTTGATGCTTCTGTATCCTATTCCTGCACTCAGGAAGGCTGTTCATTGACTAAAATCTACTCTCTATGCTTACAAAACCTGATGATGGTCCAGAGCAAAACATTTCTGTCCAAGTTAAATAACTACTTTCTCAAGAATGTAATGTTGAGAGTCACTTATGTGTTACTACCGATGAATTTCTGTATGACACAGCTTTCTGCATTAGTCTAGAAAGTCCTTTCTTTCCTTTGAAACAATTAGCTGTCATTTTATTATCACTTACAGGATTGTATTCGGAGGTCTTAGTAAAACACAAACCTGTTAAAACAACAATGAAAGTCTTAAGGCATGTGGCAGGAGCATATGCCATTTCATTTTGAATATCCCAAAGCTACAGTTACTGCTGAAGTTAAATGTGGCTTTCCTTTGCTTTTAGTGCAAAAGCTTAAAACAACAAATATATGTTCCAAAATAAAAACTACAGCCAGGAAAGAATGCTTAAACCACATACAATTCTCACACACTTACTTTCAAAAACAAAGCAGCAGCTTTTATTTAAAATTAATGAGTCTAAGGATATCCAGCCTAATTGGAAATTGCTTCTTCAACTTTTGACCTGGCAGAGCATTAAAAGCAGTGAGGTTCTGAATGGCTGAGGTCTACATGTGCTGGCCTCTGCAGAAGGTAGAAATTTACTTTGGCCATATAAAGCCGTTTTACTCGACTCAAAACAGTTGCAGCATGACAGATGATCAAAAATAGCCCCACTGCAGCTTACGCTGTCAATCACCATGTGTGAAATGGCATGGTGGTGAGGAGCCTGCACAGGGTTTATGTTTATTGTAGGGTAAGACGTGGCAAACAGATAATGTTTCATAACTTCACCACCTGTTATTTTCTTGGCTTAATAAAACAAGTCACAAGAGTTTAAGTGGGAGCACATGTATCTTTCCGTCTTGTTCAAGGATACGGTAGAGTGTCCTAATGTCCTAAGAAAATCTTAGTAACATCAATTCGAGACAACACAAGCACCTAGATAAGCTCTCTTATTGTATCCCTTCTGTTGGAATTATTCTGTCTCATCAATGCCGTATGTAACAAGTACTGTGATGTGATGTTAAATGGACTCTTACATGATGCAGAAAAGGCTCTCACTGACTTAAAATTTGTTTTTGTTCCTCTTTACTTAATACTTAAGAAACATAGTGTTTTATTTGTTAGGATTGTGCTTGGCTGGTGACCAATGCAAAATGCTTGTTTTTGCTCATCCATTTCGGATGGAGAGCTCAGGTAATGATGTATATTTAAATGCACAGAGCCAGCTTAAGTATGCTTCAAATGCACTTCTGGCTAATCACTTCATAAATGAGGTGAGTTTTAAAAACCCAACTTACTGTTTTGTTTTATGTTTTCTTTCCCTCCCCACCCCCTATTTGTCACTCTCATTTTTTTCATTTCTCCCTTCACACAGTAGGACATGAATTCCATTGACATGTTGGGTTTTTATGATTGTGGTGTTCATGTTGTGGTGTCATGTTCTGAAACACGGCAACTGCAAACTCCTCTCTGCTAGCGCTCTTATTCACTCCACTGAGCTCTTTTTCTCCTAAAAAGAAAACGGGGCTGTTCCAAAGTCTTGTTATCACGTATTTTTAACTGTGGTTTGCTGCGAATCTAGTTGTCAGTGTCCCTTCTGATGGAAATGTTTCCTTGTTGACCATTTAAGTAGTTCTTGAAGTTAATTTAAAAATTAAACAAACAAAAACCTTTCAATTAAAACTTGCATTTGGAGGACAGATTGTACCATTGCAATTTGCATCTGTGCTTACAGTGCACTAAAAGGTTTATGCAGTCTTTCGAGTTCTGTGTAAAGGTAAATTTCAGTATCAAATAGTAGTAAATTTGCACAAGCAGTTTTTCATGGACTTATAAAGATTCACTCTCTGGCACTGAGTTCCATGCATGAAGGACTTCCCTGTGGAAATTCAGATGTGAGACAGGACTATGAATGTAAAATGAAAATTATGTTAGATGTGTTATTTCTAAAAATTGTATTATATGATAATACAGGACTATGAGATGAATTTATATGTATTCTTGTATGCTAAAACAATGATATGACCAGTTTTCAAAACTGAAGGGCTAAGTAAACAAGCCAAGGAAGCAAGTTTTGTGACTTGGAGAAGACGGGAAAGTGTGTGTACTGATCTGTTCAGAATGGTTATTGCTTAAGCCATAAATCTGTGTTTTTGTTTTTGTTTTTGCTTCTGTTAAGCACCAGATCTATTTAGACTTAATCCTATGCCCACCTCCCAAAAAACTCTATGCTGTATGTCTTGCATAGAAATAAACAAGCTGGCACAAAACAGGACATCAGTGGCCTGATAATCAAACAGGTTTGACCCTTGTGTCCTTATGAACTTTATAGAAGTGTGATGCACATGTACTTAGGAGTCACTGTTATGGATTTTAATAGCATCTATGTAGCTTCCCCTCAATGGCCTCTTGTGACGGAGTGAGCTGCACTATAGTTCGTTTGGAAAGTGTGATTCTTGCTGTGTTTACCACACTTGTGAACTTTATTTAAACTCCTTTGTCGCCTGTGTTGTTTTTTTTTTCTTATTTTTAATAAGGGTGACTGAGGTTGCAGAGAAATTAATGTGTGCTGAGTCTGCATAGCAACTTAAGTAGGGTTGCCACAATACACTTGTCTTTCCTGCCCCCCCAAGCAGACTTTACATAAAATCAGGGTTAAACCGTTTTGTTGCCTTATTGGCTATTGTCAAACTCATTACGGTGACGCTGTCAAACTGCTCAGTTACTAATAATAAGAGTACTCACAGGAAATAATTTCACTAAGAGTCAAGTAGTTCAGTGAGGAGCAGCATAAAAAAAAACCACGCTTGTAGATGTTTTGAAAAACATATACTGCAATCAAGCTTACTCCTTTAGAGTTGCCTTAAAAGTGACATCAGCAATCCTGGTCCTTCTAAAGGTTTTAATAGCATTACCTGTATTATCCTCAAGCGACATTAAACACTCCTGTTTAAGTCAGCTAGAATGCTGTGCTTTGGAGCAACGCACCTCTTTGGGCCAGTGATCAGATAATTGGTCCGTTCAGCCCTGTTATTGTGGCAACCCTATGCACATAACAACAACTAAATTGAGTTTGTTTTAGTTCGGAGTATGGATGTGACGCTTAGGCGCTGACTCGCCTACCACCTCTGACTCCCTCTCCCATCTTTCAACAGGATCCCTGCTCACTATGTCTATCCACAGGCTTTTGTGCAGCCCGGAGTGGTAATTCCCCACGTGCAGCCCGCAGCAGCCGCTGCTTCCACTACACCCTACATCGACTACACCGGAGCTGCGTACGCCCAGTACTCGGCCGCCGCGGCCGCCTATGAGCAGTACCCGTACGCCGCCTCGCCAGCTGCCGCCGGGTACGTGGCGGCGGGGGGCTACGGCTATGCGGTGCAGCAGCCCATCACCGCAGCAGCACCGGGGACGGCTGCTGCGGCCGCTGCGGCTTTTGGCCAGTACCAACCCCAACAGCTGCAGGCAGACCGTATGCAATAGCAGATGGACTCCTGAAGGAAGCTCGCTCTTTCTCTTCCTCTTTTCGGCCTTCCAGTATAAGTAGTTGTTCAGAGACAATTGATGTTAACTAAGGAGCTTTAAGGAAAGCGATGCTATTGCGAAACTAAAGAATTTTGTTCCACTGTCTTCATACAGTATGCATCCAAATCATGTTGTTAGAGGGGAGGGGTAGCGTGGCATGTCTAGTTTCAAGTAGCAATCCCGAAGAAAATGGCAAAAAAAAAATACTGTACTGTCATGAAAGAGTGGCAGAGTAGCAATGGGACTTCGTATTTTAAAACAAACAAACAAAGAAACGAGAACCAAAAAAGCAAAGGTGTATTTTTTACAGTATCAGGGAAGCAAAACTGCCTTTTATAAGTGAGAATATGGTACTCAAAAAGTTTGAACCAGGGGAAAAAACTGAGTCAGCAATATGTAACCTTTATCCATTTTAAGAGGAAACAAGCTTAAAGCACTGATCGTCCTTTGTAGCTTTCAGAAGCTGTCTTCGTGAGATAGCATCTTCCCACTGTTTCACTAATGGGCATCGAACAATCCGAGGAAGATGGCCTGCTAGTAAGATGGCGGACAGGCACCAAAGTTATTTTCTTATCTGTCCTCTGGATGAGTGGAACTATGGAGCAAGTGATGTGGAAGTAAGGGGTGCAACAGCTGTAGAGACAATCAATAACACAGACAGTTCTGGACAGAACACATCACTCGTGCTCATGTGATGAGCTTGTCACATCCTAATCCCTCGCCCCATCCTGTTTCACTTTTGGGAAACTTTAACTGCTGGTGTCAGCTATTCTGATTCTAAAATAGGATCAGCCCTTTACTACAACAGCCTTCTCTTTCTATTTATTGCATCTGTTCGTAACTTGTGAATAAAGGCAGGATGAAGCTTAATGAATTAAAACCTTTAAGAACTGTTTTAAGGGAATTTTCTTTTCTGAAACCATTTGTACAATTTTAATATCTATTTCAGGATTATATTTAAAATATTTATTAGTGAACATACAATACACAAGGCAACTTTTGTTATCAAGACTGCAGTTCTTGAAGGGTTAATGGTATGTGATTTATACTGTGCCTTAATTGTTATGCTATTTAAAAAGAAATATTTATTTTGAAAGTTTTACTATGCTGCGCTCTAAAGAAAGCAACTTTAGATGTGACACTGTAAAATTATGTATTCATCTCATGGCATAAATTATTTAGTAGGGTTAGATGTAGCATATTAAATATTAACCTAATTAACTAAGGATTTTGACTTGGATTTATTTAAATTCAGTAAGTGCACTGTATGAGGGTACTCTTAAATTAACACTTTTTTAGGTTTTTACATAAAATATTGCTAGTTCATTCTTTTTCCCTCTAATAGATGTCCATGTAGACCTCTCAAATACATTAGTGCAGTTTTCTCACTCATCTGTATGTAGACTGACTATTTTTCCCTTTGCTAGGAAATGCTGCTTTACATTGTCCTGTGAAACTACAATACTTGCAATTTTTATTCTTGACCGAAATGGAATTTAGTATTTTACACTGTATTGGATTTTTTTATACTTGAACAATTTCATACAAGGGAAGACAGGATAGCATTTTTATGGACTTTATCCAATGTCACTGGATTTATTTTAAGTATTCTGAATACTAGCCAGTGTTATAATATAGACATGACTCTCCTGTGCATATTATTTATTCAGTATGTATATTGCTTTAAAACATTTCAGATCTTTTAATCTATTCACTCGTATTAAAAACAATAAAAAAAAATTGTCGCATCCTCCTGTCTCTTGAAGTTTTTTGCTCAAGTTGTCTTAGATCTTGTCCAGCTAAAATTAGGGGGCCAACCTTTTATGTAATTTTCCTGGTGTGTGGAGGAAACATATGCAATGCCTTTAAATGCAAAGATAGATGTAAACTGTACTAAACGGAGGAAATTCTACAGAGAACATCCACCCTAAGAGTCATCATAAAGTAATTGAGAGTGCAGGGGACTTTGGGAGGTCATCTAATCCAGCTCAGGTTGCTTATACCTTTGTCCAGCTGGGTCTTAAAATCCTCCAGGCAGACAGCACAACCCCTCTGGGTGATCTGTTCCGCTGCCTATTTGTCCACATGGTATCATTTTTTTTTCCTTATATCTAGCCCAAGCCTCCCGTGTTCGTTTATGATCTTCGTTGCTCATTCTTTGGCAGAGAGCCCAGCCCTATCTTCTCAGCAACCTCCTCTCTAGGAACTGGAAAGTTGCTGTTCTCTTCTGTAGGCTGAACAAGCCCCGTTGCCTGAGCCTCTCCCTCAAGTCTCATGCTTCAGCCCCAAGCCATCTTGTAGGCCCTCCGATGGATTAATTCAGGTTTATCAACTGCTTTCATGCACTGGGAGACTCCAGACTGGATTCATTCTGCCAAATGTGGTCTAGTGAGTGCTGAGTGAAAGGGAATTATCAATTCCCTTGATCTACCACCTGTGCTCCTCTTGATACAGTCTAGCGTCCTTTCGCTACTGCCAGGGTTTGCACTGACAGGGTTCAGCCCACCCCGAGGCCTCCCGTGTGTTTCAGCAGAGCTGTTGCCAAGCCAGTCAAGCCCCAGCCTACACAGGGGGCCAGTCGCTCCAAGACGGAGGATGCTGCATTTGTCCCCACAGAATTTCATGAGGGTCCTGTTGGCCCTGTCCTCCAGCAAGTGTGAATCCCTCTGAGCGGCAGGCCTGGTCTTGAGCATACCAACTTACGCCCTCCATTTAGTATCATCAGTCCACAGCCTGATAGTACTGCATCCCGTCTCTTACTCCAGGTCACTGATAAAGATATCAGAGAGGACAGACCCCTGAGGAATTCAGTTTGTAACCAGCTTCCAGACAGAGTGTGAGCCCATTTAAATAACACCCTGGTCAGGATTTTGCCCATTTAGGCTGCAACACCCAGAAGTGGGTGTGAGGATTCTGTGCAATATTGCACTAAAAGCCTTGTTAAACTCAAGGTAGACAACCTCTGCTTTCCCCTCATCCACAGATGAAGTCAATTCATCACAGGAGGTAATCAGGTTCATCTGGCATGATTTACACTTGAAAATCTGTGCTGGCTCTTCCCAGACACCACTGTTTCTTTCATGTGCTCAGAAATGACTTCTAAGCTGTTTGCACCACGATTGTCCCAGAGACTGGCTGTCTGCAGTTCCCTGTATCGTCCTTCTTGCCCTCTCTGGAGATGGGTGCATCATTTGCCTTTCTCCTGTAATGGAAAACCTCTCCTGATCTCCATATCCTTTCAAAGATGATAGTAAGCAGCCTCACAGGGACAGGAGCCAGCTTTCTTAGTACCCTTGGCTGCAGCCCATCTGGGAGGTGAGCAGAAAACCCTTAATAAATGCTCTTTTATACTCTCTTCTGCCATTTCCCCTTCCTGATCTTCACCAAAGAAGGTCTGTCTACAGGACATGGTATCAAGTAGTAATTAAAAGCAGATGTCTCTCTGTCTGGAAGATGGAGGGCACAGACGGCTCAGGAAAATGTGTGGCATGTTAACCTATTATTTGATCTAGGATAAAGAACATCTTCGTCCTACATGGATACACCCCTGCCAGTGTCCTGGGACCCTCCCCTGCTTCCACATGGAGGTGACAGACACCCCAGGGTGTGGTGTGATGGGGAATGCTCTCTGCCCTGGAGCGGGGTTGCATTGAGATAAGCCACAACAGGAACAGAGCAAGTTTATGATTCAGTTTATAAAGGTCAATTGCATGCTGGCTCTGTAACTTGACAATTTAAATAACCTCAGTGGAAATGCAAATGTGCAAGTTCCACTAGCAAAGCTAGCTTTGGACATGCAACATGAACACTACCTTATTCTTGCTAAATGTGTAGCTGAACAGCCTTCTGTGTATAAAGTATATCTCAATAACACCCCACATACGTGAAATGCAAATAGTTCATAGACCAAGACCAATATAAAATAACTGAGAAACAGCAGTACTTAATTTTGAAATGTGAATACTCATCAAAAATGTTAGCATTTTACTTGAGAGATGGCATATATGTAAGTGACAAGTTGCAATTGTGTTGTTTTCAATTTTCAGTTGTGTTTCCAAAACCTTCAACACACATTTTATATGGAAACGTGACTGGTGCCAAGCTTCTTGCAGAGGGAGGAGAGAAGCTGAAATCAGGAACACCTTCGTTCAGGAATGTGTAGATCAAAGAGGTGTCATGCCTTGAAAGGTTGCATTGATAAGCTGAAGCTGCTAGAATTGCCATTTTTCTGAATGTCTGCATTTACCTAATATCTAATGAACACAATTTGGCATTACTAGAGTTCATTGCACCTAATTTTTATGGGATTTTTTCAAACAAGTGAAATGAAAATACTAGGATTAAAACACGATGCAACCATGCAAAGGATCCTTTAGTCTTGCTATTCAGATGCTGAGCCTCTTCAAACTAAACAATTCCCTACTTCTGCTCAAAACTTTGTAAGAAAAAGCATTCTATTCTGCACCTACGTTTTAAGTTTCAAACTGCTTGCACACTTGATTTAAATTGTTTTCAGTTCAATTTCAATTTATTTTCCATTTTTTAGTATACATAAACCTCTAAGCATTGTATTCCAATTGCCAAGTATGTAACTTCATTTTTTTTTTCCTGTGTGTTTGAATTTCAAACCTTTAGGTGATACTTCCTCAAACTACTAGCAATAAAACAGGCTCTGGGCAAAGTCTAACTGTAAAAAGCTCAGACCTATAGGAAATTTTTTTATGAAAAAAATTATGGGTAAACTGAAGATTATGATGGAATTTTGTAACTTCCATTAAATATCCAGTCCTGTGATACAGTAGGAAGAATAAGATAATGTAAGAAAAGAAAAAAATAAACACCCAGCATGACACTACATTTACTATTACCAAGAAGAGTATATATTACACCCTATTGACTAGCAAGTCTATAAAAAATGCATGCTAGAAGCTTACATCCAACTGTTCCAACTACATTCTGAAAACAATAAGGAAATGCTCTTTTAAACTAGTTTATTACTTTCACACCACCATATTACTAGGCATAAGAATCCCAAGGCACAGATTTGTTATATTGTTATATACTGCATTTAGTAAAGCCAAGAAAATATCTTAGAGTAGCAGCAACTAAGGGTTTTTAAGAGCTTTGAAAACAGTACAGTTATAAGTGAATCTACATTTTGCTTACTATGACCAATGATTGGGCCTTGGGGGTTTGCTGTGTTTGTTTGTTTTTTCCCTCCAAAGCCCAGTCAAAAATTGTGAGAACAAATAAGCTTGACATAGTGTCAAAGAGTAAGGAAAAGCTCCAACTATGACTGCATTCAAACATGCAGATACACACACAGCACAATTATCAGCTTTTCTCAACGTGAAGAAAACTAGCTCTGAAACTTTTCCCAGTTCCACATGCCAATTCTGCTGTGATAAGCCATGAATTTGGGCTAGCTTACAGTATCATTATTTTTGACCTAATCACTCTTGGATTAGGGAGGAACCCCCCAAAGTCTGCTTCATCACCAAGCATCTGAAAGTCAAGAGATACAGAAATCCAAATTAATTGGTGAGAGCTCTCTGCGATAGATACGCTCTTTTTAGCTCAGTACAGTCATTTTAAATCCTTAGATCAGGCTCCATAGGTGTGCCTGCTTGTTCTCCCCTCTCTAGATGTGGCTGTTGTGGGTCTAGAGCTCTGCACTTCTGTACAGGGCAAGGGCTCTTGCAGGTGCCTGCTCATCTCCTGCTTAAGAGTGGATGAATCATTTCAGTCACATCAGGAAAAGCCTATAGTCTTCTACCTCAAATTTATCTGAACATCATGAAATCTGGAAAAAAAATCTTTACAAAAGAACCCTTCCTATCCACAATTCACCTTCTTCTGAATCCACTTACTTCATTTGAGACCAGAGAAAAAGATGACAAAATGCCCAAACTGACAAAGGTAAAGCTCATAAGGAAAGCTCAGTGATTTCACTGCTTGCCATTCTTTTGTTAAAAAAGCTTTGTCACTGCATTTGCAAAGGGCACAAATCAATCTTTATGACACATTTGAAGAACATGAAATGTTTTTACCCAGCAATGCAGATAAAGGATTTTAGCAAAAACTTGGGTTTTTTTGTTTTTTTTTGGGGGGGGGTCCTGATTTTTAGTAATGACAAAAATAAGCTAAAGCTTAAACACAATTCCCTCCCAGAAAAAAAAAAAAAAAAAGTTTTCTTTAAATATTGTGTTTTGTTCATTAAAAAAAAAGTTTTAAAAATTATTAATTGTTTAAAAACAAAATATCCCTGCATTTAGAAATTATCAGAGTTGAATGTTCTGATTTTTTGCTGACATGAACCATTACAATTGAATAGTTTCCAAAAGAATACTGCATCAGTATATTTTCCAGCTGTTTCAAAGGGAGGCCTGATTACTTGCTCAAGGCTGTGGATGACATATTGTTGCCAAAAATTGGGATTCCCTGGCTATTTGCTCAAACCACTGGAATTCATCTTCTAATTTGATCACTAGCGATATTTCTGAATGAAGACAGAAGGAAAGAAAGTCTAGAGGCAAAGCTTATTTGCACAAGAATGCAACTCCATTAGAAATACTTACGATAGTCAGGCAATTTGACAATATTTTATGCAGATAAGTAAACACTGGCAAGGGAAAAACCACAAACATAACTAAATTGAAACACAAGCTTTTCTTGAAGGTGTGTTCAAAACCTTTTAAAATGATGGTCAGTCTCAATTATAATATAATTTCTTTATCGTGCTAATGATAAAGGACCTCAAAAATGGGCTGATCTCTCTGTCCAGTATGCTTTCTTCCTACTTTTGGAAGATGGTAAGTAACACATCAGCGCAATAAGGGACATCCACATTCTGTTTTTCAATGCATGGTTACGAAGTAGTGCACATTCCTTGGCATGAATATATGTTATGAACACTATTTACAGAAAATGTGGTCTTCATAAACCAAATGCTAGGTAACTACAATATTCAAGTTTAAGCATTATTCTTTCCTGATTTTCATCAATATTGGTGTTTTTCCATCAGTGAACTCTTTCATCAAGTAAATATATATACTCTTTTCACATATTCTGTAAAGAGCACCCTTTCACTAACCAAAGCGCCATCATAATTCAGAATGTTTTTAATGTAAGAGAGAGTACAAAGATCTCCAGGCTTTATTTTTCTGCAAATGTCACCAGTTCCACTTACACTACTGTATCCTGAAACTGGTTTTCCTCTGACCTTATCAAGAACAGCAATTTTCCTGTCTAACAGCACCTGGGATCTTGCCAGAAGAAATCAGAATCTAAAGTAAAGCTCCAAGAGCAGTGGCAGAGTGTGAAAACAGAAGCGTGTCCTTCAGCCTTTAGAGGGCTTCTGTCCGAAGGGAGCTCGCCCTCACGAGGCTGCTGTAGCTCAGCTGAGGGCCTGAGAAGGGCACCTGGCAGTTGAAAGGCCTTCTTGTGTGCATGCATTGGTTTAGCTTAATAGAAGCTAAGCAAAGGGCAAACAAAGCAGCCCCGTAGTACCTTTCTGGGGAAGAAAATCTTGGTGCCCACTGGAACTTCAAAGAACCAAGCTGGCTTCAGAGACGTTGAATCACGTCTTCTGTATAATGCAGACCGTATGCAGCGCCTTGGTCTGATTCCGATGATGGCAGTGGCGCTTGCCAGCAGTTTGCTAAGAATACAGGTTGGCAGAGAGACAGTGTCTGCGGAGGAGCCTCAAGGAATCTAGCTTTCCTAAACTCAGGGAATGGCAGTATTAGGGAGAAGCAGGCGCCGTGTATTCTATAGCATGTAAGATCAGGTTTATTTGAAATGCAGCTGCACTGTATTAACGGTATTTTGTTTCAGAAAGACTGCCTGGCTCCTAATTACCACAGATGCTGCTGCAGAGAGGACAGAATAGCAAGCTTTGGGCACAATGGAGCTGAGCTTGATAACCAGGAACTGCAGCCAAGGCCCAGACTGCGAGCAGATCTGCGTGAATCACCCTGAGAGAACTGCTGGAGGCCTGAGAGGTTTGCTTTAAAGGGGTCAGGAGTACAGGCTGCTCAGTGGCAGTGAAAGTGCTATTGCTTGCAAATTTGAAAAGATTTACATGGATTCCTGACATTTACTATGGTATTTAATGTGCTTATGAGGATGGTACAATTGCTCAGAGTTTTAAACTGAAAGCAGATTTTCCAGGTCTTTACTGGCTGAGAATGAGGGTAGCTATTCCCCATTTGGTGGCTCCCAAAGACAAACATGCCAACATGAGAACAAATTGTTCTTCAGTGGGATGTTATTAAATCTAGGCAGGGTTACCTGCAAAGGCTCAAGTTCTGCCAGTCGCCCTGGTAAAAGACTTAATGGTACTAACGTGCTTTTAAATTCCTATATCAGCAAGGATCTCAAAAAAAGAACTATTTTTCTTCATTGCTCACAGACCCTGCTATTTAGGAGATCACTCATCTTTGCAAGAATATTTGGCAACTCCAGAGACCTATTCACAAAGTCTTTGTTGAACAGAGCAAGTTGCAGGTAAACCCTACAATCAGTACTTTGCTCTGCTAGGCACTGACTTGCTCCAAAATCTATCCTATGGCATTGCACTCCAACATTTGCTTGTGTATAGCGGTAGGATAATTCTGCTGTTCAGCGTGATATGCAGGAAGGATGGGATGGGTAGGTACATGTTAATGTTTGTGATGAGCTTTGGGTCCCCTTCTGATAACGACTTGGTGTGGAGGGGAAAAAGAAATGTCAAAGTGATGCTCAGGTTATTCCCCAGAGTCTAAGAAAAATTGCGCACTGAAATTTCTCACGGTGTTCTCATTCCTGGGAAGTGGTAGGAAGCACCCCACCTAGGGATCTTCTGAGAAACGATAAGGAGTAAAATCACTCAAAGGGCAGCATGTGGGGGAACCGTGCCAACGATGGAATTGGAGGATTGCAATCCATTTAACTCAGACACCTAGGTGCATCTCTAGTTTGTAGACTTCATGGCAGCTTGTCTAGATTTACAGGTTCATCCTGCTGCTGTAGGAGGTTCTGCAAATTCAGTCTCTCCATCATTGCCCCATTTCAATTAAAAATATAACTGACTGAACTGTTTTTCTTTCCAAAACTGAAATCCCCCCTCTCTCTCAAGCACCATGGGGACATAAACCTGGGTAGCCTCCTTGAGGGGAAATTCTCCAAAGTCACCAGGTGGTGCAAAGCCACTGGCAAAGATCTTCTTAACCTACAGGCTGGAAAACAGGGCATTTAAAAGGCAGAGTTATTTCAACTATCAAAGGCAATGCATTGAAAAAAACAGACAGACAGTGCCTCCTCCATTATTTCTCAAATACACTATCTCACTTCTTTTCAGATAAGTGCACCTGCACTCATTTCTCATAAACTCATTTTTTAAAAAAATAGAGGCCATCTATATTTACACCAGAATGTGAAATAATAAATTGCCCAGTTTCCTACTAATCATGGAGAAAATAAGGAGTTCATCACACACAGAAGCTGAAATTTCTTATTGCAAGAGAAAAATTTACTTAATCATAAAAAGTGCAACATTAGAATATATGTAAAATTTCTCATAAGTTTATGCTTTTGTTAATTGCTCCTGTTAAGGGAATGTAATGTCAAGGGTTTCTAAAACAAAAGATTCACTTTTAAAATACACAGTCAAAGGCTTTCAGGTATCTGAAAAGTTCATGTAAATACTTTCTTTAAAAACAATTAATCTGCACCCTGAATATTTCTTCACACTCATTCCAAGTACATTTCCTTATGCCAGACATACATAACTTTCCCTGCCAAAAGTTCTATTTCTCTGTGTCTCATTCGGTATTTTATCAGATTGGATTGTAAGACATCTGACATGAACCTATTATTTTCCTTATTTAAAATATTTAGTATATGCTGTATTATGAGTTATATTTCACCAATAATAAATGGTAATCATTCAGGCGTCTTCCATAAAATGATCATTCTAATATATTTTATGCATTTTCTAATATATTTTTATGCATTTTATAGCCTCTACCTCTTTCAATTTGCTCTACTATTTTCTTATTCTGTGACTCTACTTTCATGCCCTCCAAAACTGCTGTTGCAGCTCTTTTTTCTGTTGGTCTGGATATAGTAGGTCTGGTCAGGCAGCATGGAAGCTATCAAAAATTTGCTGCCTGATCAGGGTTTTGTTGTTGTTGACAAATAATTACTGACTACCTCTGTTCCCTCTTTCACTTTCTCTCCATCCTTCTCTTTGCCTGCTATTTTCCCCCTCTCAGGCTTCAAGCTGAGACTACGCTCTCTAACATTTTCTAGTTCATTGGAGGTCATTAGCAAACAGCTTCAGAGAGGCTAGACAGCATGTTTGCTTTTTTCATGTTGCTGTATTTCAGTTTTTGATGGGACAGAATGTATTAAGATCTTCTCCAGTACTCTTCATTTCACATAAGCTCTTTGCTCCTTATGATCTCGGAAAAAAAAGTATACACATACTGCTTCTTGCTTTCACAGCTGAGAAACAGCAGAGCCACAATTTCAAAGGTAAAGAACATGCTACTCTATACAGACATTGGCAGATGCCTTTACATCACTGATACATACGCCTAAATTGAATTCAAGTATGTGACCAGGTGCTTTATTATTTATGTATGGAATTAAATTATAAGCTGTATGTATAATAAAATACATGTGCAATTGTAATGCATAAAGCCTTGAAAATCTGCCCCATTGTGCATTTTTATAGCTTATTTTTCAAAGTCACCAAGTTCTTATTACAAGCCTGTTTTAGACCCTGCCAAATTCTAGAGACTGTTTGTCAGACCATTCAAGCCTGCCAAAATTGCCTCCTCCAGCTAGCTCTCTGGAATACAAAGCCATCTAAATCTAATAGGTCCTACCCAGAATGAGATTTTGAACTATTCAAATCAACTGCTACCAGCACATTTTCTTCACAGAGAATGGTATTCCTCTGAAGGGATTCCACATTCTGAATAATAGGCAGGGAAAGTCTTGATAAGGTTGGGAAGTGAAAAGATAAACTGTTAAAATAGTAGTTTAAGAGACTATTAACAAGTAAACAGGAGTTTTCAGAGCGACCTATTTTCTGTGGAGGAAAAAATGAAAAACCCAAAGATCAATTGGAGGAGGAGGCAGCAGCAAAGGACTCCTGGGGATTCTAGAGGAAAGGTTCATTTGAGAAAGCAAGGAAAGTATGGCAGCAGACAAAAAAAAAATCATTCATTCATTCTTTCAATAGCATTAAGAGAATTTGCATATCGATTCCTGTTTCAGAGGCTTTGAGATTTTGTTTTTCTCCAGCTGTTTTTCTTATCAGCGTGGCATGCTTTCTCTTCACACACACAGCCACTTAGCTCTCCAACATTCTCTTTAACAGACTGTTGGCATCTTTCAGCTGCTCTCAGGCCTTCCCTTTTAAATCTCCCAGCTGCCTCTCTTACCCCTCACATTACTGGCCTACTCATCTTGTGTATTTTTTTAAATCATTTCCAGCTGCCACATTTGGTGCTCTAGATATTTTTCATTCTCTCTCTCCCCTAGAATACGTCACTTTGGAGTGTTTCTGGGGGCTAGTGGGTTGACAGCAGATTTCCAAAGCCTCTTTTTGCTCTAATAGGAATCTCATCCGAATCCTCTCAAGATTTGCACCAAACTGATCATTTCTTGTGGCTATTGGTGAATGCTGGGAAGGGGACAGGAGGACATCATGCTGCTAAATCCCTAAGGTGGTAAAAATACAACGATCAATGATCAGATAGTCAAATCTCACCTCTTACCCGTTCACAGATATCATGTATCTTGCTCTCTGTCCTCTAAATAGTGCCCAAGCTCCTACAGTGTGTGCAAAGGTTCTGAAATTTAGAAGAAATTTCAACTTACAGTTCAGAATCACTTGCTCAATGGTGTCCTGATTGTTACATTGCTTTTGTAGACTGCAGTCTCTGGAACTGACATAGAAAAGGCTTTATGTATGTTTAAGAAACATACTTCAGTATATGTGAATCCTTTGACTTTCATGGTCAAGAAGTAAACTGTAGACACCGTGTAAATGACTGTTTAGACACACATTCGGTGGTTATTCTCATGCACTGTTTTGCACTTTAAGAACTGGGTAATGCTTTCATTTTATCTTGGCTTTGCAGAAGTTTATACCAAACCTACATGGCTATAGGAAAACCTAATTGCCATCTAATTAAATTTACTCAAAACTAAATTCAAAGTTATTAGACTTCCTTTTCTTCCTAACTTTGGCAAAAGTCAAATGAAAATCTGGCCAGGGGGAGGTACTTAAACATTACGGAATCTTAACTCGGTCTTCTACAAGCTCCCTTTCAACAATGTCATTTGAATAACCATGCTTGAAGGTTCAGGGAAGAATAGTAAAAAACAAAGCAAAACAAAACAAAAGATCTTATCTGTATACCTTGTAAGTTTTTATCTGATTTACCCAGAACTTTTCCTTTTTCTTCAAGACCCTTTTTTAAAAATCCAGATAGAAGCTGATTTACCCACTGGAGTGGACTGGGTGAAGCACGTTCTCAGCAACAAGCGTGCACTGTCCACAGCTGAGCAAAAGCAAAATGTGTCAGCATCCAGCACTTACATTGAAATAGGTCACAAACTTAGAAAAATCTCATTTATAAACAGTCTGCAGAAAGGAGCACCTGTTTGAAACTGCCTAAGGAAGAAACCCTCCTCTGCCACTGTGGAGGATGGCTCCTCTCCTCATTCTCTTTTCTCTTCCTCTCTGAAACTCCTGGAACAGGGAGAGGAAAAAAGGACTCCTGGATGTGCTTGTTCTGAATTGCTAGAATGAAAAAGGAACTGTGCATTGAGGCTTTGAAAAACATCAAGAGGAGCTTGCACTTTAAGAACTGATTTGGTCACTACAGTGGTCAGGATAGGAGCAAGCATAAAATTGGCAGGATAAAGTAGAAGAGAGGCTGGAAGAAAGGTTTTAAAGAGAATCATAGACATTTTCACACTGCCTAAAAACTGTTCCCCTGCCACAGTGGCCATCTCCACTGTCCAGGGAAATAACTTAAAGTTCTTCAGATACCTTCAAAGAACTTTGGATCAGTTCTTGTGGTCTTGCCTTCAGATTAGATGATTTTAATAAAATGCATTAACAAACATTTTCCAACAAGCATGAGTGTGGATGAAGTCAGGGCAGCTTTGGGCTCTTCAGAACACACATGATTGTTACCCAAGTTCCTCCCCAGTTTGGTTTCTGGTGCTTCAAAAAAGCTTCTCTAATGCTCTTGAAAGAATCTGCAAGTCGGCTCATGAAATAAAGGAGAATCAAATTCCACAATTAACTAGGCAGTCATCTAGCACATGCAGCTCTCCATACTTGCCAAGTACTATCAATACTCTAAAAAAGAACCCTATTAATAAGAAATATTATATGGATTAGACTAAGATGGGGTTGCCTAGTTCCAAAGAAACCAAATATGGTGACTGTGACACAACACTGTACCTTCCACATGAGATCACCAGATATCTTTGATAGTGAGAAATGAGAATGGGATTATATATTCAGTATGCAAAATATAGAATCACTTTCTATATCTAGGGATGCATCAAGTTAAATGGCAAGAATGGGATCAAATGCTTTCCCTCTTTAAAACAAAAATAAAACAAGCAAACAAACAAACAAAAAATCCCCCACTTATTGTCACATTCCTGCAGTCATCAGACAAGCAGTCTCTGATGACGACAAACACTACAGTTCTATATGGTATTTTATGAGTGCTGAATACTGTAGTCTGGTACAAAGCAGAAATTGTGTCTAACAGAGAAAATGCAAAGTCATTTCCATAGGCCTGACTTTATTTTAGGAAAATTATCTTGCTCCCTGGCCAAGAGACGCGTAGATCCTCTGAGTTACTGGTGGAAGGAGCTTCTTTTGTCTGCTTGTAAAAGGAGGCGAGGGGGACTAGCTCAGCTAAGATAAAGCTCTCTTCTGGGGATTCTTCATCCTGCTCCATGCTGGTGAGGCCTCACCTCGCGTACTGTGTAAAGTTTCAGGTGCCACAACATAAGAGGAATATAAAACTACCAGAGAGCATCCAAGAGAGGGCTACAAAGATGGTGAAGGGTCATGAGGGCAAAGATGTATGAGGAGCAGCTGAGGTCCCTTGGTTTGTCTGGCCCAGAGCAGAGCAGGCTGAGAGGAGGCCTCATGGCGGCCTGCAGCTCCCTCACGAGGGGAGCGGAGGGGCAGGCGCTGAGCTCTGCTCTCTGGGGACAGCGACAGGACCCGAGGGAACGGCATGGAGCTGGGACAGGGGAGGGTCAGGCTGGGGGTTAGGGAAAGGTTCTGCACCCAGAGGTGGTCGGGCACTGGGACAGGCTCCCCAGGGAGGCGGTCATGACACCGAGCCTGCCAGAGTTCAAGAAGCGTTTGGACAATGCTCTCAGACACATGGTCAGATTTTGGGGTGGTCCCTTGGGGACCCAGGAGTTGGACTTCATGATCCTTGTGGGTCCCTTCCAACTCAGGATATTCTGTGATTCTAGCTTTGTTTTATTACATGTAAAAAGTTTTCCACTGTTTTTTGTTTGCTTTTGAAGAGAAATATAAGACAGGGATTGCCAGATTTTGCATCTCTGATTAAAATTGAACTAAGTCCTGAAGATAGTTCATAGAGACTATCATAAAAGCAATACAGCAACACAATAAATTACGAATGTATTTTATCAGCAGCAATAGTACTCTGTTGCTAATTCACAGAACAATCTCTTGCAGCCTGAAAGATATAAATTTAGATTACGATATCGGAGATTGTCAGTAAGGAATATTAGTAAGAATAGCCTGCATTTAAATAGACCATTTGAAACCACTGGAGGAAAATGTTCAAGATACATTTTAACTAGTTTCCATTTCAGAAGGATCAAGATGGATTTACTTTGTGAAAATTTGTAATTGAAATTATCAAAATATGTCTATTGTAAAGAGTGGCATCTCCTGTAAATAGTTCATTAAAGAAGGAAAAACTGTCTAAGCAGAGATGAAAATGGAAGGAATATCTTCCACCACATTTCTCCTTGTTTGAAATGATGTTTTCTCTGAAAAAAAAAAAAGATCCTTACAGCAAAATTGCATAAGTATGTAGTCCATTTAAATGTTCATCTACAAGGGTGAATGAAGTGCACAAGGTCTTTTAAAGGCTTGGAGGGAAGGACTATTATTTTTGTTTAGATTAGTTTTCAACATTCATCTTCCAATAAATCTAGTGTCAGCATCTAGTTAACTGAGCTGACACTGTGTAGATGCTGTACAATGTTTATATTACATGTGGAAATATTACATATTTCCATGTTGCTTTTGCAAATGAACATTTGTAACTCTAAAAGTCACACACTGTAAGTGAAGAACAGATGTCACAGACTTGAATCCCTATCATTGAACACTAAGGTACGAGAGAATGGGAGGAATTAACCAAATATAGTAAACAATTTCACATAATTGCATATTGAATTTTTTCTCATATATGCTATGGAATACCAAACACGTATGTAACACATTTATTTTATGCATAAAACACAAGTATTTTTTGCATATTGTGTATCTTCTTTTCATCAACAAATTATTTTAGTGTTGAGACAAAATTGTCTATTTTCACTTGTACACACTTCAGTGAACACAGCTGTCTAAAAGCCTTTCCTACACAGAATTTTCTACAACATTTCTACTGTGTTACACAATCATGGACTCAGCCAGGTTGGAAAAGACCTTCAAAATCACCAAGTCCAATCATCAACCTGACCTACCAATTCCCATCGCTAAACCGTGACCCTTAGTGCCATGTCTACACTCCTCTCAAATACCTCCAGGGATGAGGACTCCACCACTTCCCGGGGCAGCCCATTCCAATGCTGATACACTGTGCAACACCCTCTCCGTGAAGGTGTTGCACAGTTTATCAGTTCTTTAATGAGGATTTTTGCTCACTGCAGTGTGAATAAATGTGCATGCATCTGCATGTTGGTTAAAAGCCAGACAACGCATGGAATGTAAAAGATGCACTCACCACGGAACAAACATAGGTGTGGTACCGCAAAGCTGCAAACCCAAACACCTCAGAGGACTGTGTAGAGGAGGGGACTTTCAAATAAGTTTAGTATCAGTGGGTCATATTTTATCCTTCTGTAGCTTTCACTGAGTTTGTCCAATGACATTGTGTGGTGGGTGCTCTTGTAAAAAAAAAAAAAAAAGGAAGAAAAAAAAAGCTAGAAAAATACAGATATTAGTTCATGTTTTAAGAGACGTACAGATTATATAAATTCTTTCAAAATACTTGAGTGATGAGCTGGAATTATTGCAGTTTTAATGGTCATTTTTACCTAGTTAAGACAGTGGACCAATACTGAATGTCTATTAAATGACTGTTATGCAGACAAAATAAGGCAGCAGGCTTTTTTATAAGTCAGTAGTCATGGCAAAGGTGGGTTATTTAAAAAGTTGTGGAAAATGTTTTAAAAGTTATTGCATATAAACAAAATGATTGTTAGAAAGTCTCAGTTCTTCATAAAGCTGTACCAGAATTTTACAGCCTGAGAATCAAGGATCATGCTGTAACGTCCAACATTCCCTCCATTATTCAAACGCCGCACTTGTGTGAATACGAGCATTAGGCTATGCATCATTACTAGTCTCCTTCCTCTTTTTAGGACAGCACCCCAAGTGTCCTGTCAGTAGGTACAACCCATAGAGACGACCAAATGTTTGCTGCTACAACACACCCACGGAGCTGGTAACGGGCAATCCCATTTTATCCCACACACGACCAGCCAAAATAGCCAGTAGTGCTGCCAGACTCAAAATACCTCACTATGTCCTTTTGATAATACCAAAGGACAGGAGGCCCACAAATTCAGATCCGTCACCCTTCTGAAACAGACGGAACTCAATGGGAAAAGTATCATAAAACAAGTGAAGAGCCAATTGTATCATAAAACTTGATTTGAGCCAGTTGAGCCAGCTCTATCATAAAACAACTGAAGAGCCAACTGGCATGTATTCCACTGCTTTTTCATCTTTGATGTGAGCTTTACTCACTACCTGTATAGCTACTGATACGTAGGTTTGATAGCAAGTTATTTCATAAAGCACATAACATGTTCTAAATACATCCATTTGTGCTGAGCTGTAACACTGCAAAGCTATCTGAATGCAGAGCCCACAGCACGACAGGTATGACTGAGGCTCTCAAGTGCAAGTTATTCTTATAAAGCCCAATGCAAAGTTCAACAACTGAGCTTTTGATCCACAGCATTTGGTCTGTGACTCACGCAGGAATTTGACACATTCAGACTTTGCTGTAAGTATCTTGACGGAGGCTTCCTATGTGGTTAATGAAAAATTAATAGAATAACATCTTGCACTCAGATCAGTCCATGGCTCACTGATGCCTACCAGCACAGCCTCAGAGCCCCTCCTTCCCAATGGCACATCTGTGTCCAGCATCTGAATTGTGTGTCTACTGGGGAGGCTTTGTGGGCATGACTGGACAATGACCTGACAATATACAATATAGAAGCCGCTGTTGATTGGCATATATTTTTGCTACAGTCACATAAATAAAGTTTTAAATCATTAACAGCGTGCACATTTCTAGTTGGAGATTATATTTCAAACAATTCAAACAATTGCATGAATGCTGTGACAGACATGTAGCAGCTATAAATCAGCTGATCTCTAAAGCTTTCTGTACAGGTCTGGTGACCTAGAAGAACTGAGAATCTGACCTGAAACATTTAATAGGTAAAAATAATTGTTACAAATAAGAGTCTACTTCTAAAATATTAAGAGAAATATTTATATCACAGTCTTCAAAAATATATTAGCTGATTAATACTACCCAAAGACATAATCCTTGCCCTAAACAGGTAACAACCTCATCTAGAGATAAAGGAAAGAAGGGAAAAATACAATAGCAGAGAAGTTTAATACAATACTATCTTCAAATTCTGCAGTGTTTTCAATATTAACGATGATTTATCTCACAAACAGAAGTTTGAAGAGGATGGGAAGAACACATTTGTTCTGGCCCAAATTTAATTTTTAGTTAAAATCAAAAAGCCCCAAGCCACTGTCAAAGCAAAACTGCCACCCAAAGCCATCCCCAACTGACAAAACTATCTGTGATTGTATTTAAAATACCTAGTGGTGGCCTGTCCAGATTTTGTACCACAAAAACATGGCCCCCAGACACAAAGGAAGTAAAAAACATGCTCAAAAAATCTTTGACACAGGAAACAATTATGTAGCAATAATGAGGTGGCAGTAATGAGGTTGGTTTTTGATCCCAAGCTAATTCAAACACTTGGAAGAGGTACCAAAATGTACCAATATACCAAATAAGTCCCACTCCCCTTTCAACTTTGAGAGAAGAAAAGAAGGAAGGAAGGAAGGAAGGAAGGAAGGAAGGAAGGAAGGAAGGAAGGAAGGAAGGAAGGAAGGAAGGAAGGAAGGAAGGAAACGGGAGAGTAAGTTTTTACAGAATTAAGTCCTATGAATTAATTAGGAAATCTGCATTAAAATTGTAAAAATTTGGAGATAATGTAGAGGGAGCCACAGGATGAATTGTAAGCACTTTCAATTCTACATTTACTTCCATTGTATTGAAATCACTCTTATTTAGTCTGAAGCTCCATTCAACAAACAAATTGTGCCTGAAACAACAAAAAGTAGCTTGGCCAAGTTTCCTAACAGATCTGCGGATAAGACCACAAAGCACTAGGCTACAGGGAAAAGCAGTCGACTTGGCAAGTCTGCATGTGGCATGCTGACCTTTTTTTCAGAAAAGGTCACCAGAGAGTCAGGTTCCTGAACTTCCCAGGGATTCTGCAGCTCTAAAGCTAGGGGTGTTCCAGACTATACCATCGTGACAGCCTAAAGCAAAATGAATTAATAAGGCATTTTTTTAGTTCCCACAAAACCTTTTCAGGAGTCTAGGAGCGATCAGGAGTGGTATCAGTCCAGTTCTCGGTGGTCAGCAACTGTGAGCATTGCTGAAAGCCTCAGAAAGAGCACATAAAAGCAGGTGCACTTGGGTGAAAGGCTGCACGTTTTGGGGTTTATGGGAGGAGGTCTGACAGTCTGTTGTCTGCTCTGAGCATAACTAAGAGAGTGTGGCTTACAGTGTTATCAAGCAGCTCTCTTTGCCACATTCAATGCACTTGAAAAGAAAAAAAAATAGTCTGTGATTTTTTTAACAAGTATTTTTAGTGGAATAAAAGCACACTATACACCTCCAACTGCAGGAAGCAAGTTCTAAGCCATGACAGGTTATAATAAATTGATTTGCTAAACAAGCAAATAGAAACCCTTGAGTTCCACAGCACTTTAAGCAATGGAATGACAGACTGAAACAGGTTTAACCCTGATACTAGGTTAAATCTTAAATTATGTGTGCAAAGTCTTTCGGTTTTTCAGGGTGTGGCTCACATACAGAATGGTAAAACCAGTTTTTAAAGAGGAAAAACTCAGAGTAACGATTTTAAAGAATCATAGAATAACTCAGATACAGAGCTGTAGATGACATAAATCATATTATTATTAATTTCAAAGGAGCTATAGTTGCTGCACTGTTGAACTTTCTGATGATTCTTTCAGATGAAATTATGTTAAAATTTGTAAAATGTGCTTTTATTTTATCAATGTTATATATTTTTAGATATAGCTCCCTGGTTTCATGTTTTTAGGTTACATCAGGAAAAAAAATTAGATTTAAATAAGGCAGAAGGAACTGCATGAAAGGACTCCCTTGCTGAAATTAAGAAGATAAGCAAAAATAGGGGGGTTGGGCTAGATGATCTCCAGAGGTCCCTTCCAATATGACCAATTCTGTTATTCAGTAACAGATATTTATACATACATTATGTATCATATATCATATGATATACACTATATATTTTACATTGTGTCTATCATGTAAATAAAGGGAAGTTAAAGAAAAACTGAACTGATTATTTGCTTTAAATAGATGTCCAAACTGAAAAAGTATTAGCAAAGAAAAACAGTAAAAGAGAAAAAGAGATATTTCTAAGAAATATTTTAATGACACACTGCAATTCAATGTGTATAACGACAACAGAGATGAAACCATTATGACTACTAGTACTGCAATCCTTATACAAACCAGATCACTCACATGTGAAGCATCATATACATGTCATATACATGACAAACCAGTTGTAATACAATACTGCTTCACTTGTTCTTATCATTCCGCACGTAATCACACCTCTCCATGAATACTGCATAAGGGGAGCTAGAAGTGCACCCCTAGCACCCAAAAATGTTTTTTAAAAAAAGAGGGAACGTGATTGCTTTTCAACCAAGTATTAACACCAGGCAGAACTTTCTGCTGCCATACAGAAACTGAATAATCATGCCCTGTGCAGGTGAAGCGTGGGAGGTGAAATCCACGGGCAGTGAATGAGGTAGCAGGGCAAGACACATACCCACCCACACAGCAGCTGCACCAGTCAATACCCCCAATATCGGAAGGAGACAAGCTTTCTTCAGAGGTGAGCTGATTCAGCTGCACAAGGGCTTTAGGAGGTTCTTGCTGACATTTTTGCTAATTATTTGCTGAATTACAGCTATCTTCTATCAAATAAGGGTAGCAGCTCGGCTGACTTCAGCTGGAACAGGAGTAGGCCCATAAGGACTGCCACCTGCTCTTTCAAATCAATGGCTAAACTTGTGTTGACTTCAATCATCCTGGAACAAACAGACCTTTAAACCTGGAGCTCTCCCTTAAAAAAAAACAACGGACTAAAGTCAGCAGGTGTTTTGCTCAGAAAGGTTCCTGTATGAACTTCCAATTTCTAAAAACAGCCCCAGGACAGATAAAACTGCATTGGCACTGGCAATCTTCTACTTAGCGTCTATACTGAGATGCATTCTTGTAAGAGTAAGAGACTTGAACGTCTGTGAGGATCTGAGCCTTCATTCGTTATCCTCTTCCTGGTCAATATTAGGAAACGTGAATATGTAGATACGTACTTTAACTCACATATGAAGCTAATTGTTCTCATGCTCTTATTTTTTGGCATTCAGCCAACAGCCAGATACGCATTGTAACTATGAATCTAAGTTTTGTTTGTATTCTTTACAAAATTAATATTTACATATCTGAAAATGAAGAAATTAAATAGGTAGTGATTGATGTCCTAGAACCAATATCCAAAATGTCAACAGGAGAGTGAAAAATAAAGTAACTAGTGAAAGCAAACAAATAATAGGCCCTTCTGTTCTGCTTTTGTTAATTGCTTTTTATTTTTTTTGTTAATCTGCTTTTTGTCAGGGACCACACGAGATATGCAACCTTTTGGCTGGGGACATGTATCACAATAAAAATCAGGATAACCACTCAACAAACCAACCTTGAACAAACCCCCTATGTGGAGCATCAGTTTCTCTACCAATTTTGTTTAATAACACTGAAAACAAAAAAGATTTAAGGAAGATCTGCTAGTGAGGATTCCTGGGAAAGCTACACTACAGAAATATTTCAACTTTTGAGAGGTTATCACATTAACACTGGTGAACCATTATAGCTATTGATGGATGACTGGGAAGAAGGAATTATATGCGTTGCTCACCAGAACTGATGATGGAGATCAGCCTATGGTTCCAAGAATGTTAATGTGAGAACCCTCTTCTCTTTTGTTTCCCTAAAAGATTTCACTCTGTTGTTTCTCCAGTGTATTTTATTTTCCTTTTGTTAAGTGCTATACAAGAGAACTCTCAACAAACTGTCGACAAAATGCAACCCGAGGTCCCCCAGTGCGGCTCATAACTTTTCTTATCCCTGAGGTACATACGCAGGAGATCACAGAAGCCACAGTCAAACCACTCAATCAAGCTGATAGGTTTGGCTGATTATTACAGGTGGAATGAAGCTAGTGGCTGGAAGAGGCTGACATTTCAGGATTGGTCAGCTCAGATGCAAGCAACAACATTTTATATACTGTGGGGTCAATATGCGCCTTTAATGCTGGTTTGACTTTTTAAGTAATACTTCCTTCATGGCGATATACAACTGTTTTGGTTAATACCCTGTAATGTTTTATAAGCGCAACAAGACACACAGCGTTGAAACAACACTACATAAGCTGCAACGCCTGAGTTTATCTTATACTGGGAAATGACTTGGAGCTGCTTACAACACATGCATAACTGTAAATCTAATGGAAGACCTTAAAAGTGCTTTTGGGCCACAGATTCTTTATGAAGATGTTTCTGGTTTCTTTCTTTTACATTGAAAATTTTTACATTTTATCCTAGAAGGATATGTGGGATGTTAGATAAAATGATCTTTTTATTAACTATTATTTGGTTGTTTCACAATATTATAAATGGTATTTTATTTACTGCTGAATTTATATTGTGTTCTAAGCAGTTTTGTTTTCCTTCAAATCTTAGTATACTGTCAGCCATATTAGCTGATATTGGAATATCAAATCTTCATTGTATTTCTCTCATGCTCATTTTTTCATACTTAGGGATAAGCCAGGGCCAGTTCTAAGTTACAATAGTGGAAATTTATATAGAACCAACGGTATTGTTTCAGAGTTACTGATATAACTGAACCAGAATCTAAGCTGAAGTTCTTATTTACACCAACACTTTATATATTTTTAATGATCATGGTCTAATTCATAAATCAGCTTTAGAGTGATGTTTTCCTTTCTTTTCCTTTAGGAAGATATAAGAATGTCATGTTTGATGGGGGGATTAAAAGAGAACTCCAAGATGAATTATTCAGGAGAGCAAACAATATTCTTCTTGAAAGAAAATGATAGCTTCTAGAAATATGGTGCAGTATGTACAGAGCCCAAGTAAATACAGTGAAGCAAGAAAATAAAAATGAAATAAATAACTGGTTTTGAAACAAAAAGATTGTTTCTCGTACCTAAATCATTGGCCCACATTTATTCAAGTGAAACATTAACCTGGAAATGTAGGGTGAAGTGCTGATCCCATTAGTCACTGGCAAAATACTCACTGACTTGAGGGGGAACAGGATTTCACCCCAGCAGTGTGAATTATTTACAGTTCTTTCTAATCCATTTTAGGCATCAAACTTATATATGCTGTTTTCCTTTTCTTTGCTCCTCCTTCCCTTCTTGGAAAAAAAATAAAAAATAAGTAGACTGGAAGACAATCTGGCTAAAAAGGCAAAAATTGTTTTTGGCTTTATATTTGTTCCTCTATTTTCATAGCAGAAGTTAATTCATAGATTATGGTAATTCAAAAAGTAAGGGAAAAAAGCCAGCCATTGTACAAAGTATATCAGGCTAAGGTCCTTATAAAATGAAAAGCCCTTCTAAATTCAACAGAAGAAATAATTTTGCAACAGCTGAATAAGAAAAGCATACATTGAGAAGGACAGATTTCAGAAAAGGTGGCTGTTCTCAAGAAACTCTCAGAGTACTGCAAAATAAAAGGGTGGCTCTCCATTTGCCATGGAGAAGGTGAAAAGTAGGGTAAATGACTCTGCTAGGCACTTTGCTGCTGTGCCTGATCAGCAACTTGTACCTAATCTAGGCAGTCATCTTTTGTAAAATAATAATTTAGGCTGACAAAACTGCATATTAATATAAGTAATGTACTGTACCTAGGGATCCATGCCAGCTGTCTCATTTTCCAGGAGGATGTAAAACTGAGATATCCTCAGTCTTCCAAGTCCGTGGTTGAGGGAGAGGTTGAAGGAGCAGAAGAAAATTCACACTGCTATCACTCCTGGCATTCCACTTCTGTATTGGAAAAGCATAAAACACCTCAGTACCTTTCAAGAATAAATCACAGATTTCAGAGACTGACATTCAGAACTTCCCCACTACCTTCTATATTAGGATTAGTAAGCATACTAAGCCTTAACAAGGCCAAGCATGGTGTAAATAGTGAGGTAAAGGTCTTTATTTTCTGCCAGAGTGAACTGTTCTAATGGGGGGACTGAGCGGCTATCTCACTTTCCCCCACTTCTCACCCACCCAGAGCAAAGGAGCTTGGAGGTGGACAAAACCAGCTAAATACACTGTTGGTAGAAGGGGGTAGCAAATGTTACTCAGCAGCAAATTAACTATAGTTAATTTGAGATAAAGAACAAAGGAATTCTGTCTCTAAAGGGGCTTCTCTGACACAGACGTCCTCGCTTATGAACTACTCACTGAATAAGGACACAGTCTAGTAAAGTGTTTGGAACAACACTAAATAATACCTGTCAGAATACACATCTAGTTACCTGCTCACATTGCTGTTTGATTTCCTGTGTTCTGTTTGTAAAAATTATAACCAAGTTCTCAATTCATGTGATTTTACCACGTATTTTGCATGACTTGCTGTTTTACTTAAAGCATCATTTCCTAGAATCTGGTGATTTGACATAATGAAGTCAAATAAAAATTAAGTTTCTAGCCCAGTGGTTATACAGTAGGCCTTGGATTCATGACTTGGTTATTCCTCCAAACTCAGAAACAGCAACAAAAAGAATCTCAAATATCCCCACCTCTTTAGAAAGTCTGTAATTTTTTTCTGTGTCTGGATTTTTTAATACTTCTACTATACAGACTGTCTGGGCTTTCTTATTCAAGAACATTGATCTCAGGGAATCATTCCAGGACAAAGTTTAGAGCTGGCCCTATGCTTTCTGTCTCTAGGGACTGAAAAAAAGTATTTGTAATCTGGATTTCCTAGGGAAAAAATAAGCTAGCAGATAATAAGCAATATTCAGCAATAAGCTGAAATAGTTCTTACTAAACACTAGATTGGGGATTTAAATTGTTAGTAAAACTGCATTAAGAGGACTAATGCATTTCACGGATGATGTAGAAGCAGCAAGTCTAGACAATGCCTGATCACAACATTGGTGCTATCATATGCATGGTGAAGTAAAGAGACAGAGTGGGAGACAAATGTGAAAGATCTAGTAAGAAAAAACTGCAGCTGCAAGAAAACAGATTAAAACACCAAATTTTCATGCCTGACCCATTTGCAAGTCCTGAAGGGGACTGGAACTCCTGAGGATGCTGAGACACTTTGGATGAGCCAAAGCAGCTGTGGCATGAAGAAGATCAGGAAACATTTTTGGTAGTTTTTGACTTTCAGCAATATCTGGGTACACTTGCATTTTCCTCAGAGATGGCTGGATTACCAAGCACTGACAATGACGAGGTCAAGCTGCAACTATCCTACCAAGATGCTTCACAGCTCATTTCTGGGGCTGGCACGGTGTCCCAGCACCATGGTGAAGCTGTCCTGAAACCCAAAGCAGAACCGTATATTCAACTACAAAGCTTAACGCAGTACCTCGCTCTGTTTAGTGGCACTGATGCATAGCCAGAGGACACTGCTGGTCTTTCGAAGGATCCCATGAGGCCTAGATGGAAAGAAACAACTAAGGAGCTCGAGCAGAAATGCTAGTGATTCTAAAATGGGAAAATTACCATTGACCAATGAGTAAGACTTTGCCAATCAGTATGCTCCTTCCATAGTTTTCATATGTGACAAAAGAGTAGTTGCAGGTGATGTAATGCTGCATTCACACACCTGCTCTTTCCTTCCTCTGATTCTCAGTTAAATCACCCTCATGAAAAGTATTCCTTACAAATTTCTGCTTGTAGTTAAAATCATGAAACTTCACTTGAAATCTGTATCAAAACCTAGCACTGTTTAAAACAGGATTTTAAGCAGTACCACAGAAGCCTATATCTCATGATAATAAATAGATAGGGCAGTGTAAATACGTAGCAGAATTGGAGCCCAAGCTTATGATACTCACTGAGTAGCTTTCCCAATAGAACAGCTCCATAGAAATGAATTAAAACATCAAACTGCCCTCAGAGAAAATAGTCACAAAGATTAGTATTTGTGAGATCAGGACATTTTCCCCTTGGATTCAGCAAAGCCCCTAAACATTTACTGAATTATAAACAAGTGAGTAATTCCATCCCTATGCTACAAGCTGCTCAAAAACAATTGGAATGCCTAAGTGCTCTGCTACACAGGGATGCTGTTACTCACATATTTAGTGATAAGCACGTGCTTCTTAGTTAACTTTTTATGTTGCCATGCCTAAAGAGAAGCATCCGTCTAATTAATGTACAGTTATGAGAGTCCACACCCCCAGATCTTACTGTATAAAAGACAAGAGAATACAAAGAAGAGAGAAAAGCAGTACAGTGACAACTTATCAGCCAAATGTAATTTGAATCTGCCTTAATCTTATTTTATAGGTAGTCTGATTAGATGATGACATATTCAGCCTTATTTCACACTAGCAAGAGAGGAGAGAGTCCACTTTTTTGGCAGAATCTTTTTTTTTTCTTTTTTTTTTTCCTGCGTGTCTTGATGCTGGATCTGTACAAGATACCCAAAAAGCATTCCTCACCGATCCATTTAGTTAATCAACCGTGTGCTGTTTTTCAAATTCTGAAGACTAAACTGTAGATTTGGTAAGCAAAGGACATCCTGAGAAGTACTGAATGCACTCAAATATTACTTAAGCATATCTATCAAGTGACACTACCAAGATTTCCACAAAATATTCCAATTTGTTTTCACCTCAATATGTCCTTATGCAATTTTACTTCATATTATGTTTTCTGCATTGCCCCAGCAAAGATAGATCTCATTAAATCAAGGAAATGAGCAACAACATTTGTGTTTTTCTCCAAACTCATCTATGAATCATTTAGGTGCAACAGGGAAATCTAACAACCATATATATTCAAAGTCCATTTTCAACAAATACTGAGAAGGTAGGTACTTTCGACAGTTTTATTCTGTGAAAAAACATGCCTGTAAATAAAATATGCACCAGATTATTTTCTTCTAAGTAGGTTACAATTCTGTCATTCTATAGAGATTTTGATAGCCTATCTCTACAGCAGCTTCTGACAAGCACTTTGGAATCCCCACGCAACTTCAGAAATGCATTCTTCTATAAAAGGCAATAAAATATACCAGCCTTGGCACAGATTGTCTGCAGCAGCAAAGTTAAAAAGTAAAATGAAAAAAAAGTTATATTAAATGCCATACACTATACCCCATGACACACTATATTTCAATTGGATATCTTCCAGCAAGAGGGCTTTTAGTATAGACACTTTTTGTATAAGAGCTCCTTAGAATTTCAGGAGGAGTTTGGCATAAATTAGTATTGTATATGTATATTTCTGGGATTAATACATTTTTGTCTACATTTTTAGAAGACTGAATGTTTCAATCCTGAAGTTGGTGATCCTTTCCCTGCCAAAGAAGTATACAAATAATAACCTTTACCTATTTATGTTGCAAATACTGGCATTAATATATTTTCTACATATAAACCTAAGCCATTATACGAATGCATTGTTAGACTGAAAGAAAAGTACTCAGCACTGGAATCTGATATTCTAGGCTTTCCTTGCTGAGTGTTGTACTTGATGTCAACACCAAGCAGTTTCAAAACAGATTTTTTATCGCTGTCCAAGCTTTTTTTTTCTTTTTTTTTTTTTTTCTGGATGTTTTAGAACAATAGCATGTCATCTACTCAACATTTTTACACATTCAGTGTTTTGCAAAGTCCAAAATTTGCACATCTCTCATTTTTTTCTTCTCTTTAGGGGGCTGTTGTTAGGCCTGAGTTAATACTACAAAGTTCTTTATAGAACAACTGCCTTTTGAGATTGCCTTTATTTATATAGAAACTGAAGTGGGCAACGCTCTCTTCTCTAATACCATGTTTTCAGGATCTACATCTTACATCTCTCCTTGCGACTGTGTTTCCTCTGTATTATGAGGTCATATTACAATTACAGAAGCTCCTGCTTTTCCCTTCTTGCTGAATTTATTACTTCTTATGTTCCCTTTACCTTAGTCTTAGTCTTTGACATTTGCCAGCATTCCCCTGGGGAAGTGAAAAGAGCAAAAGAACTTGATTGTTTGGTGTAGCTCCTATGCTTGAAGAAAGCACTAGAAGTCAGGAGGGAAGATGTGCTACAGGGAATTTACTTTAGATATGCAGGGCATTTGCCAGTTTGGTAGCCTCATAAACAGTTCCATGCAAAGAAAATGCCCAGTTGTTTTCCCCTCCTTTTTATGTGCCTGTGATGTGGAAGAATGATGTAGAGTGCTTGACTGTGCTCTTACAATAAGAACTTCTAAAACTTTTCTTAAGTTAATGACATTACATTTTCCTCAAATTAAATTGGTATTCTGCAGAAATCAGAAATCATGGTAAATCTGCATTTACCATCCCAAACTTTCTGTTTATGACACTGACACTACACAGGTGTTGGGATGCTTTTTTTCTCTGAGTACTACGGAATACGGACCTTGGGCTTTAATTCAGTCATTCCAGTGTTTCTTTATCCTTTTGGGTTTCCTTTCCAGAAGGAGATCCCTGGGCTTGTTTATTGCTTCTCTTAAGTAGTTTCTGTTGTTCTGTGCATTTCTGCAATCAGGTCTTCAGTTCCTGTGCTGTTCTGTTGATTTTGTCTGAATTTCTATACATGCCAAGGAGAAGTAATTCCTTTTACTGCATGCAGGAGGCTGCAGCACCAATTTCTTCCAAGTTCTGATGCCAGTTACATTGTCCACACTAGTGAATTTTGATCCTAGATTGATCCTTGTCGTCAGCTTGCTTTTGCTTATCACTTTCTGCTCATCTCATTTCTGTACTGATATACTGAGGTCTGTGAATTGCTATGGCTATGGTGTCCTTGTTAAAATACAATTTTCTTCATTCCCTGTTTCACAGATGCATAATTAGAACAAATGCTTATATTTCATCTTTTACAGTGTTGTTGTCAAGTCATCATAAGTGAAACGTACTTTTTTCTAAAATAAACTATGACAGAGAAAATTGCCACCGATTTTTACATAGCCACATGGTTGACTTGGGAAAATGCATGTGGTCTTTTTTTAAATTATTGACTAATGAGTCCTTTTCCTTTGCAAGAATGAACAGTTTCTTTAAAGCCTGTGAATTCATGGTCTTCTCCCCAGACTTCTGTGCAGAAAGTCAGGTCATCAGTACTTGGAGGTGAAGCAGATTTCAGGTGGATGATCAGACGGCCCTTGGGACGGTGTGGTGATAAGCACCACATAATTGCAAAACCCACGAGCTTCCATTTGGCTGGGGTAGGGACTAGCATGAAGCCCACAGCGCCTGACAAATGAGGCCTAAGCACGGAGAAGCCCTGATTTTGTGGCTGTACCGAAGATGGCAGTCACCCCACTTGGGCTGGCCCAATTTAGTCAGGTTTGGATTGTCTCGGTGCACGCCTGGCTTGCCAAGCGAGGGGTTTGCCTGCAGACAGCACTTCGCATGCTGGCCCCGCTCTCCTTCCCCAGTGCTGGCCAGGCCTGCGTGGCATGGCGCGTGGGCTTCCCGCTTGCCCAAGCTGTGCCAGGTGGGCAAGTGGGGCTGCTGCACCAGGGGCCGTGGGTACCCCTACCCGGGGTGCCCCCAGGTGGGGTGCCCCCAGGTGGGGTGCCCCTACCCGGGGTGCCTGTGCCTGCTCCTCCGTGATGGTGCACTGCTGCCATTTCCTCACAGGCGCTGCGCCGCCGCCGAGAGACACCTCTGCCTTTCCCTCTCCCTCCATTTTCACACTCCACCCACTTTTTGCTTTCTTTCTCCATCTCTGTCACCGTCTCTTCCTCTGGACCTGTCTTTATTTGGCACTCCCGGAAGCCGCTGGGCATTTCTCTCGTTGCCTGCCCGGGCAGCTGATGTGCCTGACTGACACCGGCTCCCGCGGAGGACGAGGAGGAGGAGGAGAAGGAGGAGGAGAAGAAGGAGGAGGAGGAGGAGGAGGGAGAGCAGCGGCGAGGAGAGGCGAGGCGAGACGAGGCGAGGGAGGGGGGAGCGAGTGGCCGGCCACGGATTGTCATTGCAGAGAGGAGGGGGAAAAAAAAAAAAAAGAGAGAGAGAGAGAGAGGCTGCACGGGTCATCAAAACAGGTAATTGAAGAGCAGGGAGGGGCGGGATGCGGGGAGCAGCCCGGCCCCCCCGGGGGCTGTGGGTGCGCTCCCGGCGCGGAGGGGCCTGGCGGCGGCGGACATTTTGTGGGGCGAGGAGGGGACGCCCCGGGGCTGCGGCCGGGCGCGGGGCTGGGGCAGCGACCTCGGCCCCCGCGGGAGAGGCCTCGGCGGTGCCTCCGGCTCGGGCCCGAGCAGGCACAGCGAAGTAATGGCAGGGCGACAAAACGGCAAGGCAAACGGCAGTGCCGCTCCGGGGGCGTGCCCAGACCCCTTGGTCTTTGGGCAGCCTTGGGGGGCTCCCTGAGGGGTGCGGGTGGCGGCCCCTCAGCCCCCAGCCCGAGCCCCGAGCTCGCTGTCAGGTTGTCGAAACGCCCCTCTGCTCGTTCGTGTAGACCCGGCTGTGCCAAGTGATGCCGGTCTTGAACTCTCCTCGTCAGCGTAAGATGATCTAATTTTGGTTGAGGCAGCTGGCGAGCTGGGCTCCGAAGTGCTTGCTCCTTGCACGCCTAAAGCCGGAGGTGTGTGTTGGAGGTGGCGAGGGAGTTAGCCCGCTGAGGAGCACCCAGGCTTAGCTCTGAGGAAAGCACGGAGTTAAACAGCATCTTAGGGAGAAAGATCCGAAGAAATAATATATATACACTTATATTCATATATATATATGTATAAGGGATTCTGCAAATACAGAAGGACGTTCTGGGGGAGCAGGAGGAAGACAGAAATGAAGAATTGTGAAGCTGAGATGCTGCATTTTGCAATAAGTTGACGTTTGAAAGGAATACTCCCCCAGAGGCTCAGCCAGCACAAAGCCAAGAAGAACTTGTCGTGACCCCACCTAAAAATGTAAAATCTGTCTTTTGCTTTGAGGATTGCTAGTGATCTGTATCTTAGCATTACGGGATCAACAGTGATGATTTTCATCATGTAAAACTCAGATTTCATAATGAGTAGGGGCAATCTTAAAAACAAAGACCATCTGGGAAAAAAAGGTGTCTTTATATGCATTACCGAAGTGTGGTTATTATCATATGCTGGAAAATAATTTCAGGGAAAAAAAAATCCTACATAGAGGCCAGTCCATTGGGAAATAATTTGAAGGAGTCTGTTTTTCAGAGGAGCAGGGTGGGATCAATACTTCAGATTTTAATTATTTTTTTCTAAGTCTGACAAAAGTGGCAATGGTTGATGGACTATTGTGTTTCATTGTTCTGTGAAACAGCAGTCAGAAAACTAGGCCTACTTCAGAAATGTAACTTTAAAAATTATTTAGAATAGGAAAAGTGTTAGAATGAGTTGAAACTCAATACAGTATTCTCAAAGCTGCCCTTTTAAGACTTTACTGATAGTTAGCTTTCCCAATTTTATGAAAATTTAATCCTATAATTTCCTTTTAATTGCTTACTATGCAAATGATTATAAACTGTCTTCTGATTCTATACATTTTCAAAACAAGGATTTCATAACACCGATTGATTCTATTTTGAGCAAGTCTGCACAAGAAGAAAAGCAATATACCTTCTGTAGCAAAGCCCGTTACATTGAATGATAGGACCTTTTAGGTCTTGGTCATAACAAAAATGTTAGTCTTCAGAATATTCTTATGATTCCTCTGCTTCTTCCCCCTCAAACGAATGCTGCTGAGATGTGGAAGGTGGAGAGGCACAACTCCAAATGTAATGAATAAAATATGTTTTCTCAATTAAATAAAAATAAAGAGGATGTGCATTATTTACTATTACAGTAGAGCAAATGTATGACATGTTTTCATTATTCTTTATCACCTATGGCGCTTGCCTCAGTGGAAAAAAGTGATTCCTTATATACCATAAAGAGGTATGTCAAGATATATATAATCTTAGCAAGAATACTAAGATTACATATATTGAGAAAACTCTGTATCATTAGATTTTCTAATCTCAGTGTATAATCTATGTTAGCCATTTAAAATACCAAGGGGAGCCTAAACTAGAAAAAAAAAAAACACTATAGAATTAATATTCCCATAGTACTAAAATTCATGGGAATTGGAATTAGCAGGTAGTAGAAAAAGAAGTACAGTGCTGCAAGGAGGGCCGGAAGCAGAAGAGTTGTGTTCAGCTCCCAGCCTTGACGTTGACTTCTGACATTACCTGGAGCAAGTCACACAATCTTTCCATGTTCCCATCTGTAGCCTGTCAGGGACAGTAACATTGTGAAAGGTTTGAACATTAGAGAGGAAAATGGCAAACAACCGAGTATCTTTAAAAATATTCCTTGTTGTCCTGCATGTGTTTTAACATTGTGTGCAACAGCAGCAAACTCAATAGTTGCAGTTGCTATCTTCTAGAGCATCTGACTTGATGAAAGAGAAAATTCTTTATTATCATGCTTATTGGGCAAAAACAAACAAATGCTTCCAATAAATCAGGTATAAATCACTTCAGTTATTCAGACAGCTGTTTTATTATGAACTGGTTAAAAGATTTTTCTTGATTAAGCACTCTCAAAATATATAAAAAATAATAATTTGTTTCTCAAAAAGTTTTAGTATGTCTTTTGAAATAGGGAGAGCAATTGGGAAATTGTCATCAGTGTCATTTTCGTGAGGTATACAGAAAGCTCCAGTTGCTCTCATATTTTTGAAAAATGAGTCATTTTGGCAGATGCGGTTTACTGACTCTCCAAATAAGAAATGCTCTGAACTTGAAAGGCTCAAATATTCTTGGAGAGTGTCACTGTTAGAACTATGTCAGAATATCAACACCTTCACTAAGCAGTGTACATTGAAATGGCAAAACCGCACATGAGCACAACTGCATCTATGGCAGAGATTCTGCTGATTCAGCTAGTTCAGCAAGGGAATGATGTTTTTGTGTTTTTTTTTAAACCCCTCTAACTTTTGTCAACATGATAGCAAGACTTTATGGCATACATATGGCCTTAGTCCATGTTCTTAGTACTGTTGTCTTTATTTCACCTGTGTAGGTTCAGGTATGCTGTGTCAAACCTCAGGGTATTTTTATTACCAAAAAAGGTCCCATTGAAACTTGCTGTGTCTGACCCCCGTGTTTCAGAGAAGAACACAGTAGAGAAATGGCTTGTAAAATCCCAAACACCAGTAGCACTATGCTGGGAATCAAAGGCTTTTTTTTTTTTTTGGTGTATATTAAGAAAACAGGTAAATGGTCAAGTCCCTAATTGCATAGTGTCTTATTTTTCCAGGAAGAAGTGCTCAGATACTGTGCATTAAAGTTGTATTTTCTATTATTTTAAATAATTAATTACTTTCTGGAAGGAATGCAGAGAATGATTTACATTTCTATGTGTAACCTGTCATTGTTTACAGAGAAGAAATAGTTGAATAACTCAGCTAACAGCTTTGGGTCCTCTAAAGCAACCAGCACAGAAGAGGCTAACATAAGCGTCTAAGATGGGTCCAATTTGATCTTTCTGGGCTTCAGGATACCTCACACTAAACAGGAGGGATAAATAGCTGAATGTCTCGACTCTTGTAAGTGAGCAAGGTTGCATGGACCTTATACTTAGGGCCTCTCAGTAGTAACCAGGTTAGAGCAGGAAATAGAAAGGTCTTTTTTAGTAGCAGGTGGCCCATTTCATCCTCAATCAGAAGCAAAGGCACAATCCATTGTGTTGCTAACAGTATTGCAGAATCAGTGGCCTGAATTTTAGAATGGGAGATGGGCCAAGGCCTTGAGTTTTTGCGATCAGTGAAGATCACAGATGAAGCCACAGCAGTTGCAGAGCAAAGGGAGTATGCAGATGGCACAAAGTTTGCCTCAGCCCTCAGGGCTGCTGCCATGCTGGAAGAAGGGCCACGGGCTGCAGGCTGAGCAGGGAGCCATGAGACCATCAGACACAGAGTCCTGAGATCATAATTGCAGCAGGACATTCTGGTAGGACCAAGAACAGTAGCTAACTTGGCTGAAATTAAGCCCACCTATTCTGACATCTGACAGATGTCCACTGACATTTCAATGTGTAGTACTCTTTGTTGCTGTTGTTTCATTTCATGTGATTGTTTGCATCAGAGTGACTTCCTTTGCATGGCCAGAGGAATGTTTCCTCTGACTTTCGAATTCAAACTGAGATACGCTCAAGTAATGGATGTGTTCCAGAGTTGACTTGTCACACCTACTCTTGCAGGTTTAAATGAGAAATACCTGCACGGGTAGAAGGGATTATCCTTCAACATTGATGGTGAAGAAAATTCCTGATAATCAGAAAGTCAGAAGTTCGGGCTTTGGAGCAATATGGATCTGCATGCAAACTAGGATGTGGTGGTGTTCTGAAAGGCCAAGCCGCCAGCAGACCAAACTGTTACTAACCCTGGCACTGAATAACTCAGCAGTCTCATCTTTTCTGCAAAAAAAAAAAAATCATAATCTGTGTTTTTAGAGTTTGAAACACTGTCTGTTTACTTATAACTTTCTGCATTCACTTTTCTCCTGCCACATCTCAGAAGTACTGCACCACAGTGTAAGGTTTTGTGCTTTGTGGAGTTTACCCTTTTGGGCAGTGCAAATTCAATTTGGTTGGAACCATAGCTAAAGAATCTTACTGTTCAGTTATTATGAACTGAACTGAAGCACTTTAATAAAATCAATGCCTGCACGCGGTGTTTTCTCAGTTCAGCAAAGCAGTCTGCTTACATACAGTAATTGGACGTGTGACAGGTAATTAAATGGCTTGTAAGGTCTTTAGGATGCTTGATTACATGAAAAGCACTGTGCTAATACATAGTAAATGAGGTGGCTAAGAACACTGTGTATCTGTTGATTGGAGAGACAAAAAATTACACTTCATTGGAGGGAAAGAAGAAAATAAAAACAAGACAAAGGAATATGAGCAGTGGTAACATAAAAAGGGAGCATAAAAAGAATAGGAGAATGTACTTAGAAACTGGGTTGCCTTGGTTATTTTAAGTCAATCATGCTTACACAGACTGTCAAGTCTTGACTGCTTCAGTATATCATTAAATAATGTATTTGTTCTTTGTGATCACAAAATTGGTAAGACAGCCAGAATTATTCAGCAAGGGATGGGAGCTCTTCACAGAACTTACATATAATTAGAAGTGAACTGATATTCCAGGAGGTACTAAACACATACATGAACACATGGCATATTTTAAAGAATTTATATTAAATTATCAGAGGCCTAACCACAGTCCATGCTATTATTACATTGACTTGTAAGCACACAGCTTGACATGTGCAATTGCTCACCCATAATTATGGGACTAAAATGGGTTGTGATAAGAAATCTAAAATACGTCAACAGTCTTAGGGGTACTTGTCAAAATAGAGATTGTTTTACAAAGCAGTTCTGTAAAATATTTTTAAAGTAGTGGGATACAAAAATGCCTCCATTCCTCTCCTGCCTGTTTATTTTTGTAGACAACAGCTTGATCACTGTGAGAGAGAGAAGCAGGGGAAGAGCCAGAATATAGGCAGAAAAGTATGTTTTGTGGTACCAATAGCATAAAGCCAGACAAAGGAAAAGCTTAGTTGGAAGAGGTACAGAATGAACCTGCTTTTTCCTCTTCTACACAAAAATCTTTTTTGCTAACAAAAAATAATCCTTTAAAAACACAAAGGGTATGCTAAAGACAGAAGTCTACAGACAAGGTGATTTAGGTAGCACACTTCTGCACATAGCAACAGAGGACTCATTTCTAGTGTATTAATGGTTTTAACATGCACATTGAGCTACAGACAGAAGTGTTTTGTGATGAGTTTGTTAGAGCCTGCCAAGACTTCAAACCAATTTATCAGTCAAAATGGCATAACCAACCACAAAAGGCAGACGTCACCCATTTTTGTCTGCTCTTCCAGCTATAACACTTGTCCATTTTAACCAAAAAACAAAAGTTTTCAAAATTCTAAGAACCATTACATATACAATAGTATATCTTTTACTGGGAAAAATAAGAGAAATTCAACCAATACTTGAGAGCATTCCAAAGGAGCTTGTAGCAGATCTAGGGACGAAACAAGAAAAAAAGGTCACCAAAAGCTCTGATTTGTCCCCTGAATCATTCTCCTCATGCAGGCCTTTTCTGAGAGGTCTTCTGGTTTAATACAATTTGACATCACTTTGACAAGCCTCTGTTTACATTCCTCCCATACAGCTAATGGGAAACAAAACACAAGCCATACAAGGTAATGTTTGTCTGTCTACCAACACACTTTCTTCTAACCAATACTCCCTTGCTCTGCAGTCTCCACCCAAAATCATTTATGGTAGTAACCCAAATAGCTTCAGCAGCACCTCGCTGGCCACTCAGCTGATAACAGGCCGTGTCTGAGTTCCTCCTGGTAATGGGCAGCCCCTGAGATGCCAAGCCAGTAGGTTTTCATCGTTTGGACTAGCACGAGGTGCAGCAGGAATTTGGCTCTGATGCCCCAGGTAGCAAAAAGACTGCGTGCTTAACTCAGCTTGGAGCTGGTACACACATTTGAATGACAGTGCAGGAAAGCTAGCCAGCTGTGCCTCAAACTGCCTATTTTTTTATTTATTTATTATTATTTTTTTCAGAAATAAAGATGCTTTTGTTATCTGAGGGGATGTTCAGGAATGTGTATGCATTTCCCCTCCCTTGAAACATATTGTACAGAAGAACTCAGAGGAGACAGCACTTTGGATCTGTAACATATTCACAACTGGCTTCAAGATAGTACCAGCTGGCAGTCAGGGGTTTTGTATATTTTGTTTATTGCATATCTCAGTAGCAATTTGTTAAGACTATGAGAGAAAGCACAAGTACGGGCTGCTGTACTTTCAAGAATAAGATTGTGTTTTTCCAAGCAGTGTAGGAATGTTAGATACAATAAAAATACCAAATTGCTGCCTGTACAGGCAACTGCCCTTTTTTGGAATAGAGAAGAAAAGCAAAATCTAACCTGTAGCATCTCAGATGGTGAGAATGAGTCAGGTCAGGCTTCATTTTTTAGATGCCAAGTGGATTTGAAAGGACTGGTTCTAAGAAAGAAAGAAAAAAAAACACAAACAAATAAATGAACAAATCACTTCTTTTTCTTTTAAATTGAAAGAATATTAGGAATAAAAATAAACAATGAAATCTCATACTATCTTTTGATGATGTTTGTCAGAATATCATACTTTACAGGGTGGCACCATTCCTGTGTTCAAACCTGTCATTTTTACATGCCTGACAAGTCATCATCTCTTTTGTTTATTTTTTCTCTTATGCTACTACACTGTTTTTCCCTTTGGGCTCATTACAGCTTGTATCTTCTTGACATAGAGCAATATGGTCTTCTGCCGTAAGGTACATACAATGATAACAAGCATAATACCTGTATGTTTTGGCTTCCAGATTGTCTGCTATTTGGGATGGATGTGTCAGGCAATTTAGTCTACTGACTAGTTTTTTCCCTTGATAACTGATAAATGGTGCTTTAAGACAGATGCCAAACTAGGGAGAAAAACAGTGCTGTTCTCCCAGGGCCTGTCTATAAAAAGTCTGCTTTTTGGCCTTCATTGTACCCCTCTTCACTTTTGGGGGGGAAGAAATGACAGGTGGCTGTATTGTCACATGCCTTTGGCACCCCCAAAAAAGATACCACCAACAGTAAACTGGGCATTTCTATGGATCCTCTTTATTTTTTGTGTTCAAGAGATAGTTAGCATTGCCGACATTTAAATAATTGTCATTAGATGTGATTTAACACCTTTCCTAGCTCTTAGTCGACCTTATTTTCAGTGAAGAACATTGTGCTTCTCCACTAAGGATCCAGGATCACACTGGAGTTGAAGCACTGTTATTCTTAACTCCTTACAGGTAGTCGGCATCAACTCTAGGGAAAGGTATATGATTAACCTTGATAATCCACATCAAGATCAAAGCTTTAACTAAAATCCCGGTGGAAACAAGATAGAGAATCTGTCCTGATGTAAAAAATGTGCTTTATGGGAGTGGAGGCATCCCACAGATGTATTTACATCCTCTTTACTTTTTATTAACATGCAAAGATTTTATTTGGCACTGTAAATAGACCGGTCTTATTATTTATTTATAATATAAGCTCTGATGCTACATCACACAGACAGTATCTTCACAAGAGTCAAGCTGTACCACTTGTGTTCTGACTCCTTTTGAGCTGTGGGTTTGTAGTATCGGTTTCACCACGCACGGTGGAGTGTGGAATGGTAACTAATAAGAGGGACTCTGAATACAGGCCAAGAAAATGCTGAAGGCTGTCCTAATATGAGTCAGATACGTGAATCCCTAAGTATGGGCAAAGATGTCAATGTTTATACTGAGAATGGCTCGAGAGATTTGCCGTGCTATTGCTCAGCGGAGCCTGTACTTCAGATCAGTAACATTAATGTCAGTCTTGTTTGTAAGAAACCTACCTTACTGATAGTAAAGCAAAGTGTAAATGTAAGGTTATTGGATGTATGACCAATTTACTCTTGAAGTGTTATATACAGTAATGGCAAAAGTATACTTTATTCCTACGCAGGATAACTGTATGTATCCTGCACACATGTATATGCGTATAGATACAAATACCACATAGTCATGAATCGAGTCTAAAAGTAGGCAGAAAAAAAGATGGGTTCAGTGTAAACAACGGAGGAGTTCTTAAGGGTAACATTTCTCATAAAAACAAGGAAAAACCTGGCAGCCCTGATTTTTTGGTATAAATGGTTCTGACTTCTGTCTAAAGAGACTAGAACAATATACCATTCTGTAATTGTCTCGCTGTTGATATCTGATTTTAGAAGAACAACATTGTAGTTTTACAGCTGATGGGAACTGAGTAAAGCTGTGAAGAATACAGTGAACAAAAGTCTATTTTGCAGTTGGAGAGTATTGGATAAAAATGTCCACAGGGTTGTTAAGTCAGGTCATTCCCTTGAGCTTCTGACACCGTAACCTATATTTTTAGCATCTTGCAGAGGGCACTTTCTTGGGTAGAGCATTACAAGTGTGATCCATCGCTGTTTGTAAGATTAGTCCAAGTGCATGTAGTCAAATCAGAGTTGGATCCTTCGACAGGCAAAATCAGGCTAAAGAGGCAAAAAAGGAACAGCTTTTCCAAAGAAGTTTTGTACATGTCATCAATGAAACTTTTTAGGGCAGATGGAAGCTAATATAGTTACCAACAGACCATGTCTTCAAGTAAAGACAAACAGGAAACATACTGGAAATATACTTTAAAATACTAATGAAAAAAATTGACTGCTAGTATGCTTCATTAGACCAGCCTGACTTTAGACTGCTTTAAAACATAACTTTTAAAACAGGCATGTTTTTAAGCCTTTACAAAGTAGGATACAATGTGAAAAGAATATGCCTATAATACTTTTGAGGAATAAGAGTGCTTTGTTTTAAGAAAAGATTTAATAGTCTCAGGAAAGTTTACACATTTTGGAAGCTCTCTTGATACCTTCATATCACTCCTGCCAAGATACTTGCAACCTTACAAAAAGTTATGGTTTTTTTTTTTTAGAGAATTCATTGATTTTTCAAACAGAACAGTGTACATTTTCAATATAAGCAGAAGAGACCCCCCTCTGAATTTTGGACAGTGTTTATACGCACACTGTTTAATCTCATCCCCCTTTGGGGGTTTGCTTTTTTATTTAATGTAAATAGAAAAAAAAGCATAAACTCCAGACAAAACTTTCTCATGAGAATGGTTCTCCTGAGACTTTCTCATTGTAAAATCTTCTGTTTCGCTCTTAGGTCAAACCCCCCCCCCCCCCCCCCCCTTATATTTATAGGGTAAAGTCTGAAGGTCCCACCTTGTTTGACAGAGGGCATGACTCACTGAGAGAGCTCTGCATGTGTTTCCACAATCCTAGTAGCTTCTCTCACACTTAAATTTTCAAAATAAAAAGGATTATTTTTGTTCTTTAGGATTATTAATACTGATTTGGAAATCAAAAGCCCTCTTTTTATATTACCCTACTTTTAATAATAACATTTAGATTTTCTCCCCAGGGTAAGGGGACACTGAAGCAGCGTTGCTTGCTTTGGTTGCTAGTGCTGCACAGCGTTGCACAGGTTATTGCAATCCAGTATTACCCTTGGCTATCTCAAGAATACAGACACTTTTAACAGGCTGTTCATTAGCAGCTGATGCATTTACACATATATTCCAGGCATGCCTAACCTTTCTGACTCTACAAGCCACACACCGATGTCCTGTGCCTGACAGCCACAGGGCAGGGACCACAGAGCCGCTACTTGCCAGCTTCCCCTGGCTGGGGATGCAGATTCCCCCATGGTCCCCACTTCCACACCACCCTAGCGCCGGGCAGGGGATACAAGCCCTCATGTGGGAGCTCTGCTTGAGCTGCCCACGAGGATCATGTTCATCAGGGTCACCACCGGCCCCCTTCCTGTACATCACTCAGCAGAATGAAACACAACCCTAAGTGAGGAACATGGATGTTCAGCTCGTTATATGAAATGACGGGGGGCGGGTTAAACATAGCTTTCTCTTAGCTTATGTAACTGTTTCTCAGTCGGTAGTGTATAGAGCGCTGTGTTCCCTGAGACATTGGCCGGTGTTCAGAAGTGTCAGTGCCTACACTTCCTCGCATGTAAGAAAACAGATAATCACACTGTGGGGCAATGAAATGATATGTGAGTTGCTCAAAATTTAGCCACGTTTCTATTTCATTTTACATCAAGAATTACTGTTGCAGCACTGCATAAATAGGCCCTGGCTTTTTTTTTTTTTTTTTTTTTCTCCCCAAAGGTTAATTAGTGCTCGATTTAAAAAGCTTTAGAAACACTGATTCATATCAGGTACTTTCATAAGGAAAAAAAAAAAGTGATAGGAAATCACATCAGAAGAACAAACAGAAAACCTTTATGGCTTCTTGTGTAGTCATTTAATAAAGTGGCTAAATCTTACTACAAAGCATAAAAGACCCAGACAAATTTCAGCATGTACCTTTAGAAAAATCGGGAGGTATACATTTAAAGTCTGGCTTTGTCAAGTATTAAGTCTGTATTTTTGCCTCAGTAAATGGCTGTTGCAAGTCACTGTAGGCATAATTTTCTACCAAATACATTTATAAACACTAGAGCCATCTCAGTACCTGATTAGAAGTATCCACATATATTTGTCACAAACTGCCCAAATATAGGCTGCCCAGAGCTACACAGCAGTGGTTTGTATCCTCTATTTACAACGAAAACCAAGGGCTGATCATATCCCTTCTTATCACAGAAGCAAGTCCCCCTATGTCAGCTGCTTCCCTGCAACTGTTTATAAGCCAGAGGGACAATATTTAAAACCCATGAGCTTTGCCATAAAAGCTGGTAAAGCCACCAGATGAGCAGAACTGTAACATGAAGCATGGGTATTCCTCAAAGGGAACTAACACTCTTTCTGTCCTGAATGATTTTTTCAGAATGGCAGAGACTCATGGCTTGATGGAGAGACTGGAGAAGGCAGTGACTCGACTTGAATCGTTATTTTCAGATTCACATAGATCTGGTGGAATGGAGTGCGATGCCATTAATGGTGTCAATGGAAGTAAGTCTGTTTTTTTGAGGTACCACCTCCTTCTGTTGTTAAAAATCAACTTGTAAGAAGAGCAGGTGTTTTTCTTCTAAGCATGATTATAAATTGATATAGCCTAGAAAATGCATGATTTGTCTTGTCTCTTAAATATACTGTCCATATTTCAAGCTTTATTGCTCTTTCCATTTTAGCATTTATATTGTAGATAACTCACAAGATGAAAATGTCTGCTTTAGCCCGGTTAGCAGAAGAAATGAGACATCCCAAAAATTTCCAGCATAAATATTCCTTAAGTCACCGATATAAACACCGAGTTTATTTTCCACCTCTCTGAATTTCACAGTGCAGACCTGCATCATTCAATCGAGTAACATCCTTAATCAGATAGGAGTTTGTTCATAAGCATTTGCTCACCAAGAGCTGCTACACATCCTTGGCCTTACTTTGATCTCTCTTGAGCCATCCCTTCTCAAGTGGATCTCCCAAGCACTGCATTGGAGATACATGAAAGAAACGTCTTCATTTATTCACGTCATACCACCAAATCATATTTTTTGATTCACTAAATTTTTTGTTGTTCCTGCAGTTTACAGGCTAAATAACCTTATAAATGTGGCAGTTCTGATGTTGACTGAATAGAGGTACCCTTTCCTTTCTCAAGAGATGCTGTGTGTTTGTTTTGTGTTTTGTTTTGTTTTTACCCACAGTCCCTGCATATATCCCTTTCTTAACTTCATGTCCTTCGCTTTCCATATTCCTTAGCCCTTCCCTGCCTTCTCCAGAGCAGAGCGCATCCCAGTGTGGGCTCAGCTGCTGTACAGAGCGCTGCAGAACAAGCAGAAAGTGGCAGGCATCTTCTTTATTGGCAGAAGCAAGCTACTGTATGTCAGCTGCTTTATCACAACTGTATGCCAACCCTCGCCCAGCAAGACGTGAGGGACCTTCGCCCAGCTCCGTGTGCCATAGGCCTGTGTGCTGGCAGTTGCTGTGGAGCAGCTGACTTAAAGCAGTGTGTTTCTGTGGCAGGAGGGGAGCAGCTTCCAGCAGGCTTCCCAGAGCAGATGAGTTGGCTGGTCAGAGTAAGCTTCAGTAATAAAATGTGTACAGTCTGGAGAAAATCTAGAGAGCTAGTAAACCTTAGCAAACTCATGCAGAAACATGACCTATGTACGAGCTGACAAATAAATCAACCACCAGAGGGAAGCCCACATTTTTTTAAAGACGTAGGCGATCCTATAATGAACCCATTTGGGTGAATCTCTGTACTAATCCAGAGCTCAGAACTGCAGAACCAGGGTCGCTATTACAAAAAGAGATCAACTCACCATGAGTGCCCTCATGAAAATTACTATATCCTTGCCCTAGCGTAAGAGCTGAATAAGGTGAAGAACTTCACCTACCCCCACCCCCCAGGGAAGCAGAGCCTTAAATCCCCAGCAGATCCTCAGAAGAAACCGACTGATGAATGTTGTAGGAATGAGATTATAAAACACACCTGCTGGGAGAAACAGCAGCAGAAACTGATATGAGCAGCACCACAGAGCACTTCCCAGCCTGTACCATGTCTCCAGGCCGAGCTGGCTCACCTGGGGACTCGGGAACTAGCTGTTGCTGATGCAGGTAGGAAAGACTGCAGCAGTTCTTCAGTTTGGGTGATGGATGCACATAGACTGCCACAAACGTAATTCTGTATGCCTGCGTTACTGTGTCTCTGGAGAGGTTCACTCAGTCTCCACAGCAGTTGCAGAGCCATCAGTCTTACAGAACAGGACTCTCTTTCTTTTCCTACTTTAAAACTGACGCTACGCCAAAGAGTGTGACATTTTTTAAGTTTCTAGAGGAAATGGAGGTATGTTGCTATCTTCTACTGTGCCCCCTCCCACTAAAAGACCATTCCATAACTGGAAGCATTACAAAAAGCAAGCTTACCTTGTTTATTAATACGTTTTTGGAAACAACAAAATAGTGGGGAGCATGGGAGGAATGTACCTTTACTTGTTTCTTACAATGACAAGATTGCAAACAAATCATTCAATGGCTCTGCACAGCCCACTATAGTAAATTCTCCTGAGAGTTAGCTGTATTGAATAGTAAAAAATAGCACAGTTGCTTTCTAGTTTTGCATAGCACAATTGCCATTTGGTGAACTGCTATTTAGAAGTCTGATCTAAAGGAAAAGGTTACAATGATTCTTTTGGAGACACACACAGATTTTGACAAAGAAGGCAAATGGGCTTTGGAAAGCATCTCCACAACTAAAACCTTTTGTACACTAGGTCATTCGAGGGGTTTACACACAAACACTTAATATGGAAGAAAGCCCAGAAATTCCTCAGAATTAAAGGTAAGTGACATCAAGGGAACAAAAGGAGCCTTGAAATCCTGCCTAGCTGTCTAACTACATTTTTTTTTCACACAGGCCATTGCGAACTCCAATTGCCAAAGCCTTTCTTTTTTCTGTCAAGGAGCCAGATGACTCTTATGAAATAAAGAGGGCTTTCAAGATTATGAATTTGGACACAATTGTCATATAGTGCCAAAAGGTTAAAGCAAACTCTCTGGAGAAAGCCTGGTACCTCTTCAGAACAGCCTTCAGGCTTCATTAAGGAGGGAGAGAGGCTGGGAAGAATATTAACCTTGGTCTCTCAGATCCTACAGATGCCATAAATTCACACATGCATTGCTCATGCTGGACCCGGTACAGGTTCTGAGGCATAGACATGAGTATATGTCAGGGAGGAAGGAGTGGGCTGGAAAGCATCCAAAGAAAGATTACTTTTGCCATCTTAAACCTTATCACATAAAGCCATTTAGAAAGCCAGTTACGTAAGAAACTGAGTCTCATCTTAGTCTTCTGATTGTCCACTTGATCAGGAAACTGCCCTGTACACCATACAGAACACAGCATTTTTATTCCTCCGTCAGCATATATAGCACATACATAGTCAGTGGGATGTGCTAGCTAGAAGAATTGTTTGAGCCTTCGTTCTTCGAGGACAGTTTTGTAAGGTCACACAACAAAGTAAGGAGATTACCACATCTCACTGCATCAATTGACTGTCAGTCAACTCTCGAGGCTCTACCTTGGTGGCAAGTGAATTACTTATTAATGATTGCCAAACAATACGGAGAGCTGCAGGAATGGGTGGATGGTATAAAAATAGTTGTTCAGTACAGAGCAGATTCTTTTTAGGGGATGGTATTTGTTTTATGTGCAGTAATACAGTTTTGTTATGACGATCACCCTTGTCGGGCCAGCAGGCCTTTGAAGGGCTGAGAAATATTTACTATAGCACCCGTTATTTTAATACAAAAGAGGCTTCTTACTTACAGTATACAAAGACAATTCCCTTCATGCTCCTAGCCAGGTTATACCAGGAGCAGGTGTTTTTTTGTTTTGTTTTGTTTTCTTTCTTTCTATTTATATAAAAAAAAAAAGTTCTACATAATTTTTCACTGATTTTCACCAATTTCACAAATCAGTGAGTAAAGCAGAAATTAAGTTAAAGCAATTTTCCCTGATTCTATGCTATTTCTCCTCCATGTACTACACAGGAAGAATATAGAAGCTCTATACATTACGTGCTTTTTGAGCCCATTATAATGGAATGCTCTTGTTCTGCAGGCATAGCACCCTATGTCGAAGCGTTTGATAGGCTGCTGAATGGAAGTGTTGCTGAGTTTCTCAGGCATAGCAAGATTCTTGAAGGTGATGTGAAGACACATGTGAGTATTACTCAAATTTTCTACCCACATTATAAATGTACAAGTCTTGGAAACTGCGTGACCAGCCTTTGTTGCTGAGTAGAGGAGAATTTTAACAGCAGTTCCCTGAATTATTAGTTCTTGGTAACATGGCCATAACACACTGAGGGCATTTAGTTGCAGAAGGGCATTGAGATTCGTAAGAGGCTGCTCCTCTACTACAGCACCAAAGGTTGAAGATTATAGCATGCAAAATATATCAATATTCTCAGTTGCAAGCAATTTGAATTGTCCTGTTGGCTGCTAAGGTTCCTTTGCAGGACAGGAACATAGTTAAGAACAAGAGTCAGCAGTTGAGCAACAAACAATAGGAAGAAATGATGAAATTACTTTGTAACCATGTAATCAGAGCTTTTTTTTTTATTTTATTTTTTAAGCCTGCCTTCTGTAAACTTGGTGGTAGAAGGACAAATATGGACTCATTTTTACCACAGTTCCCTACAGCTTACCAGTGTAGGTTTCGCCAAAAAAACACCCACAAAAGATACACACAGGGTCAGTTTGAGCAAGGTCTGAAGGAGTGTGAAGCTTTTGGTGTTATCTAGTGGATCCCTGCAATCAGACCCATCTCCATGTGTGTTCATAATTTCCCAGTTCCTTGCAGCTGCTGCCCCACATAACAAGCACTGTAGCCAGAAAAGCATGCAGCCCTGCAAGCTACTGGGATTGAAAGGACAGTGTAAGTACTTTGCAAGACAGACAAAGCAACCAGTTTGTTGACAGAGCAAGAGCTGTGAACTATCTGAACTGTGTTTTGTCTGTGGTGTTAAAAGTTCTTGTGAGTAGGGTAGAGATTCTGAGCTGGTTAGGCCTGAAGAACTAGAAGGAGACTGGATGGTTCTAGAGGATCCCTGTGTCTTTAAGGAAATGCTGGACATCCTTTTTATTTGTAAAATGAAATTATATGTAAAAAGTCTTTTTACATTAACAGCTATTCTGTAAGAAGCTATATATGTACTTTGCTCTTAAAATAAATACGGGAAAAATTAATAAACTGGGGAAAAAAACCCTGTACACCTAACAGAGCAGAGAACTGGTCCCTGGAAAGGATTTGTTCTAGCTTTGGTCATGAAGTTCATTAAGCACCATTATTTTGCAGGTGATTTCTCAACAGTCTAAAATTGATATACAGAACTAGCCTTAGTACTGCACCCCAACACTAAGCAATGAAAAAGTTTGCATTTAACATTGTAAATGACTAAACCCTCTGTAATTTACAGTATCTATGAATGTTTAAAATCAGTAAATGTATTAATTTGCACATTTGTCACTATTTGACACATATAATTGAGTCCATATAAAATAAGGTGTATAATTTATCTGCCATGTCTGTGGATAGTCCCCAGCATATTGTTGATGATAGTGTAATGTAAACCATAATAAGGAGTATGTATTAGGACTACAAGATTATACATAAACAACTTTCCTCTACATAAAGAAACTGGTGATTCTGATTGCAGCCTATTAAATATTCTGAAATCTTAGATCCTGAATTTACAGCATGAAGCAGACTGTGGTTGCCTTATGCTCATACTTATCACTGCAGCAACATCTGTGCTTTACCTTAACAAGTGGAACAAGGAGTATTTTTCTTCTGGGTGTCTTATAGACCATGTGTCCTCAGCATTATACTTGCAGCTGCTGTCTCTGCCACATAATTAGCTGAAGGGAAGGTTGTATTTTATTTCAGAAAACACCTGTTGCCTAGAAAACCTCACATACCTGACCGACCAGAATGGTAATATGAATGAAAGAGAGACTTTATATTATGCTACAGAAATAAGGGATTTAACATGATGTGTTTCGTGCTGATTGCTGTAAGGATTGTGCGGTTTGTGTTTCTGATGAAAGGAAGAACACAGCCATAACTAGGATCTGTTGTGCGCCCCACGCCTGTTCTTTCAGCATGCTGAAATAGTCTATTGAAAGGGAACAAAAATAAAAAAGAAAACTAACAGCTAGCTCCTGGCTCCATGCAGCACAGTGGATTTTACAAAGATTAGTTTATCAAAGAAGTGTTCTGCTTAGACTCAATCTTGAGAGCAACATATTTCTCATTCAAATTACAGTACAATGCTGAAGCTCTGAGGTCAACTGCATTAAAGAAACTAACCACATTTTAAACGACAGATAAAATGGCTAGCCTTTTTACGTAGTCTATATAAAACAAATTATCCTAAATGGCTAGGATGAGATCCTTTTTCTGTCCTATCACTGTGGGATAAAAATCTGGTGATTATATGGGTATTTCTGTGGCATACAAAGACCCCTAGAGGCATAGAGTTTATGAAGGACCTGTATGCTGTCTGGGTCATAATGACAGAGCATGTGAAGTCGGTGAATAGTGAGCATGGCCAGGACTGCTGCCAACCAGCTGTCCTTGGCCTGACATACCAGTGCCTCGGAGGCTGTCACCAACTATTAAAGGTTAGAACAGCCCTGAAGCTGATGGACCATGTGTGCCAACACTGGACCATTCTTCTCTCAAAATGAGGGAATTCAAAAGCAGTAAAACATAGACTGCGGGCCTACAGCATAGACAGTTCTCTTATGTCCAGCAGATACGATAGCACTGGCTGATTGCTAGACCACAGAGGTGCGAGTCCTATCATTATTTGCCCTGATGCATCCACCACTACAGAAAATGTGCTGAGGGTTATGGAGAACTGCCTGAGGAAGACAGTCTACCTTCAGATTGTATCCCAGTGAGAACACTCGGCAGGCAGATTTGATGGGCTCTTTGCCATGTCAAAGCAAAGCAAGCAGGATTTCAGAAGAGCAAGAACAGGTTTTTGTGATGTGTTTATGATGAGCTTCTACACATTGTTTTTGTTTTTGTGATATCTCAAGTGATGGGATACTTTGGCTCGAGTTTGAACAATGTACCAGATGAGACATAATGATAAGAAGAGAATGTACTAGTTCTACAAGAAAAAGATAGATAACATAAAATTTCCATATTATAATATTTCATGTGTTGTGGAACAGAGAAGAATTACAGCCTTCCTGTCAAACACATGCACTAATACTTGCCTTTTTATTATTGTTTATTTGTAAGAATCCTCTAATCTCCAAACCCCAGCAGTTCAAAGAACAGATTGACTGGGTGATTCGGTTATATTTCCTTTTCTCTCATCCAAGCTATTTAGCTTGGAAAGGAAAACCAGAGAAATATTGACTTCTTTTTCCTCCTCTCTACCATCAAATTCCAGCTGCTGAAATGCAGAGCTCAGACAGACAACCAACTACACTGTGTAGCATAGATTGGAGTGCTCAGGAATACAAAGGCTGTTGGTTAGCTTGTTCCTTACTGGGAGAGAGTTAAGATACAACTCATTTACCTGAATGACCATGCAAACAACATATCAGGGGAGCAGCAATTAAAAAACACAGCACGTTATCCCACCTGTAGGGGTTCTCTGTGTGCATGCACACTGATTTACCATTGTGAGCAGAGGAAGAAGTGTTCACACTATGGAAATGTTGTTTGTATGCACATACCTGCAAAGGTTTTCTTCTCTTAATCTATTACTCAAAAGCTATGACATTCTCCTCTACTCCTTCCAGGCACAGTCCATGTGAATACAGACAGACATCTGAAGGCAGGAGTTATCTTTAATGAGGTATCTTTTATAAGTTATCTTTATATTCGCACTCTGCAAAGTGCAGCTCCAGTTTGTCCCACCAGCAAAGTTAAAAAATCATAGCGTTCTCATTTCTTCCAAAGAGTATTTATTAAACATGGCATAGCAGTATTTTGTCTTTGCTTGTGAAAGATGTTGAAGAATTAGTCAATGACATTCACAGCCCTGAACTTTGAACCGGATGCTCTGTCTGTTATATACAAAAAAAAATAACACACTTTTGCACTTCATATTACCTAATCAAAGCACAGACTATCAAACCCATTATTTGGCTGATTCCTCATTAACAAGGCAATTTGCTTACAGGGCAACAGAATGCACAAGTGTACTCTCCATGTTGTTCTTTTGTGCCCAGAGGCTGTGTGGTTTTAGGCATTGTGTTGAAAGTTGAATTAGAGCTCAGAGGAGAGGATGATGTCAACATGCCCAAAGAGAAGCTCACTGTCAGGCTGCCTTTGCATTTCTGTGATAGGTATTTTCTGGTGGATGAAATAAACACCAAACCAAGTAGCTACCATAGGACTGGGAAAAACAAAATTAAAAAAAAATGAATAATGACAAATATTTTTTACAGTCTACAAAATAATCAGCTGAAAGAGAGTAAACATAGAAAACAGTTCTGCCATCCACCAAAGTGAGAAAAAAGAACAACAACAAATAATCAGCAATAAAAAAGCAACCTTGGAAATGTATCAATATTAGTATTGATTTTTAATGATAATTCAGTAATATTTCTCACCTTACATGTCTACAAGATATTTCATAACATAAGCAATGAAGAATGTTCGCTTTATCATGACAAGCAAGCTGGAAATACAATATGCACAGTGTAGGCAAGTGGTTAATCCAGAACAAGTATCATTTTTAGGTGCTTTACAACTTTTGATTGGTCTTTTCCAAGGGATGACTTCACTCCTGGCCTAAGGGTTGGATCTGGCTTTAAAACAAGCGGGATTTATTGGGTCAGGTGCTATGGCTTGCAGACCTGGTTGCGCTCGTCTAACTCTAAGACACCTGGCTGGCAAGAAAAATGGCTCTTAAGCATGAAGAACCTGGCCATGGCTGGTCTAGACCAACACCCCCTGAAAGAGTGGGAGTTTTTCCATTAATTTTGATGAAAACTGGATCAAGCTGTTTGTTTCCTGATACTGACGTTGCACAAAATGCCACTTGCTTTTCCTCTTACTGAAAAAGGCAAGGAAGACACAAAATTCTCACAGAACCTCCTGAAAAATGTGTGATGGTAGCCAGTACTGTGCCTTTATTTGTGTACTGCTGGCACAAGAAACATGCACCTGTAAATTTAGGGTAGTGGTGGTGGGAATAGATAATGAGAACAGTCCATATGGCATTTTCTCAGTCAGAAGCAAAAGAAAACAGAAACACAAACAGTAAAGGCTGTCAACAGTCTTCATAACCTGTTTTCATGGGGCTTGCTTCTTTGCACAGGGAATAGTTCCTATCTAAATCCAAATATGTTTGTTTCAAAGTAGTGGAGTCGATCAGGGGCAGTTTTTTGGATAAAGCTCTAAAAATGTTGGCCCCTAAAGCAGGGATTATGTCTGTATGTGGTTACCCAGTAAAACAGGAGGTTTTGATTTCAAAAAGAAATCAGAAAAAAAGGATCAGAATGATATGACTGGGAAGCCTTAGATGTGACAGGAACCAAAAGAAAACTCCATCTTGTTTGCCCATGAACATGTTGGAAGATAACTTCCACATATGAAAAAAAAAAACAAAACCTGATAGTGAAGGGCTCTTTAATCTCCCATATGGATTCAGAATGATACCCAGTGTTCAGACTAGATTTAAGGTGCATCTTTTACCAATTAATTTAATTAATGATTGGAGCAATTTACCAAGGCATACAATGAATTTTCAGCCATTTTAAGTCTCTAAATAAGAACTGATCATATGCTCTAGCTCATGCTAATTTTGTTAGCCTCTAAAAATCTTTCAGTGAAGCCCTTTATGAGCAAATTTGAACCTACTGACATGAAACCTGTTTTTCTCAGTGGTTTTCCATGGATTCCTTACAAGAAGTCTACAGACCTAGAGGCATAAGTGCCCCACAGGTTGAAAAACACTGCCTCAGCTTAACCCAAAATCATGAGGTGATACAATTACATGACTAAATTAGTTAGCTAAATAACAGGTATGGACCAGCTGCACTCACAGCCACAAACACAGTGTGACTGTGTCTCAGTTAGGGATGATGTGAGATGTGGAGTTGGCGGAGATCCCAGGTTCATGAGGAGGTCTTCAGAAGCCTTGGTAAGATAATCAGACTTATACCTTTCTCTCTGATTCAAAATGGTCCAGGTTTGCTAGAGCATAGGCGACAGTCATCTTAGCCATTCAACCTCTGAAAAGTGAGCTCTGCACTACTTACAACAGTAATTTCCAGTGAACCACTGGCAGATGAAACTATCTTGGTCCATCAGGAAAACTAAGACAGAGAAGCCAAGAGACAACATTCCTGCTTTCAATATCAGGATGATTTTCTCATGACTGAAAACTCTTTACTGGTACCAATGCTCATGGTTCTTATTTCTTTTATGAGGAATTATGATTTTTCAGGTTGGAGCTGTAACACTATTTAAACCCATATCTTTCAAGCTGAAAAATATGGATTTTTTTAAACATCTTTTGAGTTTTGAGTACCACACCATGACACTTATCTCCCGTGCTTGATTGATGTCATTTGTTGCTACAGGCTACAAGCGAGTCTTTTATTAATTTTCGGTCCCATTCTTTCCGAAAAGCACATGCACAGTCTTTTCACTCATGCTGCCTCCCCATCCCTGACCTGCTTTTATTTTGTTAGTTGGTGGTTGCAACTGTTTTGAGTGTTTAGAAATGCTGGGATTGGAAACTGAGAAGGCTGTTCATTGTAGTCAGCAAAAAAACAAACAATGAGCTCAGAATCTGGCTCTTCAGTCAGTTTCTAGTAAAAAGGAGTTCAGTGAATAATGAGAATTAAGCCACAAGGGAAGCCAATGCACAGTTTGAATGTTGTTTTAAATAAGCTGGGAGTGCTGTCAGGAGTGATGAGGATAAAATGTGGCTAAAGATGTGTATGGCCTCTTTATACAATTTGAATTGCATGATCAATACGGCAAGATTTCTGAATGCTGAAGATTCCACTGGGAGAAATTAAACCATGTCACTGTCACTGCTCACTTCTGTTAGTCTACTGACACCCATAAATTGAACTATATATTTCTACAATTAATCTGAACTGCAGAACAGTTCAATCTTTGCTATTTTGTCTCATACATTTAACTGTGTTTTATTCTAGAGCTCAGAGCTACAATAAAAAGATTGGTTTAGGATCTTGAAGTAGTTCTTCCAGGCTGAAATGTTTATTTTTTGTTGTTTCAGTACATGTTCTGTTTAAAGAACAACCTTAGGTCAGAGTTGTTTTTCAATCCCATCGACATGCATGTAGATAACTACCTTGCCTTTCAGAGAGGCTGAGGCCCAACCTCCAAGTAAATCTGGCCTTTCGGTATTTAGCACCTCTGAAAAGCAAAGCATGCTCTAGGTGGGAAGAAACATTAAATATTACAGAACTCCTAATGTAGTTCATATATATGAACTTCCTTCCATATTACTACATTTTGGTCTGGGTCTGGGATTCTTCCAAGGCAATACAAATGGAAGTGCAGTTACAAGGAGACGGATTCTGGCATTTTTAGCCTTTGAAGTGTTTTTAAGGAGCTCTGTGGGACAGCTTGCAGAAAGAAGTGGGTAATAATGTCAGAAGTTGTCCTGAAGTGTGTGAGAGGCAGAACATGCACAACGCAATTTCAATATGAGCCTGTTTCTCCAAGCTCTCTCGCTGAAGACAGAATTTCTTAGAAATGGATGAATCTCCAGTCTTTATATTCAGTATTTGTCAGACACAGAAAGTCAAGAAGTAAGGTCCATGATAGAGTGCCCAGTGAACACTGCTAAAAGATTATTTATGAAGTGATGCCTAAACAAGTGCTGTAGCCTTTTTAATTTACAGAGATAAGCATCTGGAGTTCCTAGAACTTTTATTTGTTAAACTGGGGACACATGAATGCCATCCTAAAGCGTGTTAATCAATCATAGCTTTTCAGATATTTCCTCAGCATGTATTTGGACCTCCACTGAGAAGAGCTTGTAAGGCCACTGCTGGGGATGGAGAGGGGGAATGCTTAGCAGCAGACCTCAGTGGCAAAACAGTCCACCAGAGAAATAACTGGGGTTCCTGCAGCCAGTGCAGGCAAAAGCACATTTGTACACATGCCAACAAGACATGCAGATCCCTGAGATCTCTGTGAGACTCCCCTACATCTCTACAGCTTGTGTAATACAGAGAAATAAAATGACAAGTGAGTAACAGTTTAGCCCAAACAGTAACTATCCATCTGTCTTAGGTCATTAGCACTGAAAGATCTTAAAGACCAATATGGCTTGAGCTTCACCAGACACAGGAGCTGTACGAGCTCTGAGTGTTTTATGTCACAGCCCTGCTTACTGAAAGGTCAAACTAGTGAACCTAGATACAGATGCTACTCCGAAACAACAAATAAATAATGCTGGCTGGTGCCGTGCACAGTTACATGACACAGCGTTTCACACGCTGGCAGACAGAAACAGCTAGAGAGACCAGCGCTGCTCTAACCTTACATTGGTACTGGACTGGCAGTAGCAATGCTGAGAAATTTTAGCAAAAATTCCCTAATATAGACATTACTATGGAGGCTGAAAAACACTATAAATAAATAAATAAATAAATAAAAACGCAGGACAGCTGATTGGTGGTAGCCAAATGTATGTGTCTGAAAATAGAAAATATCTGAGGTGGAGGCTGGCTCCATCAAAATCAATGGCAAATCTCCCACTGACTTCAATTTTTACAACAATTTCAACCCTGTTTTCTATATGGACCAGTAAGAGAAAGGTGACAGTTTTTTCCTTTCTTCCCTTTTTCTTTTCCAGTATAAAGTGCACTGTCTGGAGAACTGCCACAGGCTCGTCAGCATTTGGCCCAATTTTAAATAAATCCATATCAGCCACTTAGCTGTACAAAATAAATGCTGTCTCTTCAGCTGGCCTGGATAGTTTCTATGGCAGCCCCATATTTAATCTAAACTCCGTTCTTTTTCCATTTCTTGCCCTTCAAGCCACCAGCCACTTCACCACTTCACTTTGAAGAGGCTGTTGGAAGCAGAACGTAAAGGCAAACTGCTTCTCTTCCTCTGGCAGTACTGTTCCCTTTACAGAAGGATTGGGGTATTTGCTCATAGCGGTGAAGCTCTGTCTGTAGTTGTTATTTGCCATCAGTCATTGTGTCTCTTCTTAGACCTAAAGGACCCAAAATTATTTCTGCAGAAACTATGATTAAAACTCTGGACCACTAAATCCCCATTCTTTTCCCCCATGTCCTGTTTAATATTTTCTTTCAGTATAATGTCAGTAAGTGTATTTCAGAAATCCAAAATGTATACATATCTTTGTTTTGATTAACAAATATCAATTCTAATATCTGAGGGTATATATATGCAGATGTGTATTATTCTCCAACAACAGAAGTTCAGTGGATTCTGATATTTACATTATTCTTTTCAGTGCTATGACTGAGGAAATATGTTATTAAATATAATTACCTTTGTCAAATTTAATATTATCAGGTCAATAGGTTAATTTTATTGACTAAATTTCATTAGGAAATCATTGGTCTGTTTCTTTTACTTCTATTTAGTTTTGATTTTTTTTCCAAAGACTGAATTTACGTGTAACTTGAGATCTGAATGCATGTGCCAGTCTTCCTCTTGTAGTTTGCCAAACTGCTGTCACATAAATAATGTTTGTATTCATTACTGCTTGGATACCAGAGTGATGGGCAACTTAGACTGAATAAAATGTTTAAAATGCGAAAGAGGCAGATCCTAAGATCATGTCTGCTCTGGAGAACTGAACTTTCCCAAACCAGGCTGGTAGCAGTTGAAGCTTCTGGTTCAGTGCAGCTATGTCAACACAGTCTGAAACGTTGCAAGTTTGGGTGGAATACATCCTCATGCTGCTTTAAACGGGTTGGAGCATTGTGGCCCTTGGACATCTCTCACAGTCTCTGGCAATTTTTTGAGCAGTGGTTTCTGGGAGATATCAAAACCTAGCACCGTACTGTGACAGAGTAGGTTAAACGTGTTGTCATTAAAAAGATGGTTTCTAGAGATGTGTGATTCCTCCATTAACTTCTCCAGGCTTAACTGTAAAGAGGGCTGTCTGTGCTGTGACTGTGATAGGGATGGGGAGGTGACTACTCACTGTAGTCAGTCTCAGATTTCAACAGGAGTGGAACTGGGCTGACATTGAATACATTTCAAAATTCTTCTCTTCCAACCATATCAACAACCTAAGGCAACTACCAAGCACACCCGAATTTACTGACAGGGAAGCTGAGCAGGAGAATGGCATACCAGATAGCCTTGGCATTCAGGCCCGGTCACAGCCATCTCCTCCAGCCTCTAGCACAAGCTGTTAAAACAAACTAGGAAATGTTTTGAGGAATTTGCTTCCTTCAGTATGCTCACCTCTGCTGCAGAATCTGTCTGATGATTGCTATATCCATGCACAATCCTAAGAAGCCCAAAAAGATTACGCAAAGTTTTTAGACGTCAAGTATCTGTTGCTCCTAAATATTCCATATCTATCTGCAGATAAATGTGTGCAAGTTTGTGTTCCAGTCTACTCTGATAAATTTACTCATGATTCCCGTGCATTTTTGACACTCGGGCCTCATTACTATCATTCATTATAAAAGAGTTTCAGTTGATTTATTCTGTGGCAATCTCTTGGCTAAGTATCACAAGCTGTTGAGAAAAATCCCCTCTGAAAATCCATTTGAGTGAAATGAGTGAAATCCATTTTCACTCATTAGTCTTCAATGGATATGGGGGTCTAATGAAAGAGTCAGCTCCCTATTAAAAAAAAAAAAAAAAAAGTGCTGTCTGCTTAGTTACACAGCCTGCCTGCTAAATAGAAGGAAGTAGCAATGAAGTGTCACACTTCAAAGACTCAGAGAAAGAACTGGGATGGCAATAGACTGAGCTACTGCATCCGTAATGAGAAGAAGCTCTTCTAATACTTCAGTGGGATGCATGGAAAGAAATACTGCGTGCTCGGATATAGTAAAACTCAGAAACCCATTTTCAATGTTGTTGAAGAAAGAAGGAAGTAACTATGGCTGAAGTCCTCTAAAATTGTGCTTGTAAAAGCACACAAAATGTGTTAGCACAATCTTTTCATTAAAATTTAAATTCGAAGGTGTGAGTTGTGAGCGCTTGGGTTTTTATACAACTAAATGCCTTTGGGGCTGGATATACTATGGAGATACAGTATCCCCCAGTAGTATGTAGTCCACTGACCACTGAATATTTCCAATGTCCTATAACAAATAGGGGGTAATAAAAAAATGTGAAACAATTTTAGTGTAGTTATTACAGAGGAATAACTCAGGAGTGTTACCAATGTCTTGGGTGCCCTTAACAGCAAGAGATTTATTAGAGACTCTTCCCAGACAGTTTGAGAAAGTGGCCTTAATCACAGTCTGATAAATATGAAAGAGTGATACATGTCTGGATGAGAAGTATATCCTGATGCCACATCCAACAACAGTTTTACATTGGTCAGATGAGCAAGGCATGTGTATGAGGCATACCCAGGCGATGACGGTCCTTTAGGAACATCAGTGTACATCTTCCAACAGTCTGTCTCTAGTTATGATCAAATTCCAGTGCTTTGGCAGAAAAGTAAAAATCTGACAAGAAACCAGTTGTGACATTGTAGTCTGAGGGGCGAAAAAAGTCCTGCTCATTCTCCAGGAGTTACCAGTGGGAATCCAAAAGCATGGATTTAATACAATGTAAGCAAAATGACAGACACTTTTTTTTTTTTAAATCTCATTGATGCTACCATCTCAGCATATGTTGAAAAATTCATAAAACAGGCTTAATTTTCTCTATCTAAGAGCACTTTGCTCTTGTTTTATGCTCTGTTTTATCAGTTTGCAAAATTCTATCTTAAAATAACATTGGTTCTTTGAGGAATTTGGAAGAACCCTTCTGAACTTCACTCTTTGAGTAGCTGGAAATCTTTTGAATTTGAGACTATGATTATTCATCACCCAGTTTACGGACCTGTGGTCAGACCTTTTCTTCCTTCTCTTTGATAATACCTGCCATACGAGAAAGAAACAACAGATTCCTCAGCTGCTGTGCTACTAAGCGCAAGTGAAACTTTTAAAATTTAGCTTTGTAAGATAGTTACTCCATTGCTTTAAACATCCAAATAGGGTTTCTCTGTATCAGTTCTGCTTTAAGCTCATCTTTATCTAACACAAATGACTGATGCTTGGCACGGAATTCCACAGAGGGTCTTACAGGGTCCTCTCCAATGGTACTAACACTTCTGTAGCTCTACCAGAAAATGTTTTGCCACGTACATTGTAGAACTGCATAAACTCCTTTCACAAAGCCACCTCCCCAGCTTTTCTACCTACATTTTCCAGTCTTCAGCATTTCTAATCAATCAGTTCCTCGTTTACACCCCAAATGTAGCATTGTTGTAAATTGCAGGGGGAGGAGGAGGACAGAACTGCTAAATTTTGTCCTGTTCATATTACCTGTGACAACAAAGTTATCTTACTCTTCTCAAGTGATGAATAAGCCGTTCTCAATAGTATTAAACTTCCCAACTTTGTGTTGCCTCCAAATTTTATGAGTGTACACCTAATTCTTGCTCCTAGAACACCAATAAACGTAGTGATAGTTCTTTAAACTGATCCCTGAGAAACATGGCTAGCAACTTCCCTCCTCTCAAATAACACCTTCAATAGTATACCCTACTAGAAAATTGTCTCCATTTTTTCCAGCTTCTTATCTAACATAGAGTTTTTATACTAATTTGCATTATTTCCATCTAAAGTAAGGATTTCCCCCGAGGATCAACAATAAGCATTTTATGTAATATCTTTATATACTAGATCTGGTCTATTATCCTTGTCTAAGAAACTGACAGCTCAAAACAATCCCCAACAGTAACGATTTTAACCACAGATAATAACACATTGCAACTTCTCCCATTTTTAATTTGCATCTCTGTTTTTAATCACGCGTTTTGAATCTGTTCTAAATGTGCATGGTGCTGAAGTCAAACTACTACCCATGAAAGCAGTTGGAGTACTTTTTTCCCTGCTTCTTGGGTATATTTGCCCAATCCATCATTGCATACTTCTGTCACTTGGTACTATCGGTAAATGATACGTATTAAAAATCTTTTCTACTTGTGCTTCCATCTAACAAGATCTGCAGTAATGAATAAAGATGATACGGGCCCTATGATTCTGTCACTCTAAGCTGCATATATTTGACTTCCCTTTCAACTGGGGCAATTCCCATTGATCTATCATTCTCCTTAGTTATCCTTTAATTATCCGCACATACATCAAGTTCCTTGAAGATTGGGGAGAAGTATTTATTCAACAATAGGTAAGTTAGACATCAAGAATAACATAAGGATGCCCAACATATCCTTAAGGTGACTGTCATGGCCTCAATTCATCCCTTGATTTCTTTATCATTCCAGTAGATTTAAAACAAACAAACAAACAAACACACAAAACTAGGGCTTTGTTTTACAGCTCTGTGCTAGACGTAGTTCAACAAGGAATTTATCTTTCATCCCTTTGCTTCTTTATTTTATAATCCCTGAAACAAAGTTTTCCCTGATAATCAAGACCTCTTCTCACTTTTTGTAGGTTCTATACTTATTCTTAGTATCTTGCTTCAGTCATTTATTCACCCAGAGACTAGCCATTTCTCACAAATTCTCCCTCCTGCCCAGCATGCATAGATTATTTCCATTACTAATGCAAATCCATTCTTTCCTGCATTCAGTTCATTAAGTTCCTCAGGCCAGTCATCTTCATTCAATTATTTTTCTATTTTCTAAAAGCTTGCCATTCTAAAATACCAATCTACAGATTTATTTTTTGTCTACCTTGCAATATAGGAAGAACTGAATCTATTCATAATCACTTCCTCCTAGAATATTATTTTTTGATCAGCTGTTCTGCAAGATCCTCCTCACATACAAAAACTAAGCTTAAAATAACCTTGCATGTTGTTTTAAAATTTTCTGTACCGAAAAGTCAGTCTCGTGAAATGTCTAAAAATACCTAAACCTTGCTATTATTGATGATATTTATGTCTGTGTCTGGAGAAGTTACGTCTCTTATGCTCATACAATTTCCCTTATAATTTATTTCTTTATCCATTTATAGAAATGATTGCCCTCTTCCAAATCTCAGCCTGTCAGATCATAACACCACCTTCTACCAAAATACTGTCCAGGTTGGGCCTCTTTTACCATGCTTCCTTGCAGGGATTTTCATCCTAACAGATAATGTTTTATTCATGCCATCACATTTTAAGATGGATAAACACAATTTGGCTGTTTTACTTTGCTGAAACTTTGAATTTCCTGACTTTTATGTATTTTAAGTTGCATCCACATAGGCCTGTATATAAAATTTCCTTGTTTTCTTTTTAGATTGAAGAAACCCCAAAGAAAAACAGCATGAACTTCCCCACCCTTTCACAAAGTGGTTATAAATATACCCATTCATATTAGATTAACTTAACCGCATTTGGTTTGGCTTGGTTTTATTTAGCAATATCCACTACTCATGAATAGTTCTCTTCTGTGCCGCTAATGCTTTGTTCTAGTCACTACTCATCCACTTGAGTGAGGTGATATTGAAATACTGATTGGATTCAAATCAATATACATCATTCATAATATACTGAAAATGTGTAGTGTTCAAAAAAACTTGTCAGATGCAGCTTTAACCCAAATTCTAGAGTTCTGTGGGAGGAGATTGCCCAAAAAGCTTCAACCACCATCCCTCATAGTCATTGATCTTTGGGTCTTCACAGAGATACAGGCAAGGAATGAATTACAGCACAGTCCCTCAGCAAATATGCTAAGCTCAATTCTTCTTAGACATCACTACAGGCTAGCCTACAGTTCAACAGTTTGCAGGTTACAGGTCTCAGCACTAATAAGTTGTTATCATGCACTCAGAGTATAAATATTGCTGTTAAAATGCTTAGATGTGTTAAAGGTAAGTCCTCCCATGACTAACCTTATACATGTTAAGTCAAAGACTGCCTACCAACTCGTTTTATTTCCTATCTGAAGAAGATAGGAAACCTAACCTTAGATTTCAAAAAAAAATTATAGCTAAGCTAGTATTGTAATACATTTCTTTTCCAGTCATCTTTGCTGTGATTTAGATGAGAAGCAGCAAGAAAGATTTGATCTGTTACGCTTGACTTTGTGCTGCCAAAAAGATGTACTGGAGGTTACAGGCTAAGGTTTAATGTGTATTTCTCCTTTTCTTACAGGCGGAGATGGTACGTGCTGCTTTCCAAGCACAAAGATCTTTCCTGGTGTTAGCATCTCAGTGTCAAGAGCCTCAAGAGGTAAGAAAATTAACCTAGGGTTTCGAGTATTGTATTAAAAAGGCGGTGTTCCTTTATGTTTTGTATCAGTCCCTGAATTTGCTTTTATTTGTTACTTTATTTATGTAGTGCACTTAGGGGCTCGCTTTCAGTGTTATTAGCATGATACTGTTGTAATCAGAAAGACATGGTTTAGAGTTAAGAACCTTTTCTGTACCAATACATATAAGATCATTGCAGAAACCAAAAGAGGTTTTCTTTATAGGGCTATAAGTGGGATCAGTGTTTCTCTAGAAGCTGGAAATGCTATGCAATACAGTGGCTTTTTGCTAGCCCCACAGGGCTGCTGCGTGATAGACCTTGAAGTGAGGGAATAAGCTATTGAGAGAAAAAGAATCAATACTAGCCCCTAGACTGAATATTCTCCAGGCTGAGGTCCAGGTTAGGCTAATTTTGGAAGAGAGACGAGGCTTTTTGTCAACAAAAGAAAAAAGCATTTTATATCAAGTTGGTTTATTTACTTTAGTGGTAACCCCTCACAACTAGAAAGCTCATGGAAGCTGTGGAGTTGTTATAGAATGTCATTTGTGGTTTCTGTAGGGCCCAGTAGCACTGTATCATTCCTGGGAACGGTGACCAGGTAGCCCCTTCTGTGGGATCACCCTTGACCCTTCCTTCTGGGAGTGTGCAGAGGATCAAGACTTCACTTGCACAGACTCACTGTCTTCTTCAGTTCTGTCTTCTTCTCAGCTCCCTGCTCCATAGTTTATTAAAATCTGTATTTTCAAATCAGAACTCCCTGCTACTAGTATGAATTATTGAAACCTCACTGTCATTATGGATCTTTGAGATACAGATTGAAAGTTTTTCCAATCAGTACGTTTTAATGGCAAGTGTATTCAAGGAAAAACCAAAAAAAAAAAAAAAAGGAAAGAAAAAGAAAAACCACAGATATTTCAGGTGAGACTTCAGATTTATAGAATTCCAAGTAAGAAGGGATCAGTTGTTTTTGCAGCTGTCCCTGATCTCGGAGAGTAGAAGTGGGTCATGACTCACAGAGAACAGGCAAAATTCCCACTGGTGCAGGCCTCAAGCAGTCATTTATATTGGCTGTGAATACAGTTGCACCCAGCGGCCCACAAAACTCTTCATGCTCATAGGTAAAATATTTGCCAATGAACAGTTTCCAGTGGCCCATAATGTAATGCAGTGCTCTGAATTGTTGGTGTCCCTGCTCTGGTGACCGAAAAACCTACGGCTCGCTATTTATGTGGCCTCCTGTGATAATGTGGTATCAGTATGATTTTCTCTGCTTTCATTTAACTATCTTTTAGCACAGAAGAAGTGCCACAATATAAGTGTGTGCACATCATTCTGAAGTTAAAATACCAGGAATATTACAGGTTAAGGTTCCTTCCCCAGTGACAACAAACCCAGTCCAATTACTTTTTTTTTTCAGCATAAAGACTGTCAGGTATACTTTTTGATAGGTATCCAAAAACAGGTTGTTAATTCTTTTTCGCACATATTTTTTTGTTCAGATTTACATTCAGCTATACTATAGACAACCTGAAACTAATTGAAGGCTGCCTTTTTTGTGCAATTTGAATAGTATTTTCTACTGCAGAGAGTGACAGTTCCAGGCATCCATATCTGTGTCTCACTGGCAAAAAAACAGATCCTTTTGCAAAGCCATATTGGTTAACATTTTTGAAAAAGCTAGTTAGCACCAGATAACCCTAGGGAGAGAAAGCAGTGGGGGTCTTACCCCCCAGGATTTTATTGGTGTGATGTCCTCTGGGCTCGGGTTGTATTTACAGCCTAGAGCCACAGAGTCAGTGTGGAATCCAAACAGGAAAGCTAGTCATTAGTGTATCAGAATGCACAGAGTAGAGAAAAGCAAATGAAGATGACAGCATATCTATAAATGCAACAGAAAAGAGAGTAATTCTGTCATTCAGCTGTCTAGACTGTTTGCTTTATAATGTAAAGCTGTGAATGAGCCAGCGAGTTGCGATTATGGCATAGTAGCTTTGCAGACATTCAGAGACAGCGGTGTGGAGACTGAGGGGATTTACTGAGTTCCTGTCATGTTGGGATGTCATACATGGTGCCTTTAAAAAAAAAATGAGGGTGGGGAAAATGCCCTGGAAAAATAAATTAGCTCAGCTCTTGCAGCTTATAAACTAATGAACAAGGAATTCACACACAAAGAAAGCTCCTATATGTATAATAATCCTTAGATTTTTTTTTTTTGCTTAGCAAAGGGAGAAGAGAAATACCTATCATATAAAAAGCAGTATTTTTCCCCTCTATGAAAATGTTGAAGGCTCTAGTATTCATTTAGGTCTTTAACTCCTTCTGTGACTCACTAGCAAACATTTTCAAACAGTTAAGCTTGTTTAAGTTGCTTTTGCAGAGTTTTGCTCCTTGATAATAATGCTGATATTTTTTCACTTGGAATCTGCCGCAGTGCACAGCCTTTATTATCTGTATATGTGAAAATAGTAGGAGCCGAGAAGGTAATTCCAGCTGGCATACCGATCTAGCATCAACTGCAATAAATTACTTAGCAGAGAGCATGTTCTGTTACTTTTTATGGTCATGTTCTATATTTGTGTGTGCAGGGGAAGAGATCACATGACAAAACCACTGTTTGATATTCCTGTTTGTGTATGTCCCAGCTAATGGCTGAGGGATACAGGCTCATTCAGCAAGATGGAATTCTTGAGTTTATCCATTTCTAAGAAATTATTTGCTGACGCCAAACTTCAAATGTTAAAACTAAAAAAATTATAAGTTGTTTATTATATAGAGATAGCAGAAACAAGATGGTGAATTGGAAAGAAATTAGACAATTGTTATATTCTGGGAGAAGTTGTTTAAAAGGCATTTTGAGAGCATATTGCCTGGGCAATTCAGAATATAACATGTTAAAGAAACCTTTCACATAAACCTTCACAACACAATATGATATAGTCTGGTTCTCAATTTTCTTCTCCCTGTAGTCTAAGTCAAATATAACTCGGACTGAAAAATTATTATATTATATTGCACAATAATTTAAAAGTTATTAGTCTTACTGAACAACTTTATCTGTTTATCAAGTTGGTTTTTTTTAATGATCTTGAATACTAACATATGAGATCACTGCTCAAAGGCACGGCACTGAATTCCTTGTGAATGGTGATTTCTATATCATCTCTTTATGTGTTGTTTTATTTCACTCTAAGTGTTCAAAATTTTAATTATTAACTTTATGTGTTGATAACTATATAGTGTTATATATAATACATAAATGTACTTATATGTTATTTTATATATTAATTATGTGCGTTAATATTAGTTACCAATTATAAAGCTCACAGTAATAAATAGTGCTAGAATAAGGCAAGTTGCTGCTGTGTTTATCAGGAGCTACTCACATTCACTTTATTCCTCAGACTTGTTACGTGAAGAGGGTGAGGTTTTTGTTAATGAAGTCATGGTATGTCTGTTGACATTGTTGACTTGAGGCTGTGTTTAAGTGTGTTTGAAGTTAAGCCTTCCTACAAACAGAAAAATGCCCCTGTAAGTAGGCAAAACTGAATGAAAGCAACTCATGATAACAAGTACTGCAAAGAGATTTAAATTACAGATGCAGTTCAGACTGTAAATTATTATATAATTTCTCATTAAACTAAAATGCTGACTTCATATGACTGACAGAACGCATGGATTTAATTACTAACATTGTGCAGACACATTCCAATTAAATACCTTGCTTGAATATCTGGAGTCTATACATAGGAAAGTGAGAGATAAGGGACGGCTTTTCTTTTGCTTTTTCACTTTTTTTCCACTTAGAAAAGGGGAAAAAATTAAACCCAGGAAGCTGTTTTTTGAAATTATAATGAGAACCATAAGAACAAATCCTAAAGTTTTTGATTTCTTCATTGTCAAGCAAAAAATGCATTGTAGAAACAGAATAGTTCTGTAATTTCTCTGAGAAGAGTAATTCTCAGAATTTTTATGTAGAAATTAAAGATGGAGATTTACAGTTCCCTACTCTCTGTTAGTTTGGGATTGCTCATTTTTTTCTCTCTTCTATTTTAAAATTACTCCAGTAACAGGACTCCTGGGATGTCTTATTTTGCATCCTAGCAGGATTTGTTTTCTTATTACCTTGACTTTTTTTTTTGTCTTACATCAGTCCGTTTCCCACTACTTTTCCTCATACCTACTGGAGTCACCCTTATTGTTTTCCAAAAACATAAAGACTAGGATACTCCTTGTCTCATTAACTCATTACTTACTTATGCAAAAGAGTTTGAGACAAGTTTTGCTGCCATGCTACTTAAGTTAGTTGACTGCTGCAAACCTGCACCTTTGTATCTAGAAATAGCTTAAGGAAGAATTTGGTTCAGTCCTTTTAAGGTCCTCAGGTCTCCAATTTACAGAGGGTGCCAAAGAGTGACATGGACAGAGCCTGAGAATCCTGAGCTCCAAAGGGAACCCCTTCCCCCCTCCTGTCCTCTGAAATCTTGCCAAACTGTTGACATATTTTTGTTATCAGCACGCCTACAACTGCATGCGACACGTGGTCACAGCCTCAGTGATGGACCAACTGCCAGTTTTCAGTTGCTGCTTTGCACTGTTCACAGGCTCATTTTTGGATATTGTTGCAAACTCTTACCTAGTTTCAGGTCCACTTTAGTCCTTGATTACTGCGTCATTGGAAGCGTATTGTCAGTCTCTAGATAGCCCCCTGGCACCTGTTACCTCGTAATTTTGTCTCAGAGGTGTTAGATTGCATTTAACCAGCCTCAGGCTCATGATATTTTCTGATTGTGTAGGTATCCTTGCACCATTTCTCCTTCCTCGTTTGTGTCTGCCAGAACTCCCAGGTTGATAGCCCCTGCAATGAAAAGATTGAGGCATCTGAGATTGGGTTCTGCCCTGAGGGCAGCGCACTAGGTTGTAAGAAGGCCCAGAGACACCTCAGGATCCAGGGAATACAGAAGGACCAGATCATCTCCCAGCCTGTGCAGAAGAGAAACAGAGGCAGAGATGCACGTTAGCACACACGTCTAGACTGGCTCGCATCAGCACCACCAGGCAGAGACTCTCCAGTGCTTCAGGGTCTGTGTAAGAAGCAGGCTCCAGTAAGCAAGGGCTCCTTGCATTATTTTAGCCCAGTACACCCACACTTGGACTAAGAACAGAATCACCCTGTAAGGAAGACATTATCCAAGATGGCACTCCACGTGTTGTCCAGCATACACATCTGACATAACCTGCTGAGCAGTTCTGGGTATCGCATAGGCTCTTATTGGAGTCCTGCGGTGCCCTAAAATAATGTCCTAAAATCACCAGACTACTTTTCAATCCCTGTAGCAATGTTCATGTTCAAACTGTGCCATGTGAGAACCCACTGAACTATACTGATGGGACACTCCTTTTCCCATTAAGCGTCATATTCTTTATTTCTGCTAAACACAAATCCAAAACAAGATGCTCCTTTCTCTGTGCTACCCAATTGTTTCCCAGGATTTTTGGACTGTGCATGATCTGCTAAAAGGGAAAGCACTGGGGCTACAGCTGACTAAAAAGCAGGGCTTTTCAAGTTGACAGTTTATTCCAAATTTTTCTAGTTTTATTTTGGACTAAATCAGACCAAAGCCACTCCAGGGCTTCTTGCTGAACTGAAAACAGTCTTACAGTTTTTCACTGGGGAGATCCCACGTGAACCACTTGAGTGTCCAGGGCGGAAAGCCTGCACCATCTAACATCCCTGTCCTGGGACATATCCATGTGAAACCTAGATGCCCTTAACAAAAACTTCTCAGATCTCACAAGTTGTGCACAAAACACTTGTGGCTCCACAGAACACCATTTTCTGACAGAACTTTGTTACTTCAAACTCAGGGGTGCACTGGCATGGACTACAATCACAGCAGCAACGGTTGAGGAGTAAATCAAAAGGCTGAAAACAGTTCATTTGTGTAGTTGTTCTTGTTGATGAGGTGTAGGTTTGTAGGTGTAGGGATGTTTGTAGGTTTGTGTGCCTCAAGCAGGAGAACCCCTCCTTGTTGAATGTGCTGCCCATGGGGAGCTGTAGTGGAAAGGAAAACAATAGGTAAAGCATTCAAGTCCATTTAAAGAACAGCCAAACAGTCCTGGCCAAAAGTATTGGTGTGATTCGACACTGCTGGAAACTGATGCATGCAGTTTGTACCAGGCCCTGGAGTTCTCCACTGGTCAGCAGCTGTGTGTCTTTCACATTCCTCTCCATCTGTTCTTTGTAAGAATCAGCGTTTCAAAATAAACCCGTGAATGACTAAATTAATAATTCGTCATGTGGGGTTTGGGGTTCCCATTTTTTTCACAAGCACAAAACTGCTATAGCTAATATCAGATTGAGAGTTTATGTGCAGTCTAAGAGGAATAAATGCCAAATACCAATTAAGTCACTTTGGAAGCACACAAATGTGTGTAAGCTTCTGTGTTGATGAAGCTGACCAGACATTTCTGCAGATCTGTCTCCCTGCGCCATGGTCCTGCTGTTGCGTGGCAGTGAGTTGAAATGGCTGAACCCGTGCTATTGACAAATAGTTGTTACACCACTGTGTTAAGATTTACAGTCTAAGAAAATCAGAACGGAATAAATTCATGTCTCTCTGTAGTTAGTTAGGAGACCTCTGAACCCTGGAAATGTCAGAATACTACAGGGTTGTGAATGTGGTCATCATACAGAAAGATCTCGCTGATGGCCTCTGCCAACCGTTAGTGCCTCCAGAGAAACCATCGCATTAGGGTGCAGTAGGTTAGACTGCAATTGTAAGAGCAAAACCCTGCTACCAAATGTGAAACACCTTCTGCTAGGAGAGATGGAGATGAGCAGTGATAAAAGAAGTTTGGCAACTGCCAACAAAGAACTGGTAGTGCTTCACTGTGGGAGAATTAAGGAAAGTTAAAAAATGTAAGGGTCTGAGAAGTCCAGACTTTTACCACAAGCAGTATGATTTGGAGGCTAACTAGCTTAGTTACTAACTAACTTAGATTCACATCTGAAAAAAAAAATATTTTCTATATACTTCATAGAAAGATTATTCCTCAGCCTAACTTGAACACTGATTCCATTCAAACTGACACACAGCTGCAATAAAAAAGACAAGCCTTTCTTATACCACATCTATGGAAAGAAAAAAAAAAAGGATCAGCTCCAGTTTTAAAGACTTATTTGCAGATTGCCTTCTACAAAATACAAAACAGGAAAGTAGAGTTAATCTAAACCTATTTTAGTCCCAAAATCAGAGCCACCCATAGAAGTGCATCTCACTGGTGGTCAATAAAGCTACCGGTATCGTAGTCCTACAGACACAGAATGGGACTGTGCTCTTCAGATTTAACGGCCAAGGCAGGCATCTTGCATAAAGTGTCTTTCTGGGCTCTCTTTACGCTTAATGGCAGCACATTTTGAGTGCAGTCTTCATACCGTAACAGCTATTAAAGATGGAAAGAATTCCTCAGGGACATCTTTTCCTACATTTACAGTGGAGGGAATTAAGTCTCAGCTGAGAGCAGATGCTCACCCTTTACGTTGTTAGAACCGAGTGTGGTGGATGCCATCCATGACCTCTTGCACCCCTTGGAAGTGTGGGATGGAACTGCACCAGGCTGTTGGCAGATGTAATGACTGTGTCTCCATTAAGTGGTTTAGTTCATAGGCTGGCAATGTTTTTTTTTTTGGTTTGTACCCCCAAACATGTGTAGTATGAACGTCAGGTCCTCAGCACCAACCATTTTGCACTGCAGAACCATTCCCATTATACTTGCCAACATACACAAAGACAGCTGAGTCAAATCAACTCTATATTTCAAACTTGCTTGTGAAAAATATGATGCAAATATGATGGAGATTTTGAACTGATGGAAGAAAAGAAAATAACAGAACTGTAGATCGGGGACAACATGGAATTAAGGTTGTAGTTATGCTGTTCTGGCTGCAGCTGAGTAAAATAAAGTGGCTGCTGATCCCAAATGCTCTCAGTTTTCTTTTACTGCTCCTACACCAAAGGTTGCCACCCCCTCGCTTAGCATAACTTGAAAGTGTATTTGTTCTCTCGCCGTGATTTTTCGTAATAGGCCAGGTTGGCTTAAACACTTTAATAGTGAGGTCTGAATTGTGTTGCCACCCATCAACATAAAAATTCTTCAGTTAACAATCTTCAGCCCTCAAAACCATAAAAGATTAGCTTCAAATGCATAACATCTTTAAAAGCTGTATTTTTATTTACCTGCTGGGTTTTGCGCCTTGCTGGTAGGTTTCTGAACAACAGTGGTCCCGACAAAAAAACAGTTTTCCCAAATGAAGGCTGAGATTTTCAAGTAGTTGCTTGCTCAAGCACCAAAGTTTAAGCAAGCTGCTCCATTTTAGCATGCCTTAATAGGCAAATCACACAAAAAAACCACTCAACAGTTTGCCCATTCTATGAATTAAATCCACATGCCCCAGTCCTGTTAAACCTGTCATCAGGGGAATTTCTCCTGGGAGTATTATGAAAAATGTGAAAAAGAAAAGTCTGTTCAATGGGGTCTGTTGGAACACTGGTATGCCAGGCCTTTTTATAAAGCTGGGCCTATGCTGTTAAATCTCTGAAGCCAAAGCCTAAGGCAGTTCTTGTTGCATGCTCTAACTTTTTTTTTGAGTGCTTTTGCTCCTCAGTGCAGTAGTCTTACTCCTGATTTTAGGATAAGAATTATAAGACATGGATCTGAGTTGACTGGTTGTTTAGGTATTAATATTTAAAAAGACAACCTGTTTTTAATAATAATTTAAAAAGGACAAGGGCATACTGGGAATTACTTTTGATATTTTTAAGTTGTGTCATTTCTGCATTTTTAAACATTTCAGCAAAACTGATATTATAATAGGAATGGTGTTTATACAAAGACGTTAAATTTCTGTTAAACAACTGTGCTGTGTCTTAAATGACAAGAAATCTTATCTAGCACATGCCAAAGACGTGCTGAAGATTCTTCCAACAGCTCTGATTCATCTCCTTGAATTCATTTTTTCTTGGAGATACAGCATAGACAATCATTTTATTAACAACCAGCTGTTTTAATATTCATTGCAATAAAGAGATTATTCTTCTAGAACTCTCAGCACAACTGGTTCTGTATTGTGGAGCCAAACAAGACTGATTAGTGCCAGAATTAATGAGCCTTTCCATATCCAGATGCCATATACACCGTAATTCATCCGCAGTTTAATCACTAACTAAAAATTTAGAACTTACGGGAGGGAGACAAGACTCAATGAAGTGATTCCTTGCAGGCCTCTATTGCTTTGTGTCTGACCGTGACACAGAAGCTGGGATCACAAGAAGTTCGTGTGCACTCACAAACGTTTTGTGCAGCCATACAGACAAGCAGCAACTATTGCAGAATAAAACAAATGCGGAGTGGAAGGAAGGCAGGCTAGATAGTTCTTACGGTGCAAAGCAGACAGGATAGACTGGAAGATACCCTCAAGCCATTTGTGGGTTGTTTTGGTGTAACTACAGTGCCAAGTGAATGGCTGCTTTGAGCTACTTCCCTTAGCAACATATATTTCACCTTTAAAGCTCTCACAGTGGACTTTGTGGAATTACTTAAATTCACTATAGTTTTACAAACTGTCAAGTCACTGGACATGTTAAGTCCTGTGTTGTGAGGGACAGAAATTCTGCCTGTACCAGTAACAGGAAACCCTCACAAAAGTGGTTGAGAGTTTTTCCACCAATGCAAGTGGAGTAGAAGGAGGAGCAGGTCTTGTGTTACCACCAGGGAAAGTGTTCGGCCCTGATTTTACCTTCCTGTCTGTAGATATCAATGTGTTCTACAAAGAAAACCAGCTACATTAACATTGTTTCATACAGAGGAAGCTGGAGGACACAAAGGTAGCACAGGTTTCCTAAAATCGAGAGATAATTTGGCGGAAGAGCTGCAAACAGAACCCCCATTTACGGACTCCCACTTGTGTGCCCTATCCGCAGAAACATGCTGCCTCCCAGCGCTGTCTGGATACACCAGGCATCTGCCGAGCTGTATTTTTAGCCCTGATATTCTCTTTGGCTGGAACTGGGCCACGAAGATTCACAGTAAGCTAAAGACTGTAAATATCCCTTAGACGGTATAGGAGGAAAACTGGCATAATATCAAAGCAGAACGAGCACTTTCTTAAATTTCAGTTTTGTTAGCTACTGTCACACTTAGAAGATTTCCCTGAAAAATAAGAAAGAACCAACCAGCTGCAGTATGCTGCAAACAAGCAGAAATTAGAAGGAAGAGTTCTTGCAGACTATACCATGTTATGGCAACAAAATCAGTTTTTCAGAACTACAAATCTTGGAGGTTTTAGGGCTTTTTCAGACGTAATGACTTATGCTGGTCATTAAGCCATAAACAAAAAATAGTTTCATCTCCTAGTAATACTGTAAACATTCATTTTCTCCCAGCCCACTTTGTTGCAGGAGAAGACCAAGTATCCCCTGCATGTCAGATGCCCAAGCCTTTCTCAAAATTACATTACCACTAAAATATTCAGGCTCCATTGCTGGATCAAAATTCTTTTAAAAATTCAGAACCCATCTTTGTCCTGTTTTGGAGGGTGTCTTTTGAGCTATGTTGATCCACAGCAAACATGCTTATTTTAAGGTGACATAATATTCTGTAAAGCCGAGGTCTCATGGGAGCCTGGAAAGAAGTATTGTACAGAGATCAAGTAGCACATACACACACATTGTTTTGTGTGTGTCATGACAGCATTTGTCGTTGAGAATATGAGGACTGTTTTTCTCCTGCAAACACTTAATTCCACTGAACAAGTAGGCCTGAGAAAAGGTGAGTAAAAGCTATGGAGTTCTGCCACATGGTCAGGGAAATATTTAAGTACCCCGAGTGGCAGGGAAAATCAGACTGGTGCACTCTCTTTGGTGGGACATAGCATGGGTTCTGGAGACATAATTTTGCAATAAAGAATTAGTCTGTTTTTACAGAAACGTTTCATAAAGTTGCAACATTCAGTATACAGCAGTTCTTCTGCATGTAAACTAATGACTGCTTTTCCCTCAATGTGCTGTTTCTGCGTGGAAGAATTTTTCCCAGCAAGTTAATGCTCTAAATTAGTTTTTCTGCAACACTGGATCAGTGCGATTAACATTCACTTTGCAGAGGAGAAGAGCTTGGATAGCCTCAACATTCATTCTGCTTTTCTCTTCACTCCAGACACTATTCCTTCCGCTCAGCAGTCATTCCCCTGGATACCATTCCTTTCTGATTAACACAGGGGAATTTCCCCAAGCCATGCCTTGCAGGCACTATGTTTCCCATGAAACGTTCCCACATTACTCGTGGACGAAGGAAATTTAAACATTAAAACTTACCAAAAGGGAAAGCTAAAATGGATATTGCCTTCAGTGTACTACTTTCTCAGTCTTGTTGCCAGATGATAAGAGGCCATGAACCGAACAAGTAGTTTGTTTCTTATGGAAAGAACAGCTTGGTTAATAACATGAAAAACTCAAGGCAGTGTAAAGACTCCTAAAAAAAAAATCCAGGAAGATCACATGAAAAATGCAAACATTTTGCTAACTCCAAGTTACGGGGTCTCTGTGGGTCTTAACCAGGACAGCACGTAAATGTGCTGCCAGTGCTGAGAACAATTTTTGCTGCAACACGTTATTAATAACTGCATTTTGCTGCTATAACCAAAGCAGGGTAATTAAATTGTTACTTTAATGTAGAGAATATGCTGACCTTTCCTTCCAAGTGTTAAAACAAGGGCAGGGAGGACAATGTTAAACCGCAGGGTGTTTTTCGACTGCCCATTGTTAACAGCAGTGTCTCTTCTTTTTCCTTTTCTTTTCTTTTTTTCTTTTTTTTTTTTTCAGAATGAGGTGGCGATGCTTCTCAAGCCAATATCAGAGAAGATTCAGGAAATCCAGAACTTCAGAGAAAGAAACAGAGGAAGTAAAATGTTCAACCACCTCTCGGCTGTCAGCGAAAGCATACCTGCACTTGGTTGGATAGCAGTGGTAAGTTATGCCCAGGGCAGTCGGGAGGGCTCTAAATCTACTTCTGGATGGTGTGGCCCAGAATAGGTCCAAATCTTGCAGAACTTTGTAGTCTCATCTGCATAGTTCTTTAGTCTACTACACCCAAGAAGGTGTTTATAATATACCTAATATATCAGGGAAGGTGTCTGACTAATGTTTTACCTCCTTTCTCCTTCTATTGTTTCCTGCTACCATGGGTTGATGGTCCTAGTCTCCTAAACCAGGCCCTTATGTCAAGGAGATGAATGATGCTGCTACCTTTTATACTAACAGGGTATTAAAGGACTACAAGCACAGGTATGTTGCCAAGCCCCAGTGTCTACTAGCCACAGTGAGGATGAGAGCATTAACTATAATAATAGGGTTCAGAACACCACCACAAAAAGCATTTTGTAAACAAAAGAGCATTTGACAAGATCTGATTGCAATAGTTTATTTTCCGCTCCTCACCTTTGACCTGCGGTGTGTTGCAGTGTGAATGGCAGCAGCACTAGCAATGTTGGTTTTCATGTTGGTTTTCAATGTTGGTAACTGTGCCAGTTACAAGACTATATTTAACTTTTTGGGGTTCCAGAAAATTGGCCAGCTAGCTTCTATGTGTCCTTGTCTCACTTGTGTACTCATACTTTTGCTGTTCTTGCTCTCTGCTTGAAAATACGTGTTTTAGGTGCAAGGTGTATACAGCTGAGCATCTACTTCCATAGTTCCCAAAGTGATTTTTTTTTTTCTCTACCACTGCATTGTTCTTAAAGAGCACAAGGAATTCATAGAACAATCCCATGAACAAGATCTGTGAGCTGACAGAGAAAGAGAAAAAATATAGGTACTTCCTACACCCTCTAAAAATAAGGCATGTATAAATCCTATTGATGCGGTGCTTTTGGAGGCCAGATTTTGGATTTTTATTTTTATATCCTCAATGAAAAATAGTACTTGCAGTTGAGTTTTTCCTCTTTAGTGAGGAAAACTTTATATAAATATATATATATATAAATATATATAAACCTTATGTATACATTTCTATTTATTTTATATGTGTATCTTATTAGATATATATATCTATTAAATACATATTATATATTATTCTTGAAGCCTTAGTTTACCTGCTCGAGGTAACTGAAGATTTTTACAATGTAGCTTTGGAAGTACTTATTCTGAAGCAAAATAAAGTCTCACAAAAAGGTATAAACAGGTTGCATTAGTTAGGTATAAAATTAGTTCCTCTCCTAATAAGAATTCTTTTCCTGTTTTTCACTGAATATTCGACCAGATCTTAATGTCTTCCAAAGCAGTGGAAGGCTGTCTCTTGACTTCAGTAGGCTTTGGATTAAACCCATTGACCCAGATCCTCATCAGTATTAAACATCAGTCTCCAAGGGAAATAAATAGAGGGTAAGCACCCAAGCCCTTGTGAGCATCCAGTCCATAGCAGTCATGGTTCAGTAACTATTCTTATTTGGAGCTTCATAAGTAAGGACCACATCTTACAAGCAGTTTCTCTTTCTTTACATATTTCTTGTTCTCACTTACTGCCCCGCTAGAAGACTTAAGCTTCCCAAAGAACCATTCCAGATCCAGCTTTTGACTTGTACTTTTGAAATCCTTGATGTATAAATATTTTAGTCAGATGACTATTACGTGATCCAGTATTATGCTGGCTACATGTGAACTTGGCAGCTAGAATATTTTACAGAACCCACAGGTGTTTCACTTTCTAAGATTCAGGACTCCGAGTGTGAGTAGCTGCTACAGAGCTCCAAATAGCTTTAGTGCTTCTTCAGTTGATTTTGAGTCTGAGCAGGATGATGACAACCCTTCCAGCAAGAAGCAGTCCGTGCTAGAGGCACCCTTGCCCTTGTTTGTTCTCTGCAAGGGCCCAAAAGCTTTCCAGCGTAGTGGGCCTCAGCGTCTTCAGCACTGGGCTGGCTTGCTGCCTGCTAAATGATTTGTCCATGGCTGTAGAGCAGACACTGGGCTTTACCTGCTTTAAGCATGAACAGCAGTGCTTTCTGCTTTACGTACAGACATCCATTCATATAAATAATGTCTCTTTTTACAGTGATGCACGCCATGTTGATTGGGTGAAGTCATATCTGAACATCTGGTCTGAGCTTCAAGCTTATATCAAAGAGCATCATACCACAGGTCTCACCTGGAGTAAAACTGTAAGTACCCTTTACTTGTTCATGAAGAACCATGAAATGCCAGTAACCAATTTGACTTTTAATGTAGGTCATTACCTACACATCTAGGCCAGGAACAGAAGTCGTGTTCAATGAACTTCCCACTCAGCTGATAGGTAGGTAGAGAAGATGTATTAGGCCACTGTGGTACAGGTTTTGAGGAAGAGAGAAGAATTATTTGAGATGATTACAACCATAATCCCCAGCTGCAGAGGGTGAGGAAAGGCACAGTTCTCTGGGTCTGATACAGTAAAATGTAGGAGCAAAGGCAAAACCAAAGAATTTAAAGGGCACATCAGAATGAAGGAAAATTAGGTGAGTGTGATGGGGGAAGGAAAAGGATGATGTAAAAAGTCTGAACAAAGAGAGAGGTTTAATAACAGGAAACAGAAACACAAGGAATTCATACCGAGTTCTTACTCCATAGATAGCCATCTTTATAAAACTATTATTTTATACATACAGATAATTTCTGAAATGCATACTTCATATATATATATACACAGAGAGCTAGTATATATGACTGTGTGCTATTTATGCTCTCTTTATAAACATCTTCTGTCTGTTACATCTGGGATGCATACCAAGATGATGGCAATATTGTTCTTAAAGAGAGGTATAAACACGAAGAATATATTTTCTGTCGGGTGTAAGTGTAAGAGTTTATGTCCACTGTCTACACTAATGCGATGTTCTACATGGGATTAGAATAATGTGCTCGTGTTTATTACCAAGTTACGAGAATTGCTGGAGTACGTTAAGCTCTTTGCTGTCGTTTCCTAAATCTACCAGTGCGCACACATACTTGCACATACAGTCATTCACACCAAGACTACATTTCTTCTCTATAGGCAAATAAAATTTTAAAAAACTGAAGGACTGTTAAGAGGACTGATGTAGACCACCAGATAATTTAATTCCCAGACCACCGTAACAACTCTTAAGGAAGTGAAACAGACTGTATTTTACAAGGTATCTGGAAAAGTTACTTTGTCTCCCCTCTGTGGAGGGGATAATCATGAGAAAGAATGTCTATCACTTGTGCTCAGCAACAGACTTTGCACCTTCCTCAGGAGAAACTATGAACTGTGTGTACCTTTTAGTTTGAAGCAATGCAAAAATGTTGAAACCTGATAAATGGAAGGACTGGAATTATCTGCTACTCTGTAGGTTTCTGTAGGAAAAGTTTAAAATATTAATTATGATTCTCTTTCTTAATTTAGTACTAAATTTCACACTTGCTGCATTCTACTCTATTTTAATTAAAGAATGTGAGAACGAGTGATGATTTTTAAATGATTATTAGAAAAGGAAAAGAAATCATAGCACCCAGTTGGCAGAATTAGCCTGAGAATCTGGAACAAATTTAGTTTTGTTCATACAGAGAAAGATACATGTATATGAATACATCTTCACTTTAATGGAACTTTACAGGTATGGAAGTCGTGTTATAGAGATTTGTTTTATTTCTTATAGGAGGAAACCTCAGTGCTTTGAGTACTGGTAATCTCATACAGATGTGTAGCTGTTGCAGATTATATTTGACTGGTCTTAAAAGCATATCAGCCATCACATCTCTCTATTTCCCTTGCTTTAGCTGTTCAGGAAATTGCTGAATACACACTTAGGTGTGACTTGTTTATTCATATTAAACATAGTTTACTGCAAACAGTGCTTATTACATCTTGAGTGATGAGTCTATTACTGCCTCTGAAGTATTGATTTAACTCAGTTTGGATATCACTTCGATTTGAAAGAAGTTGTGTTGGAAATATGGCTCATTTAAATTATCATTCATGTAATGTGTGCCAGAAAGATTAAGTTACAAACACATTTCTTATGGATGTATAATTTTTTCAAGTTTTACTTCATGTGAGTGTATGGAAATTTGAATCCAGTAAGTTAGCAAGTTGTTTAAATAGCTTCCTTAAATATTTTTATGAAGCTTGGTAACAAATACATTCCAGAAAGCAATGAAAGAAATCACTTACTAAAGTGATAATTTGATTTTTGTTATACATATTAAGGTGAGAATGAAAGTTACAGATTTGTGCTGTATGAAGTTAAGCATAAAGGTTTGCAGAATCAGGGCCTAGACAGAAATATGATATATAAGGGCCGTAAAAGTATTCCAGACACAGTTGTTAATCATGGCACACAGCAGCTTCCACTTATATGCATAAAAGGAAAAAGCAGTAGTTTGGCAAGGCATTAAGGAAGTGGTACATTTATGAAAGGGAGACGATACAGAAAAGCTATTTTATTACAGATGGAAAGAGAAAAAGTCTTTGGCCAGTATAAGTACACATTTGTAAGTACACTATACCAATAATTTAGCCTTCATATCTGTAGAAGTCAACAAAGCAATGCTGGAAGCATTATACAAAAAGCTGTTAAGTGACATATTTGGGTATTTCTAAAGAGACTAAAGATTCAGGGAGAACATTAACAACTGCATTTCTTAGAGCTGTATTCTCCTAACTTGAACTGAAACACCCTGATAGCATCACCCTGATAGCATCAGCCTGATCAGATTAAGCTTGGGTTCCCAAAATAGAGGGGAGAGTGTTTCTAATGGGCAGTTGGCCCCTTTATCTATAGGTGCTGCATAATGTGGCACGCACGTTTCTGGCCGTGCTGCATGGCCGTGTCACAAAGCTGGGCAGTTTCCAGCCCCCATGTACCCATCCATCAAGCTGCACGGGGCGGCTGCAGCCAGCCTTGGAACAGCTCATTAGTGCACGCAGTAGTTTTCCTGGCTCTGGCAAGAGCACACAGGCAGACACTTTAGAGGAAAGTGAAAGAAATGTCTTGTAATAAATTACAAGACACATACTAAAATGGGTGCAAAAAGTTGAAATAATGGCTAAGCAATGAACTCTGATAATAATAGGTGCTTCTTTTAGCTTTATAATAAATTGGTGATAAAAACAGATGCTTACAGATTTTTGCATCTGCCACAGTTCTCTCTCCTTATTCACTTTGGCTCTGATTCTGCCAAGACATGTACCAATAGCTTACTCCTTGAGGCCATCCTATTGAAATGCATGGGACTGTCTGAGGAGAAAGCCTAGAAATCATCAGAGCTTAGCGCCATAAGGCCTTTGCCTACCTGAGCCTCTTCTGCTACCTGTGGAGAATGGTAGTACAAAACTGGACCCTACATAAATCATAGGCATTTCTAGACATCATAGGTACAGGTAGGATATTTGTTGGCTTTGTGCTCTCAGAAGAAATTACATTTTAGAGTGTGTGTGTTTGTGAGTAGGATCATGCCAGGGAATAAAACGTGCCACTCTATACTTCCATCATAATCTGAAGTTTTCTTTCTAATTAATGTTAACTAGATTGTGCATATGTCAGGGAAAACGTTCCTGTCAGTGGATGTCAGATGGATCTACAGGATTTCATTAAAAGTGTAATTCTGGAGTTCATTATTTTGACTGTAAAGTATGTGCCTCCGTCTGCCACAAATATACCCTGTGGTGAGGAGCAGTTCACTCTACTCACTTATCTCAATTATGCCATCTTGATAATGGGAACGATAGTAATTACCAACCTAATGGAGGTTTGCAAGTTTTAATTTGCCACTGGATACGACATTCTCAGATGTCAATGAGTTTATGCAAAAAGTGTTATTATAACAAAATGTTTTAAATGTCCAGTGCTGCATTTTTCCCATGCAGCAACTGTTGGGTTTGCTTGCTACAACTTCCTGACTTCAACTTGAAATCTACAGCTTTAACAGTGAGCTATGTCTTTTTTTAGTTTGTTACTAATAAATAGCAAGTGCTTTTTTTTTTTTCTTCCCTAAAGAAGGCATTCTAGTGAAGCATAACTCTTTCTTCCCTCGCTACTTTTTTTTTGGTGGTGCAAAGAAATGAACAGCTGTAATATAAGCTCACAAGAATGCCTCATAAAAGTTTGTTTGCTACAAGGACTGCATGAGTAAGCTGGGGGAAGTGAAACTTCTGCTCTTATTTCTGTAGGTTAACTATGCAGCAAGAAAACAACCAGCAATAAGGAGAGATTGCTGTAGTTTCCTGCACATCAAATAAGTGTTAAGAAACAAATCTCACTCAGGGATAATTGTCCTAAATTTTCTTCTCACTTGCAAGTAGAGCTGCAGTAAGTTTTCACTCTTTGCATAAAGTTGTCATTTAGGACAAATTTTGCCAGCAGGATTTGAAGAAATACAAAGAAAATAGAGGTGAATTTCTTTACAGTGTTTGGTTTAATAGAGAATTTCACTCAAGTGATGAATATTATGCCCCCCTCCCCGCCCCCATTTACAAATCAAAATAAACTCTTAAGAGGAAGCCTGCATCTGTGCAGCAGTTGATGCAGTTGAAGCAGTTGAGATTTATTTATAACCTGTTCTCATTGAAGCCAATACTGTATCTTCAAGTCTTTTTGTCCTTCCATTTAAATATATATATATATTCACAACTAATTATATAGTATTCTAAAAACACTCTTTAAAAGTTGAAATTCTCCACAGGTTGCAGAAATGGCTCAGAACCACTGAGAAGAGCCATCATAATTCCTACATTAGCCTGTCTGAATGCAATTATACTAGTCTCAGTACAGACCTTGGCCATTTCATGCTTATCTAAAATAATAACCTCCACACATTTTCCTATAAAATAGCCTCTCTCCTGTGCTATCAAAATACTTTCCTGCAATGTATCACCTCTCTAAGTACTGCAGTGAACAAGCTGAAAAGACCAACTCCTGCCAGCAAAAGCCTCCTGTTATCAATTTAGAAGACCTTGGCTGGGTAAAACAGTTTTGATTGGGTACCTGTGAAGATGTAAGCACCCTTTTAAACCCTGAACAGGTGACAACTGGCAGAAGTGTATTAAAAAGGGCTTCAAAGTTTGCAAACTCAACAGATAAGTAATTCTGCTGAGACCCAGTAACAAGCAAAAAGAGCCTAGTCTGTTTTTTGTTGTTTTGTATTCTAACTCTCAAAGATTACAGGCCCTGCAAGTCAGCTGTTTTGTCTGGTAAATTTGAGGGCAGCATAACCCCGTGCAGACAGGTGGCTTAAATACGGGAGGTAATGGAACTGTCGTGCTAAGCTACTTTTACACAAAACACACCTTAACGAGAGCTCTGTGCCCCTAAGTCACAATCCACCTGTTCCCAGAGGTTGATACATGATATTTTGAGCTTCGTGATTCTTGTCTTTGGCTGTGCATATGTGTAGGAAAAACAATACAGAATGCTGTAATCATTTTAGGTGTGCAACCAGGATTACTAAAAAGGGGGAGAGATGGAAAACAGAGATACCTTATTTTTAAGGAGAATGCAGTCCCCGTTAGGATTTCTGCTTACCTGCTGCCTTGAAAAGGAGGCTTTTCAATAAATTAAGGAAGGGATTTTATACCTCTATCTAAGCCACCAGTTGCCTCAGCCACAAATAGATACCTGCATCTTCACATGAATGACTAATAACATAGGTACTTTATGTTATGTACAGGCAATATATATATATATTATATATCTAACATATATATATGCATTGTATAGATATTTGTAATTTGTTTGTCCTTCATAAAAATGACCATTACAGTTACAAGAGACGGGTGTCCACTCAAATGCTCCACAGTAGGTTCCTACCACAAGAACTTTGTTCCCCTGTTCCCTCTGCTGCACTGTGTCAGCCTAAAACTAGATAAACCCAGAGAAACACTGGCGCTGTTCATACAGGGCCTGGCACATAAGCCCCTCTCATCCCCCCAATACAATACAGTAATAGTGATACAGAAGGCTAACCCAGGGAATAGCTCAGTAAATATCGTTCAGGAAATACTACCATCTGTGATAAGATATGAAAAGAAATTCTTACTGTCTCTCAGTAGCTGGGTTTAGACCTAAAGACATGACAAACTGCATAGGGCCACCAAAAATTACACAGCATGACACCCAGAGCACTCACATGGTGCACAGACTTCATTTTGTTTTCCTAACAAGAGTGGCTGTTGCACTGTGCTCCAGAGGAGAAATGTGCAGTAAGCAAGGCCCAGCTCCCCAGAGCAAAGGGCTTCATTAATCTCTACCATAACTTCAAGGGAATTAAATGGGATTCGACACAGGTGAATTTTATCTAGCCACCTGCCTCAACATAAACAGTCATTTCTTTACGCTATTGAGGCAGCTGGGTTGAGAGCAAGGTGAAAAACAGAAGTGCCTCACCCTTCTGCCAGTCCTACAAGACACAGGTAGAAATACAACATGCTTTGAGGTGGTACTGCAATCCTGCACACCCTTGCACCGTGATAATACGCGTTCATCAGAGCCAGGCCTGTTGGCAGCTTCAGACGCTGTCTGCAGGGGAAGCCGCTGGGGCACAGTCAAGGGGAGGGCCTTGAACCTCTGGCAGGTGGCTCTGGGCCATCCAGCAAGGAGCAAAGCCCAACCCCTTCCTGTCACCCCATTCAGATCATTGTTTAGTAGGAGGCTGAAGACAAATTTTTTCCCTGAGATAAAATTTCTGGAATATTCTGTCCTCTACAGAGCTATTACTGCATGGCTGTAGGGCCTGCATCTTCTGTTCTTGATAGGATCTTACTCAGAAAATTACATTTCCCCCCATTTCAGAAAGCCCCGGGAACAAGATTTATACCCCATCAAGTTCACTGTGATACAAAGCTAAGAGGTTAAACATTAATGGCTTAGTTTTGGGTTACATTTTCACCAAGCGAGGCTGAAGCTCTCTATTGCCCACAGAGCTCTTACAAGGGGCCTATGTGCAAATGATGAGGAAATGACCACACCGACATGGTAATGAGAGCAGTCGGCTATCAGCAGAACTTGACGTGATGTCTACAGACACCACAGCACTGAGAACAGCAGCTGTTACCAGGGCAAACAGCTGAAATAAAAGAGGAAGAAAGGCGGCTTGCAAATAACCGCCTTTGCTGGTCCAAATGGCTCTTAATACTCATTGTATAAAGATGCACTGTTGTTAACATCTGCTTGAAGCTAATCTGAAGAGTTGTTTGCAAATAGCAAAGCTGGTAAGCACCTGCTGCTTTAGGAAAGATGAACTTTTGCGGGCATGTAACGTGCTATTTTATTCCCAGCAGCTCTCACAAACACCACCCTATACAGAAAAGAAATGAATGGACTTTGTGAAGGGCACTTTAGTTGAAATTGGATAGGACTATACACAAGTATTACCAGATACCAGAACAGTTTAAGAGTCTGGTTCAGAAATATTCTAGAGCCTGAGGGTCTAAGTGGTTTTAGAAAGGCGACTAAGAAAAGAAAACCACTTGCCTGTGACTTAGGTAGATAACATGGAGGTCTATGCATTAATTGGGGTCAAAACTAATCAAAAAAGAAGGTTCCTGGAGCCACTCCTCTAATCCGGTTTTAAAACTGCCCTTTGCATCAGCACGTTTGAGCACAGCACAGATGCCATCTCCCTGGCATGCAGGGAATGCAAGAAGTGCAAAGCGTTTGTTTGCTGCATTTCCAGTTCACTCCTGTGCCTTCTGTGCCCTTGTGAGAGCTTCCCCGAGCCGCTCTTCTAGTACTGCTCTAGAAGTAAAACATGCTTCTAATTGCCCAGATCCTTTCCCCTCTCTGCCCCTTCTTGAAAAGTAAATGAGGCATTCTCCAGTTGCACAAAATCATGTCCGAATTTAATGTCCGATGTATTTAAAATCCTTCCATTTTGTTTGTGTTTTCACTAGATAGTTCTCTCAGAGTTCTGGGAAAGAGATCATCCACTCCTCACAATTAAATTCCCTGAGTTTCCTTCCACTTTTGTTACCAGACATTCCAATACTTTTGTTGCCAGCTGGGAAGCTGTCCATTGATACACTGCTCAGCAGCAGCATCTGAGCCTGGAGTCTACTGCATGAATCTGTGATGGCCTTTAACTTGACACTTGAAGCAAAAGATTGGTAGAGTGACCCACCATTCCATGCTGTATGCAGAATACCCAGATAATTCCCACTTTTTTTTTTCTCTACTGTGTCTTTGCAGCCTTTGCAGAATTTATTTGGTGTTAATTACAAAGGAGCATCAGCTGCTTCTGCTTCCAGGTGACACTTGCTCCTCAAACAATGACTCTTTCACACACAAGTTTCTGGAAAATCACAGCACTGTACTGATGCATAAAGTGCATCACTTTATGCATCAGTACAGATGATACTGAAGCCATAAAGTGTCTTTCAGAGATCGGAAGTCCAAATTTTTATCTCAAGCCACAAGTTATTAACCACTACTGCCAGTACTACCATTAATCTACTCACATAGAGCATATAGAGTTCACAGCTGCATGTTCACACTACAGTGTGAAAGGTGAGTGCCATTTCTAGATAGCTAAGTATTTTAAAAAGCCCTGCGAATGCACTGTTCATAATTCTGGATAACCAGGACATAGTGAATACAGTTGCTATGGTTGCAGGCAACAGACAGGGAAGATCTCTAATGCACCTCAGGCAGCAATAACTGATTGTGCCGCTAAATCCACTTACGTTCATTTTTTACTATAGTAATTCACAGTTGTGCTGACTCTGCTGCAGGTAACATTACTGGTATGAGCACCAGCAGGAAGACAGGCACCGTAAATCAAGGGTCCAGTGGGGAAGATGTCCCCAGTCTAAAATAAAAACCTTTAATTACTAGGTATGTATGCAGAAATGCTCAAACTTATCCATAAAACAATGGCGTGTCTCTAAGAGACATCAGCATCTGGTTCTGGTATATCTTGACAAAAATTATAATGCATTCCTAAAGGGGATTCTTCTCCTTTGTTTACACTTGGTTAAAAACATTTAATAGCACAGAAGAGAACTCGTTGCCTTAAGAGATCACGGATCCATTCAGGAACAAAAGACTGTGCTACTACATCAGCTTCACCACTCACCTGAGTACCAGGAATTCAACGAGTCTTCCTTGTACAGTACAATTTTAATGCCACTAACGTGACAAAGAATCTTGCAATGTATTTATCACTAATATATTTCATAAGCAGCTCCTTCAAATGCAACCTAAGTCCTGAAGACCCATGTGCCAAGAGAAGGGTTACAATAAGACATTAATTAATGATATTATTACCTCTCTGTGCTACTCCAACTAGGGTCATACTGACTGAGAGGAGTGCGTGCAGTTAGGTACTCAAATGTGCCAAGCATTTTTATTTAAATTACATTGAAGAATAAAAAACATGTGCAACTCAGCTCCTCTCCCATCATCAGTTTGAGATCACAGGCTAAAACTAGTCTACTTTTTAAAAAATAGCTACAGTTTTCACTCCTGTGAGATGCATAAACTGGATGAATACTTTGATGTTTCAGTTTAGAGGAAAGCAGAAAGGGGTGGCATCGTAAAAAATTAATAATACTCTCTGAGTCCAGCTAAGCAATATTTATTTCCAGTATTGATTACCAGGGATGCATTTTTAACAACCTGTATCTCTTAACAAAGGTAGCCAGTTAGAGGAGCTGTGACTCTGTAAGTCCCTGTCATTTTTCCATCTGCCCACCTAATGAATATGTATTAGTTCAGTGCACAACACCTGTATAGGTAGCTAAATTCATCAGAACCAATCTAATTTTTCACAACCATTCTTCTAAAACAGCCTTTGCTCTGCTGCAGAGGTGCTGTCTAGATGAGCAGTTTCTGGAATCAGAGTGACACTTAGTGGCAGGACGGAAAAAGTGACTCTCAGTTTCTCAGATTCATTCTGTCTTTTCTATTAGTAGGGCGCATAAAATTTTAATCAGCTTATTATCAGTATTTCCTGTTTGTTTGATAATATTATAGATGAGCATTACAATTCAAACCAAAACATGTACTTTTGATTATGCAAACTAATAGAATGATTGGTTTACTTACTTTATCAAGGCCCCTCACTCATAATTCATGTGCTGCTGTGATCTTCTGTAATTGAAAAAAAGAAAAAAGAATTTGAGAAATCAAAAAAATACTGAATTTCATAAATAAATGACTTGAATGACCATAGCTTTGCACTCTGCTACAATCTGAATCTTTGCAGATCATTTGAACAGTCTGAAGAACAGCATTTTACATCTTTTATGCACTTTAGCACCTTTCTTATGTATAACTGACAGTTCATGATCCTCCCAATTATTTGTCGGACAGAACGTTTTCTGTATGTTTCTGAATGCACATCAAGTTATGGTTTACTGAATATGGTATCTGAAAAAAAGGAGACATTCTCACTTTTACATATGGTAAATGTTTATATATCACTTATTGTATGTAAATATAATAAATCATGGAATCGTTACGATTAAAGATATTTAACAATAGTCTTCACAAGCATTTTGTAGAAACATTTTAGGTGCAGGGGTTCTGCAGCAGAGTAGCAGTGTGGTCTACCAGCCTTTCCGGCCTTGTTTTCATTGCTGCAGGGAAGATTCATAGCATTAAGTTCAGTGATGGTGCCAGACCTTCTGAGCCTGTGGCTGCCTGGAGTCGCTGAAACCCACAGTTACCCTCGCACGTTAATAAGTAAGAGCTATCATAATACAATGTTCCTTGAAAAGCTGTTTAAAAATAATTTCCGTCTATCTGACACAGGGCCCTGTTGCATCACACATGTCCCTGAGATCCGTTCTAAGCAGTGGGCCGTGCCTCTCTCCACCACCTCCACCGCCGCCGCCACCACCTGGACCTCCTCCCATCTTTGATGCAGAAACCGCCAAGGATGAAGGAACGGCATCTCGCTCAGCCCTGTTTGCACAGCTTAACCAAGGAGAGGCAATTACCAAAGGTCAGGAGAAAAGAAAACAAATTTTGACCCTTGAGTCAAACTACATCAACAGCTGCTATATGTACCGCCCCAAACTGTACCAGTGTTTTCGAGTTACGTTTAGGCAACTCAGATCTTTTGAGGTTTGCACTGAGCCTGCTAGATGAGACTGCAGAGCAAAACTTCCTTTAGGAGTAACAGCACTCAGACTTGTTCAGCATTCCTGAAATTCACACCGTTTATGTAGAAGTCTCCATATAATTTTAAGGCAACCAAGCTAGACTTCTTCAATCCCCAGCAGCTGGTGAACCTCGAAGCTGCAATTGTGATCAGAGTGTATTCTCATTTCTGATTCACAGTCAGTGTACCAACCTGTGACAAAATGTGTTCCATGTTAAGTGAGAAGGTACAGCTCACAGAGCAGTGTGATAATGCTTCTTGTATTAATACTGGACAGTTGTAATTAAAGCAGATGGCTGTGAGTTTAAATACATACAATTGATAAATCAGCCTTTAATGCGGTACGAATAGGTGAGATTAGAAAACGAATCTCGGTTTTATGGATGTAAAATTATGCAATAGCAAGCTTGCAGAGCTCTCTACAGACGGGGAAGGACTAGAAGACATTGCTGCATTTCCTGTTAAAGCTTTAAGAGAGCCATCCACAGGCTTTAAATAGGTTTTATGTGAATTGCTAAAAATATGTGTGCAGTTACATTTTAGGTGGTTACCTAGGCAAATCTTGAGGAAATCAAAAATGTAAATTCGTAGGATAATTTAACCCAACTGCAAATGATTTAGATAGTATCTTTCTTATTTAAATATGAATACCCTTAGGACAAGAAAACAGACTCTTTTACAAGCACCTTTTTTTTAAGGGCTTCGACATGTCTCTGATGACCAGAAGACTCACAAGAACCCCAGCCTACGTGCCCAAGGTCCATCCGTTCGTTCTCCCACGAAAAGCCATACTCCAAGTCCCACCTCCCCCAAGAATTCCCCGCAGCAGAGCCATGCCCCTGTCTTGGAGCTAGAGGGAAAGAAATGGAGAGTGGTGAGTTCCAGCCACACCTCTGTATTGCACCTGAACACTGCAAACCTGCTTGAGCAGTGGACGTTGCAAAAGGTTGTCCATGATCAAGATGCGACTAATCAAAGTTGCAGCTAAAAATGGGCTAATTCTGTATTGCTCAGCCTTGCTGCAGTTTAGCCATTAGTATTCTCTAGAATCTAAAGTTAATTCATCTGCCTCTGAGAATCTGAGACAATTCGTCTGAACAGGAGAATGTCACAGGGTCACAGAATCGCAGAATGGCTGAGGTTGGAAGGGAGCTCTGGAGACCCCTAGTCCAAGCCCCCTGCCAAGGAGGGTCACCTCGAGCACACTGCATAGGATGGCATCCAGGCAGGTTTTGAGTATCTCCAGAGGAGACTCCACAACCTCTCTGGGCAACCTGTTCAGTACTCTGTCACCCCACAGTAAAGAAGTGTTATCTCATATTCAGCCGGAACTTCCTGCACTTCAGTTTGTGCCTGTTGCTTCTCGTCCAGTTGCTGGGCACCACTGAAAGGAGCCTGGCCCCATATTCTCAACACTCTCTCTTCAGATGTTTATACACATCAGTAAGATCCCCTCTCTGTTCTCTCTTCTCCAAGCTAAACAGGCCAAGCTCTCCCAGTCTTTCCTCCTGTGGCGAATGCTCCAGCCCCTAATCACCTCAGTAGCCCTCTGCTGGACTCACTCTAGTAGCTCCATGTCAAAATCAGACGGTCCCCCAGAAACAAATCCAGTGGAGAATTCAATTAAAATCCCTTCTTGCAGGCCACTCTTATGAGAGAACAGTATTATCACAGAGCACTTTCTCCATCTTTGTTAACAAAGAATTGTTGGAATTACAGATTTATTTTCATCACCCATTCCATGCAAGGACCTCTCCCATGCTTAAAAGTGCAGACAGAAGTGTTTTCCTTTTGCTCAGTCTTCAGATGGAAAAAGATTGATTTGTTTGTTATACCAAAGCATCTGAGTGAAAAGTCACGTCGCTGTGTTGGTTAAAAGAGGGAGGGAACAATACGCAGTGTAGTCATGCAGAAGTTTACACAGTCATCACCGCGGAGTTAAGTTTGCACAAGGTGCAGTCACAAATTGCCGGGGTTATTTCGCATTAGGGTTATAGCACCTGGAACTTTCCTTGTGGATCCCTAGGCTTTCCTTCACATCCATCGTGTGTAATTGTCCCTTTTATCTCCACAATGAAAGAAAACTTCTCCACGTATTGCTCCTTATTTTCTGTGGTAACGGTTTATGGCACCTGTTCGCAATACACCGTGTAGACCGCATTTTGGGGCATGGAAACTTGGTCTGCTCTTCAGGCTGCCAGTTCTATGCTGGATGGGAGCCAGGCAACAGTTTTGTGAGTGCATTTTTAAATTGCTGGCAGCATGACGTCTTTGCTACAAAACTAATGTTTTCTTGTTTGTTTGTTTTTTTCTCTTGGTCTGTGCCAAGTTCTTCAGTTCTAAAATATACACAGGTGCCACCTGAGGCTGAATTAGGTGAAATATCCCATCACCAAGCAGATCCGATTTTTAAGCCACTGGCAGGATATCGTTCTATTGTAATGGTGCAATGACTTGAGGATACGTTGTGCTGAACTCTGTCTGACTGTTAGCCAGTTAAAGGCAACCAAATAAATAAACTTTCTTTTGAAATAGGAATATCAAGAGGATAAGAATGACCTGGTCATTACCAACACTGAACTCAAGCAAGTGGCCTACATTTTTAAGTGTAACAAATCTACACTTCAGATAAAAGGAAAAATCAATTCAATTACTATTGGTGAGTGGATAGCTCAGCTGGGCTTTAAATGCCAATCTTGAAAAAACTGACTTATGTGATTCATAATGCATCTGAATCATTCCATTCATTTTAATGGACTGGTCACCAGTGCTCAGCCATGCAGTACAAGACTGGGAATTTTTGTAGTTGATGCAGCAGGTGTGCATATGTTTGCTTTTATCTCACCTTTCCTATTTATGATTGTTTTTATTTTAGACAACTGTAAAAAGTTTGGCCTTGTGTTTGACAACGTTGTGGGAATCGTGGAAGTGATCAATTCCAGGGATATTCAGATTCAGGTAAATATCTATTTAAAAAACAAAGATAGGAAGAGAAAGAGAACAAACAGAAAGAAAAAGCCCAACATGTAGCTACAAGAGATCATTAAAAACTGCTATGAGCACACCAAGAATGAGCACACCAAGAATAAGAGACTGATGCATCTAAACCTATCTTCATATGCACTAAATTCTGCCGAGGTATTTAGAAAGTACCTGTGAAAACTATTGAGCATTACTGAATAAACCTCATTTAGTTCAGCACCTTCTGGTTCCAGCGAAGCTGAGAGATCTATACACTAGACATGTTATTACTTCTGGCCCTAATTTTGTTGCTTTCATGGTAAACAGCTCCTGGCACTTGAAAGTTTAGCAGTGCTTCACAGAACAAATGCTGGCAGTTAGCTAATTGCTTTTTAAGCCTAGAAGCTGGTTATTTTTCTTTCTTTCTTTCTTTTTTTTTATTCTCTCAAGGAAAATGTTCAAATAGACTGTTAAAGGACAGCTAAATGACAGAAAGTGAAAGTAGGCACTGGGATTTTGAGAATCTCCCCTGCTAGCAACATGACACATTACAGGAGTAGATAATGTAGACATTTGCCTAGAAATGGGCTGTGAGCCTCTACTGATACTGTCTTTGACAACCAGTGAGCAAAGCTTCATCAGAGATCCTCTTCCTTTGTGGTTCTTGTGAAATGAAAATACACATATTTTTAATCCGTCTATTGCCCTCTCTGTAGGGGACATTGCCCCATTCAATACAGAATCACAGAATCACAGAATTGTAGGGGTTGGAAGGGACCTCGAAAGATCATCGGGTCCAACCCCCCTGCCAAAGCAGGTTCCCTAGAGCAGCAGGCTGCCCAGGTAGGCATCCAGACAGGCCTTGAATATCTCCAGAGAAGGAGACTCCCCAGCCTCCCTGGGCAGCCTGTTCCAGTGCTCTGTCATCCTCACCGTGAAGAAGTTCTTTTGCATGTCGGTGCAGAACTTCCTGTGCTCCATTTTATGGCCATTGCCCCTTGTCCTGTCACCACAAACCACTGAAAAGAGGTTGGCCAAATCCCTCTGTCTCCCACACTTAAGGTATTTATTCCCAGGCAGCCTGCCTGACATTTATGGCACTTCACTCATTCAGTTCCAGAGGACTGACCATACATGGTCTAATACTGGGCTGTGTCCAACCAACACAATCTAGTCTCAGGAAAGGCCTTTGGGATGTATTAAGTGAAGTACATCTTTAGGATGTATTTCACTTAACTGGGATGTATTTTAGGTGAAAAGGAAATGAAATGTGAATTAAATTATATTAAACTGCCAGTCATGATGAAAGATGAGGTCTTTTGCTTACAAGGCTATGCCTGCTGTATGACTTTCAATGTAGACAATCCCACTCCATCCTTCACAAATACTGGTCACAGCCACCATGGTAAAAAACAGCAAGGTGTTTTTTTTCATATTTTGAAACTCTTGCAAGTGATTGACATTGCTACCAGCTGTGCATCATTTTCTGAACTGTAACAAGCAGTTTTATTCACGATCACTACATGTCTTCTTATGGCATAGGCTGTTAAAGATCCCACGCATTTGAGTGTTTTTAAAAAAATAAATAATTTTTATCATTACCGCCAGAACTATTCATGAGAGATGAAAAATTCATATGTAATGAATAGGAAAAACACAGCTTGTTAATATTCAAACAAAGGGGAAATATCTTTTCTAAGAACAAAAATTCTTTTGATTAAGCAGGTTCTATGAATATTGCATAAGGCTTCTACGCCATAGAGCGGAGTGGAGTTCCACTTAAAAGTCTGGCTATAAGCTGCTTGAATCAGCCAGCTTCTGCAGGGTTTGAGCATGCCAAGTGCTCAGAACCTCAATTTTCTCAGTATTTGAAGACCTGAGCTCATAAATTGCAAATATGTGATACATTAATGCAACAGATTTCAGTAAATTCACCCTACAGATTTTGCTACAGTAACTTCAATGCCATTCTGCTTCACTCCCCTTTTTCCCAGTGCCATTTTATTTCTTGCCTGATGTTTGCAAAAACTGTTACATTAAACACACCCTCCCTTTGCTCACTATTGCATGACATCCTGTTGAAGAAAAGAAAGATCAGTTTAGGACGCATTAAAACATAGAACAGACCTGGGGATCCAGGTGGGATGCAAAGGACAGACGACTTGCTCTTCGTTTGCTGTCACATTTAAGGAACTGAAGCTGAAATTATATTCTTAATTTGAATAATGAGGGACACTTTTTTTGTTGTTGATTGCAAGTATGTGTCTATCACATGCTGTTTCTACTTTATGGCTCAAAATAACCTTTGCCCTTTTGATACACTATCCAGAGTGTATTGCTGTCCCTGGCTCCTGCCAGAGAGGGCAGGAGGAGGAGGAATTTTTACTGACAACTGTGAGGCAGCCAGTTAGCCAGGTAGAAATCTTTTAATCTGCAGAACTGTAAACAAGAGAAGATTTATTTCCCTTTCTCTCCTCAAGTAAATCCTTTGCTTGCTTTTAAGGTGACATAAGAAACATCTTTAAAGATTTAATTAAATTGATCTCGGTACTTTTTTAAGAACTGAATCTTGCCTGAAGGGGATAAAAACCCTTTGTGTGCTCTAAAACCCTTTGTGTGCTGTAAAACCTGGAAGAGCTTTGAAGTCTTTAGAATGCATCACAAAACACTTGTGAGTGGTGCTGTAGGCTGGGATCTTTCATTTGCCCAGAATAGGTTGGAGTTGACGTGTTTGGTTTCTTACCAGTCTCACTGATGAACGAGGTGAACACTGCCTAAGCTTCAGCACAAAAATGTCACTGGAAGTAGAGAGAATGGAGAAATCACTTTCATCCAACCATATATTAAAAGTTTGCTGTGTATTATAAGTTTGCTGTTGCATATAGATCTTTGTCACCACCGCCAGGAATTTCAGTGCCTAACAAACGGACAGCTTCCATCTCAAATATAAGCACCGTGCAGGCAGCTGACATACAGACGAGACGCTGGTGGCCAAAAGTAGACCTGCAGGCAGTAAGGATTTTATTAATAGTATCTGTGTTTGCTTTTCAAGATTTGTTAATATTTCCTTCTGCAGGTGATGGGGAAAGTGCCGACCATTTCTATTAACAAAACAGAAGGCTGCCACATCTACCTCAGTGAGGAATCGTTAGATTGTGAGATTGTGAGTGCCAAGTCCTCTGAGATGAACATCCTCATCCCCCAAGATGGTGATTATGTGAGTGAGATTATTTTGGAAGATTTTCTCCCCCTACCCAACTTGCCTTGGTAGCTAAAACTGCTAGGAAAGCAGGAGCTAACATACCTCATGTATTAACCTCACCAAAAAAAATGGTTCAAAACAATTGAATTTCTATGTACCAATATCTCAGTGATTAGTGCAGAAAATGTCTTTTTTTTTTTTTTCTGGGTTACAAAGTAATTTCAAAGATTAGACATTATTTCTTCCCATTTTGACAGGTGATGGCTTCATCTCCTGTCCATTTATTTTTTAAATTGGTAACTAAACATAATCTTTGAAAGAAACTCACTTCACACATAATATGAGAGCACTCAAGCCTGAAGAGGATGATGCTAAAGCTAAGCTAAATATATTACTACTACAGGTGAAATAATACAGTGTTATATACTCGTTTTTTTCTAAAGCTGTTATATGGGTAGCATCTGTCCTACTTTTTCTAGTATTTTTCAAAATGTTGTTCTCAGAAGTCACTGAAACATGAGGATTGCATTTGCCGATGCAAAGGCTCCTTCTTTGTTCTAGTGAGACTTTCCTCCTCAGCCCTCCAGCATTTCTAATAAAGTCATGCTCTGTTGCTTCACACACCAGCAAGAGATCACGGAGGTAAAGTGTACTCATAATAGTTTAACAAGAGAAGTTTTAAAATTGCACTGAATGGCTGTAGACAGAATTTCTCACAAATCTTTCACTCTGGAATATTTACAGTAGAAGAGTTTAGACTTTATAAAAGAAAATACATGATGAGAATTTGGATGCTCCACATTTCCAAAAGTGACTATTGGATGCCTGTCTTCAGACAACTAAGGGAACAATTTTCAGTGGGTTCATATTCACCTACTTCTTAAATAGAAGAAAGGTCTCTTTGATGAGTTTCTCCCCAAAACACCAGTAATATCTGAATTTACTGGCTATCAAAACACCATGAGATCTGAAAGAAAAAGTCCTTCCCTCCACACTTCCGTTTACTGGGATCTGAGGAAGACCCATGGATCTCTTCTGCTTTCACTGCACACATGGAATGGACGGAGACTTTTTTCAAAGTTCTGCTTTGTGTTGTGTATCCCATAAGGGATGCCGTGTCTCTTGAAGTATATCCCATGTAAAATGATAGGATGTTTTTTTCAGATATTTTTCTTCTGTATCATATTATTGTTTTCCTCCTTAAAATTAGTCTCCTCACTAAATCTCCACGTTGAAATCCTTTCTACTGTCTTCCAGGTCAGTCACTGATGGAGTCTAAGGTCATTTCTGGCATGGGGTTTATTTAGTTAGTTGTTCCAAATAATGGCGCGAGAGGGCTTATGACAAAGCAGCACCATCCCAAGGCTATTTGAAACTGGGTAGCAATAAGGCCTTTTCCTGTGTGGCATTGTAAAATAGCTTCCTAGGATAATGAGGAAAGCCTCTCTGTAATCCTGGCATGTCTGAGCTATCAATGCTTTGTCAGTCATGTAGCACTAACTGGTATTCCATCAGTTTTCAGGAGGTATCCACTGTTTATCTAACCATCGCTGTTGCTTTTTTTTCTTACCAGAAAGAATTTCCGGTTCCTGAACAGTTCAAGACAGCGTGGGATGGATCTAAGCTGGTCACTGAACCTGCAGAGATTGTGGGTTAATTTCCTAACACCAAGCAGCACTTGCTGACCATGATCAGACCATAGCCAGCATAAGCAAAGCAGTAATGTAAAGAACTAGGAACAGCAGTAGTTGCTACTGCTGTGATAGGCCTTCAAGCATTAGCTCTGCATGCTAGAAACAATAACTCATCTGGCACGCTTTTGTTAGGCATCCCAGTATTTTTCAGGTTTCCACAGTTTGCCTTCACTTCCAATTTTAATTCTAAATGATGTCATGTGAATGCAATGCAGTAACGCCCCCACCCTCCAGGCACACCATGGGTTTGAAATACTTTATACATAAAGCTGAAATTCTGCATGATACACTTTGTTATCATATTGCTTCAGTGCATTCCTTTTTATGTTTTTGCTAATCAAAAACAGCATTAAGACTCTATGACGTTTATTTTTAGCTGTTAAGCTATTTCGGTACGATGCAGTAAAAATGTTCCCCTAGAGAGAACTACTGGCTCCTCGTAGTTCTGTGGCAATCATAATGGGTTTTTGGTTTGTTTTTTAAGCAAGCAAAAAAGAACAACCTTCAGCCATACGTTTTGCTAATGGAAGATGAAAAAACATGATATTTTAATCAAACACTTTTCTAATATGTATATTTAGAAGATCCGTATGTTTTCAGTGAAGACAGATTTTATTATGGTACACACAGACTTGCTGTTGCCCTCTCATTTCTTGCAAATCAGTAATTCTTTCTAAACTAAAGCCTCATCTAAGTTAAAACCTTGCAGCAGATCACTTGAAAGTTTTTTGATACTCGGGTATCTTTTTTCTTTTGTTTTTGAGACAGTCTCCCATTCTTTAAAATTTCACATTGTATCTCGCATCCTCTTCAGAAAACTGAGAGAGGCATACATCAGATACCACTTAATTTGCTTGCTAATAATCTTCCTTTAAGGTGTTGCTATTGTGGCTCCTATTCATTAAAATATCCTTCTGTTTCTTCCCTGCATTTGTAAGCCTTACTTAGTTTCAAATATGGCCATGAAGCAAAGCCAGGAATTTATGTCAGTAGTTGAGCCCCAATAAAGGCCCTGTTTAGCCCTTTGATTCTACTTTATAGTCCATACTGTACATGCTTTTTTAACAAAGGTGAAGTATTGTATACATTTGTACTATTTCAGCACATAGTACCAATAAAATTTTAAAAATTTAAAGTCAGCATATGTTTTTGATCACTTGTAATACTTTGTAATGGTGAAATCACAGTAAGATGCTTGCAGAGCTAGTTACAAGCTAAATTTTGTGCCTAATTTACGTTGAAAGTACATTAATCCTTGAGGGTTTTTCAGTATCTTTGACTGTAAACCCAGTACAATGTAACAACCAGTAGTGCGCATTCCGCAAGGTTTTGCTATCTGATGTTGAATCTATGTGTATAACGTGTTTGCTTTAGTACATACCATTTTTTCAACAGTAAAATTCTTATGAAATAAAAAGGAAAATGTACTTGTTTAAATACAAAGTTGTTCAGAGCTTGCCGTATTGTACTCTTGGTCCTATATGATTTCCCCTTCTTAAATGCTGCTTCAAAGGCATTTGAGAATTCAGAGAACAAGTAGCTCCTCCTCCCGTCTCGTTGAACATTGTCACTTCTGCTGCCATAATCCACCAGGCAGTGGATAGCGGGTATTCTGCAGGCTAGCAGATAAACCTGGAATTTCGTGCATATGACTTCAGTGACAACCACAGAATCCAGCTTTCCATGATTCTCGTTTTTAGGTACACCTGTATTTTCCAGATATTATGTTTAGGGAGATGGTCATAACCTGGTGCAAGTTTATCAGGTTTGCATTCTATTTTTTGCTTTTCCCATTGTTTCCCTGTGTGGCCATGGATGTGTCCCTCCTGTGTTAACAAACTCCACAAGCGGTCCACTCCACATTTCACTTGGATGTGCTTCATATCTGAAAAGAGGGCATTGCATACTTGTTGTGATAATAGGATTGTTGAAGGATTGTTTAATCTTGAAATCATAATTTGCTCCATAAAATAATCTCATTCTGGAGCTTTCTGACCTGAAATACTGACTCTGTTTTTATCTAGCCTCAAATAGGGACGAAGTCATATCACAAAGACAGGAAGTCACATGCTGCCTTGCAGGTGTGATACAAAACAAGTATCAAAGGTTTAATGATAAACAGAAAGCAGTGAGACAGCTCTGCCTTACTACACAAATTCCTTTAGTTCTTGAGAAAGACTTAAAAGACTTAGACTGCCCCCCTCCCGAACAAGCTGCGTGATGGCTGGTTTACCTGCCTGAGTCTTCTGTTAAACATCTGAAAGCAAACTCCCTTGTGGCTAGGCCTTCTCACTAACGCTCACACTCCTGCAACGTGCAAGACCCAAATACAACTTTTGACTGGTTTGCTACCAGGAGGAAGTCTCATGCAGTAACACGGTGTGCCTGACAGCCTGAACACACCTTACAGCTTTGTCAGAGAGCACGGCTTTAAAAGATAAGGCAGAAGGCATAAAGGTAACTGCTGGCAACTGGAGAAAAGGCTAATGAGATCATGCAGTGTTAGACACCAGAAAAGTGGAATGGGAGACAGACATTGTAAATATGCAAACATCTTTTATCCAGTTTGCATAGTCAGCTACGGGATACAAATCTGTGATCATGTTCTGTCAGCTCCAATCCTCATGAAAAATATTTGCCATACGTTTTCAGTAGATTGTTCTCTGCAACCTGTCTTCAAAAATACAAAGGAATTCTAAATGAACAAAACAAATCCAAGGCTCTGGTTCTACCCCACGTGAATTTGTGTACAATTAAATGTTAAAAGCCCCTTTTCTGAAAAATCAAGTATGCCATGAGTTAGAAATAATCATGTGTGTTTAATGGCTGACTCCAGCAAGGAGTGAACGGTCACTTCTTGTTACTGCATGCCCTCACACAAGATATGCCGCTTATTTCGGCTTGTTCTGTATCAGTTCTGCACTGCTCTAAAACGGTGCTTGTGCTCTAAATCTGTCAAAACAGAAAACAGTACCTTTGGTGCATATATTGTTATGGAACAAATGTGTCTGGTGTAATTATCCCGTTCATTTTTATAAGCCTGCATGGGTCAGATATTCACCAGGCTGTGAATCAGCGGTAAAATACATAAAAAAAAGAGCAGGAGATTTTAACTGTGTTCAAATGTAAAAAGCATTTTCCCTCTGAGAAGCTTCCACAGATCTCATACTTTCTGAAACGGAACCTTAAACAGAGCCTCATGAAGTGCCACAAGGGGAAGTGCCAAGTCCTGTGCCTGGGGAGGAGCAGCCCCCGGCACCAGGCCATCCGTGTAGACCAGCCTGGCAGAAAAAGGGCCGTGGGGTCCTGGTGGACACCACGCTGAACGTGAGCCAGCAACATGCCCTTGCCACAGAGCAGGGCAACGTGTTGCCAGCACATCGAGGGACATGATCTTTCCCCTCAGCTCAGCAAAGGTGAGGCTGAATACATTGCCTCATGCAGGGCCAGGGGCATGGAGTGAAACACAGGAGGCTCCCTCTGAACATCAGGAAGCAAAGTTTTGCTACCAGGGAGGCAGAGCACGGGTGCAGGTTGTCCAAAGAGGTTATGGAGCCTCCCTCCTTGGAGGTACTCAGAAGCCATGGTGCTGGGCAGCCTGCTCGAGGTGGCCCTGCCTGAGCAGGGTGGACCGGATGGCCTCCAGAGGTCCCTTCCCTCCCCGGCCAGTCTGGGTCTGTGACAGTAGTTTAGCTGATCAGAATATCGTTTACTGAGGATTACTGGAAATTAGAGGCACCGAGGTAGTGACTCCACGCATCCACCAGATGGCAGAAACCAGCTGAGGCCCTGGCAATCGCAAACTCTTACCGTCAATGAAAAAGTGCTGGACTACACCATCTGCAGGGGCCGTGTACACCGTGCATCAAGGAACTGGGAAATCCTACTCTCCAAAAGTCCCTGTTAAGATATTGAAAGACTACGTTGATTTTAAAATGATCATCTCGGTACAAGGAGAAGGCTTGAGTGGGATGAATAAGGAAGAAGAAAAACCATCTACTCATTACGAAAGATTAATCTAAGATTTTGAACGCCACTAATCATACTTCCACTAAAAGCACATCTCATTAAAAATACCTGATTGAACTTAAAACTAATATTTAGCAGAGCTATTGAAGATTAAAAGGTAAGTTATTTCAAGTGTGCATTTGAAAATCTGAATACTTGTCAGTGTCCTAGGGAATTAGGTATTTGTTAAGGCTTCCCAGTGCCATAGCTGTTACTCATAGTTCTTACTATTTTTTGAGTCCTCACTGTTTCTGGATCTGCATGAGTTCCTTCAGTGTTACTGTACTAAATGCATCTTCATGGATCTGTGCATCGTATTTCCTTCCTGGAGACACCTGTCCATCTGAAACCCTTCAGAGTCTCAACTCAGTATTCACCCTTAATGCACTCTCCTTCCATGCTATTCTAAAATGTGCAAGGGGCTGCCGCTTTTTTTCACAGACAACTGGAGCTAACATGCACTTGACTACATGACGGGCTAGCAAGCAGAGCACTTATCAAGGACCTCTCAGATGGGTTCATTGCCCCTGCTGGAGGTGGTCTGGGCCCATTCCTGTGAGAATATCACCCGTAAGTGGCTACTGCCCTCAGAAGGAGTCCATAACCAGGCACCTGACACATGAAGCAGTCATTAGGTGAAAATCACGAGTAGCACACCCTGAAGAATGTCCTGGCTACCAGAAAACAAGAGCCTGCTCCCTCTTTCTGGTTGAAATAATCCTGAAAAAGTCTTTTTCGGTGCCAAATTTTCATAGAATAGACAACACTCTACTTCACTGTCCCAAACTCTGTGGTGACTTTCTAGGCATAACCCTTCTTGCCAAACTCTTGCTGCATGCCGAGGACTTGACCTGAGTACCACCAGCCACCAAAGACCTTTCTTCTCCAAACTTCTAGCTCCACCCAGACAGTGCTGCTTCAGTGGAGGCAGGCTTATACTTCCTCGCTGGGCACAGTAAAAAAAGTGCTGTTAAGTAACTAAGCAATTGATGAGGCTTCCCAGTGGCACAGCTATTATATTTCCCAGACTCCTAAGTAAAGCTCTTTTCTGATTGCTCTTCATTCAAATCAGGTCAAGGCAAAAGGCAAATAAAGGAATTTGCACACAACTCTTAAAACAGACAATACTGCTAAAAAGGCAACCACACTAGAAACCTACGTACCCTAAGATGAAAGTGGAAAAGTTCCTTTTTTTCTCTAATTTATGTTTATTTATTTATTTATTTATTTATTTTATTAAATGTGACCATGAGGATACTGATATCTGTATGTATCACACCTGAAGCTTCATGTTAGAAAGAAAATGTCTCAGCAGGCCATGGTAGCTTGAGAGCCAATCTCCCCTCCAAAATCCTCAGTTGGACATGACAGCCTGGTTTCACAGTGAAAGGCTAAACTGATTTAATTCAGGGGACAGCTGTGCAGTAGATTCCTCTAAAATTAAATATATAGTGCTTTACTTTCTACTTAGGCAAATGCATACACTGTTTTTCTGTTCAAGTTTAATGTTTTGTACTTGTGCTTGACCCAACAAGGGGTAGAGTTCTCACTCTGTGGTGACCCTGCAGTTTCAGTAGCGAAGAATCTCTATAACCAAGGTTTGTGTTTAATTTTACTCTATACATACATATACAAATGTGGCACAAATGCTTACATAGCATGAAGGTATGAAAGTTGCTCTTCACAGCAATTAGCCGCTTTGTAATGACAAGAGGTTGCTGCTGATTAATGGCCACCAGTTCTCATCCAAGGACTCTTTAGAATAGAGTCCTGTTACTCTCCTATTACTAGGACACTTTAAGGTGAGGCAGATGTGATCTGAATCCCCCAGGCAAAGAAGGAATTGAACTTTTCATACATCCAGATGAATGCTTCAGCAAACCCTTGGTTTTAAAAACTGGTTAAGACCTTGCCTTGAGAACAAGATGCTTTGTTCAAAAATGAACAAAGAAGCACTGCTGTAGCTCCTAATAGCTAGATTTAAAGCAAACCAGTGCTCTGTTACTTCCTCTTGATTATAAAAGGCTTCCCACTCAAAAGTGATAGATTGGGCTTTTCAGCACTTACCCACATGGAAAGAGCTTAAGATTCATTTCCAGACTCCTCCTAAAAGCTGCAATATCTGCTTTTAGGTGTTTACCTCCCTTTCAAAAGGTTTCCTATTGCCTAAATCTCTTTTATAGAGAAGAGGATATTTAACGGTCGATGCACTCAACCACTTATTTTCATCAACCAGTACAATGAACTACCCAAGATCATTCCCCTTTCTGACTCTGCTCACAAGAGAAGGCACACTGAAGTTGGGAGAAAAGAGTGATACAGAAGGTCGTGCATACTCCCATCACGTGTGGCAATCGCACAGCTGCGAAACAAGACTTTTTGTGCTCAGAAAGGCAGTGAGCTCCCCACCACCCGCACGCCTTGTTGTTACAGCACCTCTTTATCATATGCAGCATAGAACAGAATAATTTGAACACCTGCATTATACAGAATTTCTGAATTTGTGGGTTATTTTTTTGAGGAAGAAGAACTAAACGCTACTGACTGAAAAAAATGGGAATGAAGAAATACTGCATTGTTTGTCTCCTCTACCTTTTCCTCTCCTTCTCCCTCTCATCAGTGATTCAGTTTCACCTTGAATACCCAGCGTAACTATACAGTGAATCCCAACTAGTTATGGGATTACCTAAATGGTATGGGATTACCCTAAAATTTACATGTGACTGGCAACATTATGTGAAACCTGTGAAACCTTGTAATTGTATCTACAGATCTGATCTGGCCTGACACTTTCACCTTAATGGGTTTGTGGTGAAAACCCGATTTAAAAACAGTGAAAATATTTTCATCACTATAGCTTTTTCATTTTCATTCATCACTATAGCTGATGAAGGACAAGGTGAAATGTTATAAAGGAGGAAGCTCTGCTATGCTAGCTCTATTTCTTCCAAGCTAGATTTTCATCAGCAGTTAATAGCCACGTTAAGATAATGTATTTTGGGGTTTCTTACACGTGATTGTGGGACTCTTGGAAGTATTCTTTTTTTCACAAATCCACACTCCTTGCCCTTGTCTTTCATCAAATGGTCACCTCTAAGCTACCACAGTGCATGGTTTTCTTTTGTACACCTCTATCTTCCTTCTATTTCTTCCTTCCTTACTCTCATTCTGCATTGTTCTTCCTAGTCATGCTAAAACTCGCTGTATTTCCCAGATTGGCTACCCATATTGATTTTGCCCAGGTCTATGTTACAAAACACATGCCATTAGAACCCTATCTACAAAACGTGTGCCAGAAGATACGATTTCAATTACTTAAGGTAGTACAGGCAATTTGCCAAGCACTTTGTCAATTCACCTCAGCTTGCCTATACCAGAGGCTTACACCACAGAAACTACTTCAGCTCTTAAATGAGTTGGGGGTGCATGGGGATACAGCCTAAGAGAGGGTGTTTTTTTGATTTTTTGTTGTCAGGTGTCCCATGTGCAGTGTTAAAAATGTGAAATTCGCTGTGACTACAGCATGTACCACTATCACAGAATCACAGAATCATTAAGGTTGGAAAAGACGTCCAAGATCATCTGGTGCAACCATCACCCTACTACCAATATCACCCACTAAAGCATGTCCCTGCGCACCACGTCCAACCTTTCCTTGAACACCCCCAGGGGCAGTGATTCCACCACCTCCCTGGGCAACCCGTCCCAATGCCTGACTGCTCTTTCTGAGAAGAAATGTCTCCTCATCTCCAACCTGAACCTCCCCTGGTGCAACTTGAGGCCATTCCCTCTAGTCCTGTCACTAGTTATCTGCGAGAAGAGGCCGACCCCCAGCTCCCCACACCTTCCTTTCAGGTAGTTGCAGAGAGCAATGAGGTCTCCCCTGAGCCTCCTCTTCCCCAGACTAAACAACCCCAGTTCCCTCAGCCGCTCCTCATAGGACTTGTGCTCCAGGCCCTTCACCAGCTTCGTAGCCCTTCTCTGGACACGCTCCAGGGCCTCGATGTCCTTCTGGTACTGAGGGGCCCGAAACTGAACACACCACTCGAGGCGCGGCCCCACCAGAGCAGAGTACAGCGGTACGGTCGCCTCCCCGCCCGGCCCGGCCCGGCGGGTTGACCTGGCCGCCCGCCGCACCTCCCTCTCGGGGCGGGACGGGCGCGGCGGCGCCTTGGCGCCTGCGCGCCGGGCGGGGCGCTCAGTGCCGGAGGGGGCGGACAAGATGGCGGAGGGAGGCGGCGGCGGCGGCCGCGCTGCTCGCGATGGGTGCCCGCCGGCCGGCTGGGAGAGGAGCGGCAGCGCCGGGGGGAGCCCCACGGAGCCGCCCCCCTCTCCTCCTCCTCCTCGTCCTCATTCCCCTCCGGCAGCGGCCGCAGAGGCGAAGGCGCTGAGCGCGGCGGAGTACGCGCGGCGGGTGCACCAGTGGCTGTGGGACTCGTACTGCGGCTACCTCAGCTGGCAGAGCGGGCTGCCCGCGCTCCTCGCCGCCTCCGCCGCGGGCACCGCCGCCCCGCAGCCCCCTGCCCCCGCCGCCCCGGGGGCCGCCGCCGCCTACTACAGCCCCTTCTACCTCCTGGCCCCCGCCGCCCCCGCCTGGCCGCAGGCAGCGGGCGGCAGGCCCGGCCCTCCGCCCCGGGCTGCCCCCGGCACCGGCACGGCCCCCAGGGAGCCGGCGGGGCGGCCGGCAGGTGAGTGAGGGGGCCGGGGGGCTGCCCTTCGGGTCCTCGGGAAGGAGGCCGGGCGGGTCGTGAGGTGACCGGGGGGGTCTTTGTAGCTGTGCGCGAAGCAGCTGGCTTTTCAAGCAGCCTGCTTGAGTGATGAGGGCTTAACTAACGTTACCTGTTTGTTTTAGCGGGGTCTTTGCGCCCAAATAGGATTTTTTTTTACTTCTCTGCTTCAGTGTCATTAAATACATGCGTACGCTCAACAGGCTAGCAGCAGGGCCTGGGATGGCCAGCAGTCTGTTGCAGCTGTAAATATCTGAAGAGCGCGTGTCGCACCGCTTCTGTTTGCGTTTGTTCAAGAGTAAAACAAACCCGCTCTGACCACATCGCAGAGGAGCTGCAGAGCACGCAGGTGTTTCCTCGCAAGCGGAGGAGCATCCAGTGACATTCCAGGGATGTTTAGCATTACCTTGAGTAATGGTGAAAAACCATCACGTAATGACTGCTGAAGGGCTTTGGAGAAAAGGCAGATCGCCTCTCTGCAGGGCAAAGTGCAGCATTACTGAGCTGCAGCGTTTTTTATAAGCTCGTTGCCTGGACAGGAGAGAAGAGCACTTTCATTTGCATTTCCTCCCTTTTAAAGGGAAGGGAGTCTAGCTTTTAAGCTTGTTTTTTATTTAAACAAGGGTGTAACACAAAGTAGTATTTAATGGTACTCTGATCTGGAATTATGGATTGCTTGTGAACACATGTTGCCAGCCATTGAAGAGGACATTGATATGGAAAAAGTCTAGCCTGAAACAGTTCTTGCTATTTTACGTTGATCTTCAGCAACGAATTCTGTATGCTAAACACGCTTTGGGGCACGAGGAGTGCTTTATGCTGCTGAGCAGAGCTATTGTGAATGCTAAATACTGTTGCAACACCCGGCCTTCCTAAGAGAAGTCTCTGTGTGATACAGCAATGACTGTACAGTTACACAGACTGTTGTGCTGGTGCCCTGGCTCCAGATTGCAAACGGATGATGTATCTGGAACAGCTAAAGTGATTACATCTCCTTTTCTGCTGCAGATTATTGTCCCCGCAGCAGGCTTGGCAGGACTGGACACGTTTCCATCCCGGTGCCCCTGTAGGTGACAGCCCAGCGTCCTTACGTAAGCTGAAATACGTGACAGCTTCTGATAATGTTGCAGATCTTAAACGGGGCTGTCAAAAAGTGGAGCTGATGACTGCCTCTTCCAGCTCCGTCTGCCCACCGATGAGTGTCAGAACACCAGCATTAATTGCACTCTGGGCAGCAGCAAGCTTTGTTTGGACGGTAATCACGATTTAAGATGCTTTGTCCCCTTGCCCCTCCCTGCCCTACTGTAGGAGCTTACTGCTCTTACACTGGGAACAGCAGAACAAAAAGTGTGCTCGAGCCTCGGCTGCCCTGTCACGCTGTCTGCTTGACTAGTGTAACCCCCCCTTTAATGACTCGCTTAATACAAGGTCGCTGTGGGGCGCATATGCCAGAGTCGAGGGCTGCCAAGGTTTCTCAGCGTAATGGAGTCTGACAGGGTTTGAGTACTTCCTTCCATGCCCCAAACACTCAGCTTCCTCCCTATTCAGCTGTTGAGTCTGGGACCTTCAAGTGAAAGCGTGCCGCTGACATCAGCTTTACCCAGCTGGGTTGCCCTGTGCTGTCTGCTGCTACGTGCTCGCTCTGGCACTGAGCGGACTGCTTTAAAGAATCCCTGGTTAGAACTGAGTTGACAACCCCGGGCGTGCTTTGACAATGAGAAGTGGATCTATTTTAGCATTGTTTACGTGAGTAAATTTCTATTCGACAGCATCAGTGCAGAGTTACCAGAGAACGGCTACCAGAATTTGGGAGATACCGAGCGGTGGATGGGTCCAGATGAAGTTATTTTTTAATTATTTAATGAGTGCAACATTACTCTTTGGAAACTTGTGAAGATAAACCTTTTTTCCTTTGCTTTAGCCTTCTGAGGTGGTGTTAGCAGCAAAAGCTTGTAACTGTGAATACTTATTTTGCCTCAGCCTGCCCTTGGTCAATTATACCAAGGAATGGGTTACGTTTTCTGGCTGATTGTAGGGCAGCTGCTGTGTTTTGTTCTAATAAGCAGTCTGTAGGAATGTTTATGGTCAGGTGTGACTAATACTCTAATTGGCTCCTGTTCCTGGGTCCGACATGAGACAAAACAGGCTGCGTTTTTCTTTGAGAGCTGCTACGTGGTACAGGCTGAAGGCTTGCTAAGGGGTTATATGAATCTTTCTTAGATCTGAACTCACAGATTTAGTGAAATTGGTTCTATGTGAGGCTCTTTTAAACAAAAGAATGCAAAAATTGATACATCTTCAGTGTGCTTCAGCTCTTTAGAGGGGTGGGATTTTGCTGGTAATCCTTGTTATAACGGGACTCTGAGCTCTGAAAGAGCTTGATTTAATTTCAGAAGGCTCTCGTAAGCCAAATAATTCAGATAATTTCTGATTGATAGATTTTTTAGAAGATTTTCTTAATGTGAGCCAAGATGAAGATCTTGGTATAGTGAGATTCAGCCAACAGGCAATAAACTCTTCATTTAGAGCAGTCCAACCTGGGTCACGTTAACTGTTTCTCTTACAGGTCGGGAATTCATTATCCCTTCACTGGCCCACAGGTTCATAGCAGAGATGGTGGATTTCTTTATTCTGTTCTTTATCAAGGCGACCATTGTTTTAAGTATTATGCACCTCAGTGGGATAAAGTAAGTAGAACAACTTAAAGGTTTGTTACACACAGCCTTAAGCTCTTTGAGGCGTTGTGGCATGGTTGGCACTTTGCAACGGGCAAAAGCTGAGGAAAAAGCACCGCTAGGTTAACTTCTTCTTAAATACTGTCTGATTTGGGGTCAGATGGGGGGGGGGGGAGAGAATTTGTACTAGTTTATTTTCATAGGCTCACAAGCTCCTTACTAAGGATAGATTAGACTCGTAGTCTTGGTTTTTGAGGGAATGAGCAAGATATTAAAAAAAGCCCTTTAAAAATGTCAAAGAAAAACTATTAGTGAAAAAAGTTCTTTTAAACACTTCTAAACATTATTTTAGATCATGCAAGTCAAATATGTATCTATTTTTCAAATGCAGCAAAGTTGCTAGGCATGTTACCATGCTGTAGTTGTTACTACACGAGTTGGATTTCTTTAATAAAAAATAAATGAATGATTAAGTATCATGTGCATCAACTGTATGCTTGGCTGAAAGTCTTCGTGTTTAAGCTCAGAAACAATTGTTTACCTCAAAGACTATCTGCTTCTTTAAGAGTAGATTTCTTATCACATAGCTCCCTTCATTCCTCCACTTTGGTTGGTATAAATCAAATATTTGGGTCTGGTTAGGGGATCAGAGCTTGGAGAACAAGTACAGTTACATTTCTGGATCCAAGTTTTCTGCTAAGAGTCTCCTCAGTGTTGATGGAATGTAAACTGATAATGTGCGGAAAACATCTTTCACCTAGGTTAAACTGATGCTTGAAAGGTGTGTGGAAGAGGGTTAAATCCCAAGCAATCAATATGTCAGTGTAAGTTATTAGTGTTTATTGTTCAAATAAACACGCAAATAAGACGCCAACCTCTCAGTGCTATTCCAAAAGCAGAATCTCCAACTCCTACGTGACAGCTTGTATTTCTGGTTTGGTTTTAGTAGGCTGAAAATGATGCAGAATGAAGTCCTGGGAAGTTGGAGAACTGTGTGTACTGCTTCTGCAAAGTAGTGGAGGTGATGGAAAGAGAAGGCATCTCTTACTTGCTGAATTAATTTATAATATGTTCAATATTACTACTTTAGCAAGAGTAAGGAGGTTGCTTATAAGTAACTTCAGGAAAATCTTCTTTTTTCCCTCCCTCTTAGTGAGATGTTTGCTGGATGTCAGGCTGGGGAGTTGTCAGGAAAAAGTATATCCTCACTGGCAAAAAAGAAAAAAAAAAAGGTGGGGAAATGCAGGTTGTGACATACTATCATTTTCTCAATCCCTCGTCTTTTTTGATCCTGAAGTCTGACTAAAGAGGAGAGCAAGTAGTGCAGATACAGATTGTTTTGCATGGGACTGCACTTCTCTGTGTAAGGGGTAATTCTCACCTAGATGAGCAGCAGCAGTAGGTGACAAGTCCTTGTCTAAGTCTGCATCGCAAGTGTGTCCGTACCGCTACTGGGTGATAATGTTAAATTTGTAGGGTTGTGAAAATACACAGTTGACTCTAAATGGATGTTTTGCGTAGCTTTGTTAGGGCAAATAGCTGAAGGTTGCAATTGCTTAAGTTGAAACCTTCCAGTTGTACCTCAGTGTGCCTGCATCTAGGAGAGCACGGTGAAAGCTGTAGAGACTGGAGAATGACAAATCAGTCCTGGTCACGCAAAGGGAGAATAAGGCTGCCTTGCTTTCCTAGGGTGACTTGCAAATTCTCCCAGGCATTTATGAGTGCCCTTTTTTTTTCCTCCCTGTAAAGAAGTGACTTGCATCCATTCCATTTGTGCAGTTAGATGATTGCAGAATCCCTTGTGTACCTCTCAGGAAGTGTGAGAATTTTCAGAACAGTTTTGCAGCTCGCTACATAGCACACCGTATTGCAAAAGTGGTAACAAAGAATGACTTTTTTTTTCTTAAAAAAAAGATGAAACAAACTCAGCAGCAACTTGGAAGGAAACCTGGTATAATTTTAATGGCTTGCCTTTTATCAAGGAAGTTGAGGAGCTTTTTAATACCAGAACTAAAGGAGTGAATTCTAATATTAAACACCAATACTGGGAGCAGGGTCAAATAAGTTCAGTTTTTTGTTGTGTTTTTCACTAAAGTTGTCTTATTTTGAACAGGGACATCTCTAAATTTGCTATGCATTACATAATAGAAGAAATAGATGAAGATACATCCATGGAAGACTTGCAGAAAATGATGGTAGTAGCTCTCATCTACAGGTTACTAGTCTGCTTCTATGAGGTAATTACAAATATTATCTTCTGTAATTAATAGTTGTCAGTTCTTGAATAAGGTAAAAAATAAAATTATATTATCATTGGCTGATGAAGTAAACCCTCTTTATTTTGGGTTACATGAAGCCGTGTAACTTTCACGTAGTTGTGATGAAGACCAAGTTTGCCAAACCAACTAACAGCACTGTGCTGTGTGGAATCGAACTAACTGTTCTTTTGCAGATAATCTGTATTTGGGGAGCAGGAGGAGCTACCCCAGGGAAATTCTTGCTTGGACTGCGAGTTGTGACGTGTGACACATCTGTACTCGTTGCTCCCAGCCGTGTGCTAGTCATTCCTTCCTCAAATGTCAGCATGACAACGTAAGTGCACTTAGCATCCGCTGCTTTCAGGTTAAAGTTACAGAAAGCACGCGATTTAAGAAGGAAATGCCCATTTTCTTTATGATTGGCTTTTGCAGTAACTAGACTGAGTAATTTTTAAATCACAAAATCTGAGAATTGTTTTGGCAATCATGAATATTCTCCAAGTTAGGTGGTAAAACAATCTCTTCTAATTTTTTTTTTTTAATGCTATACAAAAACTGAGGCACTAACCTGAAGGCTGGCTAACTACTAATCTAAGCAGAAAAGTCAAAATAAGGCAACAAATGTTTTATTTTCATTTCAGGTCTACAATAAGAGCTTTGATCAAGAATTTTTCTATTGCTTCCTTTTTTCCTGCATTCATTACACTGCTGTTTTTTCAGCACAACAGAACAGCCTATGATATTGTAGCAGGAACTATTGTGGTAAGAAGAAATGGAATCAGATGATGCCAAAAGATGATGGATTTCCAGACTGTTTTTTGAGCACCACCCCCAAAAGAAACAAAGACCTACCCCAAAACTGAAATTGAGATGACCATCGGAATCTTTTGCCCAAATTAAAGCAGAATGATTCAGAAGATAAAGGAAATGGGTTGCTCCAGTATGGTGCCAGCAGCTACCTTCACAGTATTGGAGTTTTCACAAATGCCAAAGAAGTTTGAGAGAAACGATACGCAGTAAATCTGAAGTATTAACCTTAGATTGACAGGGAAGTAAGCGGCTGTACTGTTAACTGCAGCTAGGTGCTGTTCTGTTTGTCAGTCTAAGGAAAGCAGATACGGAGAAATACTCCACCTCAAAAGAAATGTTGCTACAGTTTTGGGTGTTGGCAGGTAACTAGAAAATATTTTCCAAGCAGTTGACTGAGTTGTATCACAAACTGTCTGAGGGGAAGGGAACTGCAGTATTAGACAGTAAGGCAAATCATGTTAATTAAATTGCCAGATGTGCAGTGTTTATTACTTCACAGAGCACATTCCCTCACCTCTTAAAGTATTTTATTTGAACATTAATGTGACAAGTTTTTTTGCATGATGATCGTAAGCGTTGTCATTATTTCATGTGTCAAAGCTAATGAGGAGGTGAAAAACAGTAGCTGCTTTTTCTTCGGGAAGGCTATGTTACACTGCAGTGTTAGTGACTTGGCATGTATGTAATTCTGGAGCTGTGAACAGTACACATCATCTGCTTCTGGCTGGAATGAAAGCACTCGTCTATTTCTTGCATATAATAATACCAAGCAAAACAACTGAATGAGTTTCAGGAGCATGCAGAAAATAATAACTGAAATGCGTGTCATGGGTATAAATCCACAGAAGTACAAATACTGGTTATGTTCACTTAATATTCTGGCTAATTGTTTGTATGTTCAGAATAACAACTACTGAATAAAGAAGCCTAATATTTTGCATGATTACATAGCTCTGGTAATTTGTTGTTATGTCATTTAGTATCTTGGAAAAGGACTATATACCACAATGTTGACGTTTTATTCCTATTTTAATAAGAGTTTGGAATTCTTCCAATGCCCAGTTTTTGTCTGTTCCTCCCTGAGGCTGTTCTTCCTCTTGGTTCTAACCCTACCTTCAGTCTTGGAGGTTGGTGGTAGGATTATTATTATTATGGGTTCTTGTTTCTATCTCTTCAGGTGAAAGAAACTAAAAAAATGCAGAATATTAATGTTACTCTTTCAGAGTTAACAAATAGTGTTCCTTTGTTTATTGGGGTAACTTTTTCTGCATCTATCTTCATTTCCCATGCTATTGTAGGAACCAGTGTTGCTGCTTAATTGACCCCTCAAAGTGTGTGCAGCTGAAATGGAACCCAAGAGAGATTGTTGCACTGTTCTTTCAAAGCATTGCACTGTTTACTTGAGTGTTAACATCAGAAGTTGAGGAACAGCTACAGCTAGCTATCAACCTGACAAGCTACAGCTGTCAGAACTGACTAAAGCTGATTTTAAGGTGTGTGTTGCCTACTTACACTCTCAGTATGAATGCAAAAGGAAGTTTTAGTCCACTTCCTGTAGTGGTGACCTAGAAATGGGGCTTTAAGATGGGCATGGGGAGCAAAACAGTTGGGTACAGGTTATTGCTAACACTTCAGGTTTAAGGGACAGTATCTCCTTACCCTGTTAGAAAATACTACCCCTTCCATAGCAGGTAAAGAAAAACACCAGACTTGCCCAGGGAACGATGTATACACTGTACTGTTGTAAACTTCAGCTTTTAGTTTGACTCGTGTGTGTGTGTGTGTATGTTCCCTTGAAAAGACCCCTTTTTTCTAGTGGTAGGCTGAGTATGTGGTAGGTAAAAGCGCTAGGGAAAACTGTGGCACTTCTCAGATTTAGACATAAGGAAATATCTAGTTGCATACAAGTCTTCCACAGTTTCAGGGGGTAAGGTGTGGCCACCTGAATAGCAGCTTATAGGTATGGTTTTAAATCCCAGTTGCTAAACATCTATGCATAGAAAAACTGATTTGAGTTCCCTGCATTCTGTAAGACTCCCAAAAGTGAAGGTTAAAGTTTGTCTTCCTGTCAAGTCTAGTGCAGGGTTAGAAAAGTACCTTATTTCATAACACTGGCAGCTGTAGAAATACAAAGCAGCATTAGGGGAAGATGCTTAAAGCTTATGCAACTATTCTAAGGCCTTTCTCCCTTCATGCCACAAGAGGGAAGGGGAGCTTTCAGTTCTGGCTGCAGCAAATGATAGGATCTCAACCACAAACGGTGTGCTGTGGCTTACTGAAAGTTCAGCTGTAGTCCTCAAACGCGCATTCTCTCTCCCTTCACTAGAACGTTCTCTAAGAAGCTTTTCTCACTCCTATACGAGTGCAGAAAACATGTTATCCATTTACGATTAGGTATGCTTCATCTTTTTCAGTTAGAACGTTGGTGAATATTTCTAAGATCACTTTTTTGTTTGTGTGGTTGTGAGAAACTGTAAAAGTTATCTGCAATTATTGCAGCTAGACAGCTGTCAGACCTGGGGCTTTATGCAAGTCTACCATAAAATCCTTCACTTAAAGACAGGTTAAGATGAGTGCCAAGGTCCCTGTCAAAGAGCAGAGGTTGCAGAAAGCATGTACCACCACTCAACTCAGGCTGCGTGCATTGTCTGCAGATGCCTTCACTGGGAGTTAAAACTGCCAGCCAGTATTTTATATTTTTTATTGATGGCATTTATCCCATGGTTTAACATGTTAATTATACTGTAATAAACATGGCTTTAATATTAAACTTTTCCTTATTATCCAAAGTCACCACAGTCCATTTCAGTAAATATAAAAATATATACTTAATACTTTGTACAATACTGGTTTTTGGTCCAAACAAAAATGGATCAGAAAAGCCAATAAACTTACTTTAAGAATTCCCAATTTTAAAGATTTTCTAAATGGATTTAGGCAACTTTGAATAATGGGATTTACATAAAATCTGAGACAATACTAAACAAAAATGGCCGTAACACACAAAATTAAAATTTCAATTTCACAGATTTGTTATGCCAAAAAAGTACATAGAGAAACAAAATTTATTTACACGTTTCAATAATAAAATAACAAAGGTGAGATGTGATAAAGGGCTGTAAGAATGAAAATATAGAAATAGCATATATAGTTATTAAATGGAGAACTACAGATCTAACAAGTCCTTAGCATGGATCATTCTTAATTCATACTTTCTCTATCAGAAAATTTTAGTGCACAATACACCCAAACTCACTCACTTCACACATACACCAGCACAAACTCAGCATAGAAATCATTCATTAAAACATTCTCTACTCTATACAGAATCCCTCACTGGTATAATTACAATTTTGAGGCGTCAGTAAACGCGGATGAGCGCACATAGTGGTGCAGATGAAGAGGTATTGTACAAGCCATTCGCTGTGCAGGCTATACTCATGTCTATAGCCGGACCACGCCGAGTCCGTGAAAGAGATAACTTTACGGATTCTAAAATAGTTTCGCTTGAGAAGGGCTCTGTTGCCAACTCTACTCATTACAAAAGAACTAAATGAGGGAGGGTAGGAAGGGGCAGCAGAGTTTTACAGTCCTTTAAGCAGATCTGACTTCAGCTATCCCAGCATGAGGTACGATCCCAACAATTGAACAATGCAGGGCAGCAGCTGCTTTGAAAGTTGCTTTACGTATCAGGCGATTATTTTCTACGTCTAACTGCAGTCTTTATCTTCCGACCAGAAACCGAAGATCCAGAGACAGAGAAAATATTTTTTCCATTAGTCCTATCAAAAGAAATTAGTAGTTCAGAGTTTAGGACAGTGTAGCTGAAAATTCAGTAGCAGCACTGAGTAGATATTCCAGAACAACTGTTCTATCGTCTGGCTCTCTAGTTAGCAGCTGGCAACAAACAGCATATGATGAACAGGAGGAGAGTTCCAGAAACCAAAAGCAATTAAATCTCTTATTCAGCAGGTAAGTAGCAGCATAATGGCTAAATATGGATTTTATTTTTCAAGAACAAGAAAATTGCACATATGTTGATGCGTGATATTTCTGAGAACTAGTCTCCTTTACAACTACCGTCACTTAGTTAGCCAGTCACGCTAATACATCAAGGAAGGATCCAAAATTTAGACCAAATTCCAAGGTTCATCTGAATACCTCACGATTTAACAGCAGTAGAGGCTGCACACAGTCAGTCCACCGATATTACCCAAAGCGAAATTCTGATATGGTCTCTTACCCCACTGTAAATGCTGGAGGCTGGCTGAATGAAAATCCCGAAGAGCCAGAAGGCTGTGCCGATGCTGTTGGTGCAGTAGGATTTGCACCAAAAGTAAATACTCCCGGGTTATTTGGAAAATTGAAATTAGAAGTGTTACTTCCAAACTGGAATACAGGACCTGGGAAGGCAGGGTGGAAGCAGAAGAGAACAAGAAAGTTGTAATTTGAGTTCATCCTTTCCATCCTCGTGTTCCTCCCATTATATCTAACAAATGTTTCTTAAAGCTCGCTCAAGACGACAAAGTTTGGGATGGGAGGGAGGTTTACCAGAAATGCTAGATTACAATGGGAACAATGCTTAGAAAAAATCATTCACTTCAGTAGAGAATCATAAAAGGATTCTTAAAAAAAAGGATTCATTGCTAGGACGTAGCTAATGAATTGCTTGCTAATTTCTGCACCGGCGTTAGGTTTATACCTGTGTACACTGAAGTTTATTAATGAAGCCTTAAGTTACAGTATTGAACCACGTAGATTTGCTATTTAAACAAACTGTTGTGTTAATGTCGTGAATCTGGGAGACACAACACCTAATCTTAAAAAAGAGAAAAAATTCCTATCAAAGGAACACAGACAAAACACGGGGATTTTTATCTTTAAACTCTTACTGTTATTATTTTGTTAATTAAGTAACACATTGTGCCAACTTATTACTGATCAGTACAAATGTAGGTTACTTGTAATGGAGGATATTTTATAAAACTTCTGAGAGGAACGAGGCTTTTTCCCTTTCTGTGCCTGATGTTATGCTATCAAATATGTATATTCTGGCAGTGTGGCGGTGGTTTTATTATTTTATTTTAATTTTTTTAATAATTCCTAGTGTGGAACAACACTTTCTTACACTTAAATTATAACGATAATTCCCCCAAACACGTATTTCATATTTCATTAGTAAAAAGAACTTTAAATAAAGCCTAAACCCACACATGCTTAAGACTAATTCTGGCAACATATCTCACACAAGAAAGCCCCCAATCCAAATAAGTCACCAAAGCCTGTTAACAAAGCCAAAAAAATAAGAACTTCTCTGTAGCAAATCCAAAAACAACCGGTTTGCAGTGCTTCTGCCATTCTGGTTTGTACAACCTGATCAGCAAACACTCCATGTTTCAACGCTTCACATTAATCGCTATTTTTTGTCAAGAAAATAAAAGCCAATAATTAGCGTTGGGGTTGCATCCTCTGCATTTGCTCAATCTCTTGTGGGACTTACGGTGAAGCTGGCACACCTACAGCACATCTTCAACGGTCAGGAGTGAGATGCAAATTACTCAGCCCTGTGCCCGTTATTTTTACGGAGGCTAATTCTTACAGCTAAGCACACACAGAAGGCAGAAGTCTTCTTACTTCACAGTTAAGGTGCACTTCATGGAAACAAACGAACGACTCCGAGACCAAAAAAAGTTAGAGAATGGTCAGCACTCACCAGCGTTGGAGGTACCAGAGCCAAAACCTGGCTGTTGGCTTGCTTGCTGTCCGAACACAGGGGGCTGAGTGCTGCTCGTCACAGAGCCGAAGGCAGGAGGAGCGGGCTGAGAGCCCGCTGAAAACAATGTTGTCGACAGCGATCCAAAACTCGGAGCGTTTGGCTGGCTGGACCCCTGGCTCTGGCCAAATGCTGGTGGCTGACTGGCACCAAATGCCGGGCCAGCAGCAGGTGCTGGAGACCCAGAGCCAAACACAAACGAAGAGGACAACCCTCAGGGAACAGAAGAGAAATTTCAGTATATGCAGGGCTTTCTTTTTGTTTGTTTGTTTTTGTTGCAGAATGACTCTAAGCATCACATTTTCCAAGTCTGGTAAACGAATACTTCAAATATTTGCAATAGATCTTAATGTTTACAGCCAAGTATGTAAAACAACAAATACTACCTCAGTCATATCTGGACTTGCTGCTTTTCATGTTACTTACAAGAAAAGGTGCATGTTAACAAGAGTCAGACAATATTCATCTCAAACACAGTGGCTGTCTAGGCTCAAATTACTGTCTTAGCCGTTCATGTTCTAGAAACAAACTCCCACAAACAGTACATGTTAATTTATCTTTACTAAGAGCTGTTCGTATCACTTATAAAGAATATACATACACAGAACATTAAAATACATAAATTAGCATATAATACACATATATATAAAGGTTCAAAATACAGCTCTTGATCTATTAGGAGCTGTATTTTCATTCCTGTCAGCAACTGCACCCCTTCCTTGTCCAAGTGTTTACCATTATCAATTCTGGAGGCCAAATCGTGCTTTCAGGAATCTAACTATAATCAAAAACTCAGTTTAGTAGAGTAATTCTGTCCCTTCCTATAACAGATAACAAGCTCATTCAATTAGCTGTTTTGGTTCTTCAAGGCCAGCAAAAATAATGAAACAAAAATACATGACTGAACAGTGATTTTGAACATACAGCACATCTGCTAAGCAAAAAGGGACATTTTAAACAGCACTACTAATCAGAAACAGAAAATACCATCTACTGCGCCATAACTTGGAATGGCTGGCTGTTTTTCTTTCCAAGAAGAAAAACATAAATGTTAGCAGTTCATACAGACTTGAAGGCTTCTGCCTCGGAACAAAAAAAATCTTTTGTGAAGATTTTTGAAAGATGGCTTTATCTGCAGGTTCAGTTGATCTGCTTATGGCTGTAATTTAGGATTGCTCTCTCTCTGAATGTGATATACAAAAAAGAACGTACATTTAATTTCCATGAATGACAAGATTAAGCCATCAGATCAAAACAGAATTGAACGTGTAAGGAAGATACTACATCTATCTCCAAAGACTGCTAAGCTAGCAGGAATACCCATTATTTAGCAGCTTTAGCCCAGTATTACACTGCTAAATTCACGCTGCACTTCAGTGGGAGTAATGCATTTAGAACATGAAGAAAAACTTTAGATTCTCATTTCTGTCTGCCGTGACTTGGCAGACACCTGAAACACTTGCTATTACGCTCATTAGAAGCCACTCCTTAGGAAGTAGCAATTGCATGTACAGATACTATGTTTATACGTACTTGTAAAGGATGGACATGGCAAATCTTGATATTATTTACAACACTTGACAGTTTTAGGTATGGGAAGGAAAAATTAGGGAAGCTGTAATTAACAGACTTCTAACCTTAAACACTGGACCGATAGTGAGAAGAGGGAAACTATCATTCTCATGGGGAAAGGTACCCAAATAATTTAAAAGCCAGTAAGGGGCTGTCCATCGCACAAAACAATACCAGTTCGTTTCTAACCTGTATTTCCCAGACAATCTGTGAAAATCTGAGTCCCAAGTGTTAACGTTTTTCCTTGGTCCGCTATCTACTGGCAAAAATGAGAAAAGCATCTTTTTAAATGTACCTGTAGAACTTGATGTGGTTGTGGCTCCAAAGGTAAATCCAGGATTTGCTGCATTGCTACTGCTGGCTCCTGAACCGAAGACAAAGGGAGCAACGGCTACACCAGTGCTGGAAGATGTGGTTGCTGGTTTGTTTCCTTGGGAGAAGCCAAACGACTGAGATGGTGTAAATTCTGCAGAATTGCCAAATGTGGAGCTGCTCACAGTGTTGCTGGCTTGTCCAAACACAAAGGGTGCAGGGACCGGCATAGGGTTTGAGGAAGAGGTGACGCTGCCAAAGACACTGCTGCTGTTGGCTGAAGTGGTGGGTATGGCTGTGCTGGAGGAAGCAGAGCTCAAAAAGCTGAAGGATGGTTTTGCTGCTCCTTGATCTGAGAGGAAGAACACAACATGAGCCACTGCAAAATGCCAAAGGAAGTACAGCAGACTCTGTTTCAATCACTATACAAAGAGCAATCCTGAATGACACCTCAGTTACTCTCCGGGTAATGGTGATTCCGTCAGATCCAGATTTAATATGCTGATTGCTGCCATCCACAATTCAAGGAGTGGAAGAATTGTGAAGAACAAGGACACCGCTGCAGTCTCGAGGCTTTATTGGTCACAAACACCAAGAGCTAGCTGTAATTATCTGAACCAGTATTAACCGGTACCTCTGAACTCTTCAAACAAAAATATCTTTCAGGTGCTCTTAGAAGAACAACATCAATTGCCTGCAACAATTTGATGGCTTTGCTAAACGGAGCACTGAAAAGCACAGTGGTACAGTTTCTTTTGTAGCCTGTTCAGAAATTATAGCCCCGTGCCTACAGCTTCAAATCAGGCCAAGCTTACCAGCCCAACTCTTACAGCTTAAGTTCACTGCACTTGAATGCCTTCAAGACGTGCTTTTAGGAGCCATGGAGAAGAACCCTCTGGTAAGACCACCATTATAAAGTACTGAGTGTTGTTTTACACTTAAAATAGAACTATCTGTTACAGTCATTCATCAGCTTTCCCTAGGCTGCTGCTCTCTCACTACTGAATGTGATCCTGCTCTCAGTTTCCCACTAACTTTTTCCCCCAGCGTTTATGGCCCCTTTTCATCTATGACACTTTTAAGGGACTACACCGTGTTGAAAAATGCTGGTTAACATTTCCTTTTACACAAGGTGCCTCATCAAATTTTCCTGACTAAACCAAACCCCAGAACCTTAACTAGAAGAGGAAGCACACAAACACACACGCCTCCCTGGCCACCATATCTCCCCAAAACATATCTGTTCAGTAACAGATCAACGGTAAGAATACTGCGATTAAAATCGGTATAGCTCTATACACTGCTTTTGTTCGGGATTACTAGCTAATGTCCTTCCCCTTACCACTTCTGGAATTAATACTGAATTCTGTACTCCAAAACGTGGTTCTTAAGTCATACAAATGACATTTAACAATCAGAATTTTTCCACACAGTGATCCTCAATAGAAACTTCAATCCTCTACTGCAGTCTTTCAACAAATTAAAGGAATACAAAACTGGCTAATAACTGTTCAGTGATTTTTGGACCTTTGTAGCACTAGAGTAACAGCAGTACACTCTGCAGCATAGTTGCAAGTACGTGGGAATAAGATACTCTCTCTCATCTCTTTTTTTCTCTGAAAAGTGTGAGGCCTCTATTTCACCATACTAAAGATTTTACCACCAACTGTACTGCTAGCATTGAGACACTGCAACTTCTGTGCTTGTATGAGATGCAGGACAGGTTCCTTAAGGTGTCGCAATTTTTTGTCTAAACCTAGTGTTGAGATCAAAAAAGGGATTGCTACTAATTGCGTACGTATCAATAACCAGGACAGAAGACATGCTGCATATAGGAATTAAAGTTTTTCTAAAGCTCTAGTACATGAACATATCAAATCCCGCAGATTTTTTCTAGTATGGTTTCAGAGGTCTTACTTGATGGACATAAGCGCACAAGTGAAGACAAAAGATATTCTGTTTACCTGAAGTACTGGTTTGGACCCCAAATGAAAAAGCTGGCTTTGCTTGCTCAGGTTCCTTCTCTGATGGTTTAACGAAACTGAAGTTGAACATAGGTTTTGCTGTGCTCTCTTCTTTTGTACGCTCGGACTTCCCAACTGAAAAGATAGGCTGTGTCTTTGACTCTTCAGTGTCAGCTTTCTTTCCAAACACTAACGGAGCAGCAGAAGTGACAGAATCCTGCTTCTCTTCTGTCCTTCCCAAAATAAACTGTGAGGCAGCTGCAGACTCTGCACTGCCAAAGGAGAAGCCTCCCTTTGTTGAAGGAGCTTCATCCTTCTTGTCGTCTGGCTTCTTAAATGCAAAAGAAGCCGATAAAACCTCCTTTTCTCCAACAGTTCCAAAAGTGAAGCCACTGACTCCGGTTTTATTCTCGTTGGCAACCACAGAAGTAGCAGAACTTGTACCAAAAGCAAAACCTCCCAATACTGGTTCCTCTTTCTTTTCCTGCTGTCCCAGGCTCGCTGCCCCGAACCGAAACGTTGAAGGAGCCTGACTACTTGTAGATGGAAGGCCAAAGGTAAAACTGTTATTTTTTCCTTCTTTTTTGCTCTCTTCTGATTTAGAGAGTGAGGATGAAACTCCAAATTTGAAGTCCCCTGGAGTACTAGGAAACTTAAATCCCCCAACCAAACTGTTGGAGGATGCAGATTCCGAGGCAATGCCGAACTTGAAGCCCCCTTGTTCTCCAAATTTAAAACTTCCCGTGCTATCTAATGTATGAGAAGACTCAGAGGATGATGATGACTGAACACCGAATGTAAATGATGACAAGGCAGCATTTGAGGACGCAGTAGCAGTACCAAAACCTGCAGAAATAAGTGAATGTCAAGTCTGTAACCCATGGTGTGTCTGCAGTACATGAAGGTTTGAACTACATTCTAGTCCTGATCTTTCCAGTCAAAACTGTTTAAAAAACAACCCACCAAACAGTAAAACAAACAAGAAAACCCCATGCTTCCTCTCTACATAAACCTTTTCACAATTGTGTTTTCTGGCCAACACCTGGCTTTAAAAAGTATACGAACTTCTTTGAAACATCATATTTTTAGTCTGAACTCCAAATGAACAACATGTAGGGCATGTAAAGAACAAGCAAGTCATTAATGAAAGCTTTTCTCTAAAAAGGATAAATTTATTCTTGGGGAAAACTGTGGAAACAGATGTTATCTAGGCAATATTCCTACAGGAAAAACGAACAATTTTGCCACACCTCAAAGGAAAAAATAATTGTGCTTAACAGGTAAGAAAATAAAAAAAATCAGAGCAAACCAAAAAATAAATCACAGAATATGCATCCTCGTTTTAATCATGAAGTATTACCTTTGAGCTCTGCTTTGGTGCCTGGCTTTGCACTTTCACAGGCTACACACTTCGTGGCCTCTGCTTTGTTTTGAACCAAGCAGGTCTCACAATCCCAGCTTCCTTCAGGCTTCTTGAATTTGTCTAAATCCAGAAATTCTCCAGAAGGAGCAGAAAATGCAGATGCACTGCTACTGGTCACAGGTGTTGGACCCTCTGTGAGACAAACAAGACAGTTAACCATCCTGTTTGAACATGAACTATAAAATGAACATTAACTTTTAAATTTGATTTGTCGAATCCCACAGAAATGTTCAAAACTACTCCGCAACTCCCCCCCCTGCCCCTGAAAAAAATAAAAGCCACCAAAAACCCACAAAGAACCAAAAAAAAAAAACCAAAAAACAGAGTGGAACTCAAAGCCTCCAAACAACACACAACTCTGTTCAGCACACAAGCTTCTGCTGCTGTTGACAACAGTGTAACCTCCATAAAGAGGCCTGACAGTCAATGCTTTCCTTCTGATTTTTAGCGCCTGTAAAGGAAGAGATGTCCCTTAATGCTGAACAGAAAACTTCACCACGTTGTCACATTCACCTCTACAGTTTTAAACCACTGAGGGTGCCTTTTAAGAGAGAAGCAGAAGATAATGCTTCAAATTCAAAACCGGAAAGACAAGAATGGCTCTTCCCTTCCACAGCACACGCAGAAAACTTTTATCCTAGTATTACTTGCATCGCTCTTCCTCTTGACAAGTGCAACGTAACCGTGCAATTCACTGCACCATGGTCACAGTAAACCCCTCATTTCCAAAATTCCTCCTTGCAATGGCAAGAGCCTCAGACAAAGATGCCGACTGACCGCTCAGAGGTTGGAAGTCCAAGAGAATCAACTCTGTCTGAAATCCATTATCTTACCTCATGAAATTTCAGTCTTACTGCACAGGATGATTACAAAAGCCCGGTCTAGTCCATCTTAATTTGTTTTTTCCAGGATATATTTGCACAGGTGTTTTTTGATGTAATGGCATATTAAAATGACGTTTAGAGTCAAAGTTAAAATTAGAATCGTATTTTAAAAACAATACAACCACGCTCAAAATCAATTACGGTCACACACAATGGGAAACAACCCAGTACTGCCCTGAAGAAGTTACCCAGCGGGTCACTCGCTTTCTTGAAGCCTACCACTGACCTTCATAGGCATCTCTCTGCTTTAGCTTAAGACTAGTTAAGACTACACTGTCTTGAAATCTGGCTTCACATCTCCCCTCAATTACATACAAACGGTGAGTAGAGGCATTTTGGCCACACTCTGTAATTTTTTTTACTTATTTTTTGAAAGAGAAAAACAGTTATTTTTAACTCTTTCTATGGAGTTCTCATTTTCGCCAGTGAAAAATCACTATGTTGTTTTTAAATTAAGTCACCCACTTCAGCCATCTTCCCTCACCAGCTGCAAAGCTGGGGGTATCTGCATTGATCCAGCTCCGTACTAATACATTTCACAATCAGTTCAATTTATGCGACAGGCTGGAACCTGGGCTGAGACCTCTGAAGTGCCTGTAAACCAATCCTGCAGACAGCCGCTAACCCATCAACCATACCTGGGAATCGTGTTGCTTAAAATATTCCATATATGCAACGTACTTTTATTCTGTACAAGATTCACAGAGGCTAGGATGGAAACAACAGGAAAAAAAGGACCATACCTGGTTTCTCAGACTGACAGGCTACACATTTGTTATCTTCCGTCTTATTTGGTACAAGGCATATTCCACAGTCCCAAGAGCCTTTCGCCTTCTTAAATTTGTCTCCAAAGCCCAGAGTGGCTGTTGTGTCAGTGCTGCTCGAGGAGGATGTCACTGTCACCGAGCTGTCTGTGACCACTGGTAATGTCAGAGCAGGCATTACTCCCGTTCCAGGTTTTGGTGTCTCACATGCTATACATTTTGTAGCTTCCGGTTTGTTTTGGACAAGACATGTATCACAATCCCACGTTCCAGGTACTGTTTTGAATTTGTCTCCAAAGCCCAGCATCCCTGCTGGGGGCGCTGCTGGCTTTGAGGTGTCGCATTGACTTGAACTTACTGTCTGTTTCATACTCTCAACTGTTGAGGCTTTAGTAGCTTGACAAGTTACACATTTGTCCTTTATGTCTTTGTTTTGCAGAAAAGGGTCACATGTATCAGATTGCCAGTACGATGCTTGTTTAGAAGTCTCTTTACCTGCAGAAAAAGTTGTTATTGCAGGCCTAGTATAAACCACTGTGCTTGTTGTAGGTTGTGCAGACGTAGAAGAGCGTGTTTTCAACAATCCAAAGTCTAGGAAGCAAGAAAAAAGTCTTCCTGTTAGCGCAGCACCTCACTACATGTAACTAAGTGACTTTACTAGAGGGCAAAAATTTCAACTTAGGTGCCAATGGTTACAACTAGACATTCAGACCGAGCGCAACAGGAAGTCCCCAGAAATCTTATCTAAACGGATGAAATTTCATCTGCTGCACTGGGTCACAACAGAACATTTAGTTAAAGCTTCTTTAACTCTTTGTTTCCAAGGAGGCTTTAAATCAACATTTTCACTGGTCGATACAAGTACAAACAGACAGTAGCTGACTGAAATCTGACAGTCCAACGTGGAATGGAAATAATACAATTTGATTAAGACGCGATGCCCAATCGAATCAAATTTCTAAAGCTCCTCCTTCCGTAGCAGATGACTCAAATCTACTCCAGTAACTGTACAGAAGTTCGTACTTGGAGCAGCAATCCATACGGTATTTTCCTACAGATGCTGAATATTAATTAAATAATAAAAACTCAAGACAATTGAACAACTGTCTAATTTTCTATAATCTTTGTTCAAAATGCATCGCACACAGGACAACTCCTTATTTAAAAGGTGGCAATTTTAACAGAAAAGACAAGCTACTAATAAAGAAAGACTAAAGGAAATGCATCTTAAACAGCAGCTCAAGTTGCTTGTAAATCTACCTTGAACATAGTTGTTTTGTGGTTTGTTTGTTGGTTTTTTTTTTAGTCAAAAATGAAGTCTTTGAACAATGTGGATTTAGATTCTGCTTCTTTTAAACCGATAAAGAAAGTGAATGTCACTTCACTCAGAGGTCTTTCCTTAAACAAAATGCACAATGTATTTTCTCTCACTTAGCTCTTTCCAAAAGAGAAATGTGCTGCCTTCTTAACAAGTATGTAAGTTAGAAGAAGACTTTTGGGAAAAGATCAAATTCAATAAAGCCCTTTTTCTTAAAAGATATCTTTTCCACAGACACACTTTATGAAACTGTTGAAAACAATTGCAATTGCTTAAAAACAAAATTCAGAAAAGGGTTTTTAACGTAAAACACTCCACTTCTGTTTGCAGTTTAAATTTTAATCCACAGGAGCCATTGTAAGCTAAGGCCCAAAGATTCGCAGCTTTCACCATGTATTTGGAACTGAAGCTCTTTCCTATTCTTTCTTCACCTGGGCTGAAGGTGGGACAGGAGTGTTGAGCTTTACAAACATTTCCTTTTCAATTCCACAAATTGTATTTACTTAAAATGAAACACCGATTATCTGGCTAATTCTCTTAGTACCTCATTTACAATTACATCCTAACACGTAAAGGAGATGCAACCCATCTGCTTTTCATCTTGCAGTTTTACTTCCAGCAACAAACACCACTTAGAATAGAAGGGGGCAGATGCACCCTAACAAACGCAGCGCTTACTGTAATGCTCTCCTACGTTCATATTTATAGCAAATACTCTATTAACCATAAGTTGTTTTTTTTTTTTAAATAAAAAATGCTAGCATATTTTTTGCAGCATCTTTTTAAAAGGAGTTCATTATCTCACCAGGATTTTTTAGAACGTCTAAGACGCTTCCTTCCTTTAATACGTGGGCAGTTGTGAAGGGACCACCAACAAAATCTTTGACCTCCTCTTTCTGTGTGTTGATGTTGGTTGAGGTGGTGGTGTCTTTTGAAACAAAAGAAAACAAAAACAGCTTTCACAATGCGACCTAGTTAGAGCAGATTATACTCACTTTTGTTAGAAACAAGAATTTCCAGCTTTCATGCTTCTCACATAAGAATCTTCACAAATTCTACTTACTTTGCAATGCTTTATGATTACAAGCAAAACAAAAAGCAACAAAACAAAAAAAAATTATAATAACAGATCTGTCACTGGAAAAATACTGCAGAAGTCCAACACTGCCTGGAATTGCTAGCATGCGCAGACAGGACAGATTGAAGATTTAATAAAGAAAAAAAGAAAAATCAGCACTTCAGATCTGAAGTGCTAAAGTTTCAGTTACCTAGGGTAAGAAAGGGCGTCACTGGAGTACCACTGGATCCAGAAAGTTCTGCCGATTTTACAACGGGAACACTAAATGTAAACCCAATCTGCTATGAACAAGAGAGGTTTTTCAGATTCTCAAGCCACAGGAACTTCAATCGAATGCACACACAAAACCAAATCTGAAAGCTGCTCTTCACATTTGTAGCACGCATGCTGAATGACAAATTATAAGCCAGAAGCCTACATACTTTTCTCCATCAAGGCAGATTCTGCTTTAGTGTTCTGCAACAGCCTACTAAATGCCTAAGAAAAAAAGTCAAGCTCCTTTATTATTTTACTTACAGAAGACGGAGGTAGCACTTCTGCCTCAGTAGATTTCACAATTGGAGATGAAAATGCGAACTCAGGACTGCTAACAGTACTTGTTGGTTGTATCTGTATTTTCAAAAGAATTAAAGGTTTATATTTAAGAGCAACAACTACCTGAATTCACTACCCAACAGAAGTCCCGCAGTGACGTTGAAAAACCTGATGTTTGAGTTATTTTGCAGATAAAAGTAATAATAAAACACAGGGAAGTTTCCAAGTGGGTATAGGACAATATCTTCAAAACCAAATTCCAGAAACTGAGAGGAAAAGCTGGAGATGCTACTTAGGTCTAAATGCACGGAGAAGCAAGCCAGGAAGCTGAAGAACGGCAAACTCAGCCCAATGATACTCCAAGAACTTCAGCAAACACCTCAACATGTTAAAGCAGCTGTCTACTTCAAACCGTACAAAAAATATTTCAAGTACTCTGGAACAGATTAATGTTTATTTTATTGCAATAATATGCCAATTATTGCACCCTAGGCTCATTCTATGTGAGGCTTATATGACCACGTTACCTCTAATTTAATAACTTAAATAAAGTTGTGGTTTAACCATTGCAGGCAACTAAGCACCACACAGCCACTCGCTCACTCCCTCCAAGTGGAACAGGGAAAAGAACTGGAAGTAAAGAAGTAAAGTTGTTAAATTTGAGGTAGCATTAATGACTCATCGCATGTAATGGCTACCTGGAAAGACAAATGCCATAACCCTGTACATACTCCCCACTCCTTCCCCTTCTTTCCCCCAGCATTTATTGCTGAGCACGATGCTAAATGGTGTGGAATATCCCTTCGGTCCTCTGGGCTCCGCTGTCCTGGCTGAGTGCCCTCCCAGCCTCTTGTGCATCCCCGACCTCCTCGCTGGCAGGGCAGCGTGAGACACAGAAAAGGACTTGTCACTGTGTAAGCACTGCTCAGCAACAGCTAAAACACCAGTGCCTTACCAACACTGTTTTGCTCACAAATCTGCAACACAGCATCATCTACTACGAAGAAAATTAACTCTACCCCTGCCCAAACCACTATAAATAACTTGGCATAAAGTCCACACCCCCCTTCCCCCCCCCAGAATTCCACAGCATTTGAAGCAATTATACAATCACGTTAAATGGGAGTTGGCAGGCTCTAAGACTGAGAGAAGCAGAATCAAAATATTTATGAAAATTGATGCCTTTTTCCCCAAACTGGCATACAACCCCAATTCATTCAGCTGCGTAGAAACTAATATTTGTTAGTTTCATGAGCACCACAGAAAAAGTCAACTCGCAATGAAGCAGTATACTCATTGTAAACATTATTTACAGCATAAAGATTTACCTTGCCCGCCGCCGTCGCTGCTGCATCTGCCATGCCTGCCACCTCCGTTGAATTTGCCACGCTTGTCGTTGCCGCTGTTGACTTTGCCTTGTCCTTTGTCATCAGCAGATATGGCATGCCCGCTGCCACTACTGGATATGTCAAGCCTGACGACACTGTTGAATATGTTATGCCTGCTGTTGCCATTGAATATGTCATGTCCTCCACCTCCTCCTCTGATAGATCTGTCAAGTCCTCCACCTCTGTTGGATATGCCATGCCTGCCGCCGGCGCTACTGCTGGACTTCCTGCACCTGCCGCTGCTGCTGGATTTGCCATGCCTGTCGCAGCTTCTCTTTTTACCGTGCCCGTCACTCCCGCTGTTCTTGCAATTCCTGTCGCTGCCGCTTGATTATCCATGCCCGTCGCTTCTGCAGGGTTTCCCATGCCTTTTGCTTCTGCTGGAGTCGCCATTCCCGTTGCTGCTGCTGGAGTTGCCATGCCCATTGCTGCAGCAGGAGTTGCAACGCCCGTTGCTGCTGCTGGAATCGCAATGCCCCTTGCTGCTGTTGGATTTGCCATGCCTGTCGCAGCTGCTGGAGTTGCCGTGCTCATTGCTGCTGTTGAAACAGCGCTCGGTGACGCTGAGACAGCGCTACTACCAACGAAACTAAAATTGAACTGAGGCAGCGATGCAGTACTGATGGGTAGGGGTATGTTCGGTAGCACTGGTTCCTCCACTTCCTAAAGTTGCAAATTTTAATTTTTCTTATACAAGACATACTACTTTCTCACCCCATCGCACCCAATTTATTAACAAAATTAAATAGAACAAAAATCCATACAAATTAAGAGAAAGCAAGTTTCCAGAAGAAATCCCGATCTCCCCACCTCTGTCTACCACGTCATTTTAATTTATGGCAGGCCTGCTTCCACATTATACTCTATTCAACAACTGTACAGCAAGAACACTGAAAGTTAACTCAAAACCTGTGCAGAACAGAGAGGCACAGATCACATTTTTTTTTCTTTCTTTTCTATACTTTAGTCATCAAAGCTCTGGAGAAGCATCATCCTTTCTAACTACCCTCGCATGGCTTCAATTAAGAGTACACTCTCAAGACAAGTGAGAAAGTGTTCCTCTTGCAAAATTAGGCAGGATAGCTGCCAAAGTTTCTAAAGTCACTACAGCAGGGAACGTGGAAAAAGGTAATGTTTAAAGAAGCAGGTAGGTTCAACAACCAAACTAAACACAAAAAGCACCAAAGAAAGTCAGACTAGCAGCCCTGAAGATTGTGTTCTGGTAAATACAGTCTATACCATGTATCAGGATGCAAATATAAAAATCAGAAAACAGCCTCCTAACAACTTCAGTTTTCATCCCTGCCACTTACTTTATTTGATTACTAAGATTGGATGAGTTATGTTTTAAATGGCATAGAAAATCTGACCAAAATTTGTACAGTACTATCATGATCTACTTAGAAATGACTAGGCAGGGATGTAAGTTGGTACTACTGATATTCAGTGCATCCTGTAGCTTACATCTGTTTCACAGTTTTGATTTGAAAAGTTTATGGAACTTTTGATATTTGGACCATTATTTTATTTGTGTTACAGGAATAAACAACAGTGTTTACGACTTCTTTATATTGCATCATCCAGAAGTCCCATTTAATGATTTGAAACTTAAATTAACTTAAATACTTAATATTAATTACATACTTAATATTAACATAAATACTTAAATTAACTTACAGGCAGCTTATATAACATCCAATAAAAGAAAAAATAATCTGAATATTCACGGTCATAGTTTTATGGAATAGATTTTTCCTACTAAAATGAGAAAAAAACTCTCTCACAATGAGTTTGGTGAGTATCAAAAACTGAGTCATCGTTAGCAGACATGCAGAATGCTCTCTTCTACTACTCTTTTTCACACTCTTGGCCTGTATCTTTCTGTATGACTTAAATATGAAACCAAAAATTAAGCTTTTTTTTCCTTTTTATACTTGGCACTCGTTTCAAGTATCATTCCTGTAGAAAAACTATACAAACCTTCACCAAAACATTACTTCTCTTCTTAGGACTCATTCATTCAATTGCTAACGAGAAATGTTATAGTTTGAAGAATCTCCAAGGTAACAGAATTAAAAATTTCAAAATTACATAAGCAAAGTTCAGGTATTCAAACACAGGAAATCAATTGGAGCCTGCTCTGAAACCCACAAGAAAACAAAAACAATGCAAAAATAAAGCGGTATTGTTATAAGTTACTATGATGCAATAAAACTGACACACTTAGCTAGTTACTTCAGTGAGCTCAGTGACAGCAATTAATTTAAGAGTCACTTACCTGTTCTTGTACAGCTCTTGATAAATAGTGTATTCCTCTTTCCCTTCTCATTTTGCCGCCTCCGCTACTCACTCCTGAAGACAGACCATTGGACGCAGCAGTACTGAATTTGTAGCTGGTCACATTGCTAGCACACGACAGTACAGAAGTTGGGGGAAACAAGAGAAAAAAAAATTACCAGCCAAATTGTTTTTTCAAGATATTAGAGCTGTTATTAGTCCTAGAATTGAAACCTGCTGATCAGAAAAAAACTAAAGCTGTCTCACAAGTTGCTAAACGCTGGTAAATACTTGATGTTCTAAATAGGAAAAACTTTATTAACAGCAGCAATGAAAAGGACATACATAAGTGCACCGTTCACATGGGAGCAATGACTAAGCCAGAAGACCTGAAATAGAAGAGCTGATTTAGATTGTTATTTTCCAGTGCTTCCTTTAAATAGGACTGGTTCTCTGATTCTGCGATGCACGTGTATCTTTTGCAGGGATATAAAAGAACAGCTCACAAAAATACAGAAAGAGTGCACATATGCACACATACACATGGGAAACACTGCCAACAGCTCTGATAGAATAGGGACGCCTTAGACTTGTGTGGCAAGGTAATATGGCCTAAGCTTCAGAAGCAGCTCTGGCTTTCATGTGGCCATCAGCAGGAACAGCAGAGGTGTTTGGGTATGCCAACATTCCAGAAGTCTTTTCAGACATGAATACAGATCCCTTTTGTAAGGCATACAAAGGCATTTTTCTGGTACTTAAAAAAGCCTAGCTCAAAACCAGAAAGATACCCTAATCCAAGAGCAAATGGGGAAAAAATAACCCAAACCAGAAGTGGAATAGGGAATAACTCTAACAAAAGTACTATGGCAAGAAAATGAAGTATGCCTGGAAAAACTGTGACATCAAAGCTTATCTTGCAGCCAATCAGTCAGTCAGTACAAAAGTGCATTAGATCGCACTGGAAGACACCAGGTCAGACTCCCACAATACTGAGGAGGAGAACTGGTCTAAACTTGTCAAATACTTGACAACAGCCTGCTTAGCACTGTAACTGCATAGAGGAAGACAGATCCCTAAGGCATATGCTCAGACTTTTCTCTAATCCAAACTGTCAATCCATTAGAATTCTGAAAAAAGTCTTACATCAAAATAGATCTTCATTCAGACAACTATCGCTTGCCCATAACAGCCCATATTCCTCTTTCTGTTAACACCTGTGAGCTTCAAGGGGGCAAAGACAGTTGTCAGCCTTCAAGCAAGTCTAATCTACAATTGGACTCAGGTTTAAAATATATATATACACACACACACAGAGATATATAGCATTGGTGGGCCAGAGATTTACTGAGTATTCCAACTCAACTGTCCAAAGGGACTCTTGCCAGCAGATCAGTGTGGTGCTCCTGCTCCAGAACATGGCACCCAACAGAGACCAGCATCACAAAAACACTACCACCACTACCTACTCTACAAACAAAAGGTAGGGCACTGCAATAAACTTTGTGAACGAAATCAAAAGCAGTATGAGTTTTCTGTATCTCCTTCCTAAATGGAGAAGTAGAAAGGAGTTCTAGCAGAGACAATTTAGAACAGTTTGAAAAAAGCATAATTAAAACCCAGCACCTGATTGCACCTGTACCAGAACCTTAAAGCCAGTCGCTTCCACCCCTAAAAAGGTGGTTGTTGTGAAGTCCAACTTTTAGATGCCAAAACAAAGTGTTGAGTTCTTTCTGCAAGCCAAAGAATGCCCATGGTCACATAAGAATTGCTTGGCAGATGAGCATAGAGTCAACAAAATTCCCTGCCACTGTTCTTTGAAAAGAGCAACCCCCTAAAAACCCAGTGCAAAGTCTCTTAACTCAAGCATTATTACCCAAAACACCATTTGCCCAGAAGGAAAAGTCATCAATATTATCTGGAGGATAACTCATTTGACCTAAACCAAGAAAGCAGTATAACACAAAGCAGTCTCCTCAAGAAGAAATTCAATTAATTCTGCTGGATTTTTTTTATTTTAGAGATGAGTTAGCATTTGGCCTCAAATGACTCTAAAGAACACATGGTCTTCATGTGAACTCAAAGCAGACAATTAACTTCATCATGAAAGGAGTATTAAAAAAAAGATTAATAAATCATAAATCTTCCTCCATGTTTTTGCTTAAAAAATAAAGAAAAAAACACATCAGTAAACATCCTCCTGAACTGTAACTCACTTCCCCTACTTCACCTTCTAAAGAATACTTCAGAAAGAATCATCCCATTAGGACAGAGCTTTCAAACTGCAAGCAATTAAATAGCTAAAACTAATAGCTTTTCCCCTAGGGAACATTAGAAGGGACAAATTATTTTGTTATAAGTAAACTGAGTTATAAACCATGAAATATCTGTCAAAGCAAAATTTGTAACACTACAGATTTAGTTAAACTACAAAAGGATCCATATTTCCTATAGAAGGAAAAAATTAGGCCTCCAATAGCAAAGATCCTTTCTGTGGATACAGCATTATAACGTGCCTCGTTTCCCATCTTCATATCCTACTCAGAAGATAAACTTGGGATAAAAAGTGGTGTATCAGTACTTTTATTCTTGCTCATCTTCCTTCCTTTCATAAAAACAACAATTTTCTCAAAGTTCTATTGATCTTCAAACACAATCCAGACTTTGCAGCTGCCTCAAAATACAAAATTTTCATTGGATTTCCCATTCCTTTTACTGAGAACTGTCACCACCTTACCAAAAAGACAGGCATGCAGACCGTACTGAAAAAGGAGATTTCTTTCTTCCTTCAAGTAAGTTTTAAATTAATAGATGTCATACCTTTCAGATGGTTCTGCTCGCTGTTCTGCAGGCAAAGTCTTCTCTCTCATCCCCTGCAAGTTAAGTTTAGTTCAAGACTTAGCTGAATATGTACAGAATACACAAAGTACCAACAACCACTTAATGTGGTTTTTTCTGTTTTTTATTATATTTATTTATTTTTAATTTTATAGCACTGAATACACCTCACCTACTTAACGTTGTTCCCTAATTCAGCATTGTGGGTACAGTTCAGTTAAATTTTGGGGCTAAAGTAAGCACACTGCTTCACTCAGCATTGAGGACAAACTGATAGAACACTAAATCAAATTTGTCAAATCCTCTAACAAAGAAAGTAATTAAACAAAATGACAAAAATTGTGTGTCTAGGGGGGAGAGTTTTCATCAAAACTTGTGTTTACCAACCCCGTAAAAGGGACATACTTTTCTGTTTTCTATCATTTATCAACAAACAAGGAAAAAAAAACCCTCTACCCCCCCTTAAAAACTAAGCAGTTGCTGCTACATTCATTTTAGAACTTTACCAAATGGAGATTGTGCTGGCTAAACAATACAGAGATTGAAAGAGTTAAAAGCAATAAGCAACCAGTATTACTATCCACTTTGATTTCCAGCCTAAGAAGCCCATACACTTAACACGTGGTCATTTGTACACTCAGACCGATACTGGAAACACAGATGTTTTCGCAGAAAGAGATGCCCATTTAATTTTATGGAAAATTTATCAGACTCCATCTACTCCAAAGCAATCAAAAACGATAACTCAGAACATTGTCAGAACTCTCACTTGGAGCACATAGCTCACCTGGAATAGTTTACACAGAACACGAGCATGTTTCATCAGTGACACCTTTGTGTACATGAGAATATAGAAGGAAAACATTTCTGTCTTTTAATATTCTTTCACTGAGAACAGGATGACTCAATAGCACATCATGACATCGTGAAAACAACCACAAGACACTGAGTGTTCCAAAAACAGAATTAAATCCATAAAAGCTCAATCTATTTCACAATGGTTCCCACTGCCTTAAAGCTCGCCTCAAACATACTATCAGTACTTTTTGCAAAGATAGGATAACAATTGGTTTGAGAAACATTCCAAGACTGGAAAAAAAAAAACAGGCACATAAGGACTCAAAAATGTACTCACTTGGTACTTTGTGTCTACTCTCTGGCAAATTTTGCTGGACTGAGTAGTTGAAGACGGTGATGGTTCAGAATACCGCGTATAACGCATCGGTTGACGGTTTACTGTTGGTGTCACAAGTCTCTTGACAGGTGGAGGCTGGGATGCATTCTGGGATTCCAGCTTTGAAAGGGAAACAGCAATCAATTTATCCTTACGTCCACCCAAATTAATTCCAATATTTATTGATGAAAACAAATTACAGAACTATAAACCTCCCCCCATCGGTCTTGGCACTCAGTGAATACAATTTGAAAATTCTAAAACCCGTTCAACTTGTAGAGGGAAATCACCAGAAAACCAGTAACGAAATCCATAAAGCTATATATAAGTAGCCAAAGTCTGACTGAACTCCATTTCAAAATTTGGCAGTTAGCTTTATAGACAAAATAATTCATGCTACCATAATTAAAATAACCCATGTTCCTAGAATATGCTCCTACCTTTTCCTCTGCCCACACTGTGATTGATTTTTTCAATAGCTTAATTCATTAATTTAACATTCGAAGTGTTAAGCAACTAATTATACAGGCTTCTGGGCTTCACATCCCCTACATTTTCCCCCTTCCAAGTTACACAAACAATAGAACACATTCAAAAAAAAACCAACTTGTCAATCTTACAATAATCTCATTCATTAAAATATGATCCAATGCTTTACATGTGCATTAGATGCACTTCAAGTAGTGGGTTGACTTCTCTTTTCAAAGCATTTTCACAGACCAGAGTTAATTTTTAACACAGACCACTGCGCGTTCTGCAAAACTGACTTAACTGAACTGTCAGACAGAAAACAAACCCTAAAGGCTACAAGATTTACCGATGGCTCCGCCTGCGGTCTTAAGGATCAGAAAATACAGTCTTAGGAAGCATGCTATTGTTCAAATCAATACCAACAGGAAATTGTTTACGCTGCAGCTTTAATTTCACAGTATCTCCCAGCTCTTAGTAATAGAATTCACACTATCTATAAAGTATATAAAAATACATCTTTCTAACAAAATATTACATTCAGTTTGAAACCTTGAATAAAACATGTTTTATGTAAGTTCACAAATCTACTTCGAGTGAACGACGGTTCATTGCTGGTTTTAAAGGTAAAAAAGAAAAATATTAATTCCCCCAGTTAGGCATTTAATACACCAAGAGCTATTCTGCCTGGTACAGCTCCTTGAAATAAGAAAAATACCACAACACTGCTACCCACTGCAGAAGTTTAGCCTGAGTGCACAAGTGTTCCGTCAACCGCATGTTCACTTTAGCAGGAAAACACACGATCGTCTCCTCAGCAAATAATTGCTTCTCATCGCGGGCTACCCTTCTCCCGCCACCATTATGAATTCTAGTATTATGAATAGACAATCTATCTCCTTTCACCCACTGACAGCTGCGTGCAACATTCATTTAGTGGTTGACAATTTCAGGCTCTCTGTTGCAAATCTGGCAGATCTTTCTTAATGCCTTATCACAGGTGTATTGCTATAATATAACTGAGAATTCACACCAGATTTGGTTTTAGTTATTTGGATAATATTTATGATATACTTCACTTCTCCATGCCCTTGTAATTTGGCAGATGGTGAAAAGATGGTCCAGGAAATCTGAGATGTTTGTAAACTCTGAAGTGATTGTAAACTTAATTATACATCCATCCAATCAAGGAATTAGCACAGAAACTTCTTGAGACACTGTCCCTTTGCTCATTAGAACAGAAGATGAAAAGTTTGCACATCTTGTTATTTCCTTCAGGCACCTGATCTTCAAGTGGTCATTTAAGGGCTTTGCAATTTAATAAGCCCAAGGATACCCCTAACTAAAGTCATCAAAAAAAGATGACTAGTTTTCATTTTTTAAACAAAATGAAAGGAAGTCATGCTTTACCACAGCATTATCACCAGTTCTGTGCTACCTCCAAATAGGAATTTAGGAGCGTAAGATTGATAGCGTCGGAAATTAACGATTTTCCTCGTCTTTACTTTGAATGGTGATAAAAAGCACAAAAACTAGTTTTCTGTGCCCGAATGAACACGGAAGTCTGTACAAAGTCTATACGACCATTCAATCAGTATTTTTCTATTTGTGATCATTTCTTCAAGAGAAAACTTTCCCCAACAGGAATTTTAATATGCAGCTTCACCCCAAGTTGGGGGACAAGATAAAACTACTTGGTGTGTTCTAGAGTTGCTGCTCTCAACTTACAAAGATAACATAATTCTTAACCTGAGTAATCTTCACAGCCCATCATCTATTGTGGATACATGCCAATATTAACTTGATTTCATGTGTATGTTGTCACTGAGGTTTGAGAAAATTTTTCTAATAGTGATAAAGCATTGAAAAAGTTATCTACCTCAGCTTAAGACATTATTGGTTCTTACCTTTCTTCGTTTGGACTGGAAGTCAGTAATATCCAGTTTATCTATGTCCGGAGGCTGAGGGAAAAAACAAAGCATAAATATTAGAGGGCATTTTTTTTTCCCTGAGAGAGAGGGTTCCCTGCAACAAAAATGTGGGGGTTCATGGTCAACTTACACAATACAGCGGCAAAAGAGATGTCATTCTTTTAGCATCCTGTTGAAAAAATAGCGCAATAAATTAAACCGGCCACAACGTAAGGAAGAATAGTTTTATCTTTATCCTTTGATGGCACATTTACTAAGTTTTATAAACACATGAAGCAAAAACAGATTAAAAGAAGTGCTATTTACCAACAAAGGGCTTGACAGCTTCTCCATTGCCTCCAAGATGCACCGTGCAGCGGTACTTAAGGTAGCGCGGGACCGCACAGTTTCTTGTCTAGCTTTCGCTCTCTTTTGTGCCTGAAAAATTAGCATTTTAAGTGTTACAATGGTCAATTCTGAGCTAAGGAGGCAGGTATTTTATGTCCCAAGGCTACACTGATGATACAATCAATATATTCTGATGACAGAGAAAAATGCAGTCACTGGGAGTTCAAGCCATAAAGAAGAGAATACATTCGGAGTTTAATGAAGTTTACCTTGGGCCTCAGTGCATCTTGCACGTGCTTGTTGCACGAGCAGTAAAAGAACTCCGTACTTGTAAAAGGTCAAGACGGATGATGCTAGGACTGCTAAGGCCTCCGAAGCAGTAATCAGGGAAACAGAACTCAAGAAAAGGCTTGTGATGGTACAGAAAGCATTTTCAGTAACAACACAGACCTCAGAGTTTCACGATGGTCTAAGTGTACCATCTCAAAATCAGTGTATACAATCATAACCAGGAACTAGTTTTACTTCTCTCTTGCTTCCTCCCTTCCCCCAAGATTAAAGTTGGCTGCAAATCTTTGTCTTAAAAGATAAAGATCTGATTTAAACTGTAACAGATCTAAACATTACACTGAAAAAGTAAACTGTTTATTTGCACCACCCAACTTCAAATATCAGTCAAAAACTTCCTTTGGTGTGACTTTTTTTCTTCCCAGGTTAAACCCCTCATATAACCACCCTGTGCTTATCACACGATGTGAAGACAGGAAGCAGACCACGCAGCATGTAAAAACACAAGTGAGACTCACAGAACCACAGAATGGTTAAGGTTGGAAGTGACCTCTAGAGATCGCCTGGTCTACCCCCCCGCTCAAGCAGGGCCACCCCGAGCAGGTTTCCCAGGACCATGTCAAGTCAGCTCTTGAAGACCTCCAAAGAGGGAGACTCCACAGCCTCTCCGGGCAACCCGTGCCAGGGCTCCATCACCCGCACAGTGCAAAAGCATTTCCTGATGCTCAGACAGAGCCTCACGTTTCAGTTTGTGCCTGTTGCCTCTTGACCTGGCACTGGGCACCGCTGAAAACACAATGGCTCTCTATGCTCTTTGCACCATCCATTCAGGTATTTATATACACCAATAAGATCCCCCCGAACCTCCTCTCCTCCATGCTAAACAGGCCCAGCAGTCCCTGCCTCTCCTCAGAGGAGAGGTGCTCCTCTCAATAATATTACTACGCAGTAATAAATTACTTACTATGCAGTAAATAATATTACTATGCAGTAATATTGTAAAAAACAAAAACAGCTGACCAAAGAGGGTTCCCAGCTTTGCACCACAAGGTTTCAAGGTTTCCCGTAAGTGAGGTACTTGTACTGCCCTTTTTCCGTTGCAGAAATGGACTGTCAGAACAGAGCCAGCAAACCCGCGTTTTCATTTTCTTAAAATTCCTTTTGATTTATCGATAAAAGTCACTTTCATTTAAATACATTCCTACCAAACCTGATTTGACTTTCCGTTTCGATTTAGCTCTAGCTAATCAGAGTTGTCAGCAGTTTATATTTGGTATTTCCAAGAACTCTTGGGGGCAAATAACTCTCTTCAAGAACTATATGAATCCTTCAAAACACAAAGCATGTCACTGCTTATCTTGAGACTGCATTTAGTCCTGCATGCCTCTGTGTAACAGAAGAACAAAGGATCAGCAAAGTTGATTTTAGATATTTTCAAAGACTGCAGGTTTATACAACATATCCATAGCATGAATGTAGGCATGCTTGGAAAAGAAGATCCACAGATAAATATTAGCCAGGTTTGACTACTGTAGATTTGCTACCATAAACACAAGTTTTCAAAGTTAGGCTGTCATTGGTTTTTTTGCATCATGTTATTTTAACGTAATGTAGTCAGAGGCAGACAATGGCACTTAAATGGAATTTTTTGAAAGACCTAACAACAGAGGAAACCCCAACTACCAACAACTAGCCCAAACTGTCATTCTTGTTCTTTCTGACAAGTATTACCTGTGGTAAAAACTGTTATAAAAGAATTTAAACAGAAATCAATCTCGTCTATTTTGGTAGACCAAGAGGGCAGAAGAGCAACTGTTACCACATATTCAGCTCCCTGCTCCAAGCTCCTTTGGCAGTGCTGCTTTTTTTATTTCCATCACTATTTCCCACTACACTACTTTTCTCATACCCGATAAGGTTCCGTCATTGGCTGCCTTGATCTTACAGCTGCACCACCATAGGCCGTCTTTCCGGGGTAAAATGGAGAAAACCCAAGCTGGTTTTGCTTAAAAACAGACGTGCTTCCACGTACCTACGGAAACACAGTATGAAAAGTGGATAGAAAAACAGGTACACATTCAAACTGATTAAAAGAAATACTGTGCAGTACTTACAGGACACAGTCCTCCAAAAACTGATAAACTGAATGCAGGTTTCTTAGAGCTAGCTGCAGAATGCTGCGAGAGGGAATGAGTTCTTTCAGCTTCTGTGGGCCAGAGCAGTGACGATGAAGTATTTTTTAAAACTGCAACATCTGCCAAAATGATGTATGCTAGATGTAAATGCCTCTAGTACGTACAGAACTTTAACAATAACGATCACACTAATTCAAGTTCTTCAATACAGAAAAATAAGCATGACTTCAGCTTCTTTAAATAGATCAACTTCACGTACAGACTGAAAACCAAGTATCACCTACAAACTTGAAAACTGTTCACAGAGCTGCAAGTAGTTTTCAGCAATCTTACCAAGTTAATACTGTGCTTCCAATGCAGATTTTTTTTTCTTCATGCTAAGATAAAAGAGGACTGCATAAACATCAGTGCATTTGTATGGACAAAGCTTTTTTCTGTGTTGGTAAAAGGCTGGAGGCCAGCACAGATCATAATCGCACAGGTTTTAAACCTGGAAGATTCCCCAAAGGCTGCTCTAAGAGTTAACGATCTTCTGCCCATGTATGTTTTACGAAGACACACCAGAAAGTTCTAGTGCACTCAGGTTATATTGCTAAAGCCCAGCAACTCTACTCTCAACTCTACAAAAGTTCTCTGGAAAACCTGCTGAGCACACGTCAGTCCCTTTCTATATGGGGGACTAGAAAAAGCTGCAAACCTGCTGTTCGCCCTTTCAGCGAGAAGACCTAGGTACCAACCTACATCGACATGATGCTTATTTTTTATTTTAAAATGGTGTGCTTTCCTCAATGAATTTGGCAAAAGACATGGAAGTATTGACAGCTGAAGCCTTCTACCAAGAAAGGTCAAAAAACAGCCTATAGCTTATGTCAGAGTAGTTTCTTTATCTTCTCTTGCTGAAACACAGGAAAACGTCTCGTGTTCCTATTTGTCACCTGCACTTATTCACATTTAACCAGCTGTCTGTTAGATATTCTGAGTCACTCTTCCTTCTGGACAATCAGCCTAGTTGTCAAGTTACGGCAAGTCAGCCTGATTTCCTACCGTCCCAGTTCAAAATTTACATATAACCTAGCTGAATGTGTATATTTCAGCATTGACTCTTTCTAACATCAGGGTATCATAAACGTATTCCAAAGCACGCTTCTATTAAAAAGGTGATAGGATTATATACTTTTAAAACACTAAAAATTCAATTTAATTCTCGCATCCAAAGTTGACATTCACCTATTTTATTTACTAAGGTGATGTGGAATATTAAAGAACGCAAGGTACTTCACATTAAAAAAAAGTCAACTAAACAGAGAACACAAAAATCACCTTTATCAGATGCTCTAGAGGAAAAACCACTGGTTGTTGAGATGTTATCATCGTCTTGTTGAGAGGTAGAATCTTTTATTTCTTTTATGAAGGAGAGCCCAGGACTGCCAATGCCAAATATAGAAGATGTCGAGGGCTGACAAGGTGGGACAGGAGAATCCAGCATGGTATAATTCAGATGGCTCCGATGAAGAGAGGGCCTTGTTAACACAACTGGGAAGTTCAGTGCTGATCTACTTGTGGATGGTTCTAGACAAGAACAGGGAGATAATTAGCTTTGCTATAGACAAGCTCACAGAAGCCAAAACCTGTTTCCTATCGACAGCCATGCTATTGCCAAGTTCTAAGCGCAAAAAGAGAGAAGCCAAATTTAACTTCTTCCTCACCCAGATACGGTTGCATCTGTCTGGCTACAACAACAACACTGCTTGCGATACACAGTATTAATGTTGCATTTAGCAGCAGTTAACTATGAGGTTTTACAACACCACATTCTGACCCCGTGCTCAGATGCTCTAACACTGACTTGGCCGTTCACTAAATCAAACATATATACTCCTTCTCCCATGTACAGGTTGCAATAAGCTTTACAAAATTTGAGATTACACGGTAAATTACAGATAACGCTGCAGCTTACATAATATTGGAACAAAGGTGATATTAATCTGAATACACAACATGAAAATGAACGTTTGCAGTACTTTTTTCCCAAGTTCTTCCATATCAGCTCACGTTAGAGGCAAAACATCATCTCCTACCCATTAACTATTGGGATTTTGACCCAAGGGACAAGGATGTTGACCCAAGTAACCAGATGAGCATTTTTCCCTCTTGAAGCAAAGGGTCTGCAAACAATGCCAGTGGCCTGGAATAGGTGGCCTTGAAGTCTATCTTGCTAAATGAATGGAACTATGCATGGGTATTTTGCCTGATGAAAGCCTACTGTCTCTCCCAGGAATCTGGGCAATTCAAATGACTTTGAGCCACTATCCTCTTGATACTTGAACTGAAGCTTAAACTAGTTAGTTCAATCTTCATAACCACTGCAGTACCACTAATTAGCTCTCCAAACCATGAGCAGATTTTTAGGACAGCACCGTTTGAGATACAGAAAGTTATTGAGGCGGAAGGCCACCCAATATAGGCTCCAGCACAATGATACCTCAGAAATGAAGAGACACATTGGCTTCAAAATGTAGTAATAATTAAAAAAAAAAATCTTATTCTTAAGCATAGTAACACCCACGGACAGCAACATAAGCTGCATAAGGTTCGAGGGTGTCCGCCTGCTCCTGAGCTCCTGGAGTTAGCAAGCTTGCAGTGCAGCTGTTCTTACTGAAAGCTCCTTTCACGCAGTTACATAGGAAAGCCAACATGTGTTCCTCAGTCATGAAGACCTTCTCTATTCTTTTCTCCAAACTCATTCCCAAGCTACAGCTACACACAAAGCCATCAATCTCCTTGTTTACAATTAGATGAGATTGGAGGCAAAGATATTTCCTCCTTATTTTTTGATTCTGCCAACAACAGAAGCAACTGACTTTCCACATTATCTATGGTTACCTACGCACGCTCAGACAAAACTTCTTTACTTATTAAAAGCTGACTTCCCCAAAACAGCTAATTTAAGAGAAACTCAAATAAGAATAGATGCAAATTTATACAACAGGACTACAGGAACAGTGAGAGGCACTGGATATAAGACAAATTAATCTTTCATGAGGTAAAGGAGTTGCAAACCTCGTTGCCAACGGTCCAAATACCTTTTCAAAGACACCCCCTCCCCCCGCGTAGACCTTAAAGTTATTGAATATTTTAAGGATAATAATCTCATAAACTACGTCCGTGCACAAGTTCCCCAGTTCACCATCAAGTTAACATGGAACTTTACTAAATTGATCAAAGCCCAAAACAAAAAAAAACAAAACAAAACAAAAAGTCGGGACACGAGACGGAATTTTCCTCTGCCATTCTAGCATCTAGTCTTTTGTTTCGAAGACTGCAAAACAAATTAATTTTTTTAATTGCCTTAGGCAATTAGACAGATTTTCATTCCATATCTTTTAAAAGATGGAAAATGCAACCCAGCACACTTGCAAATGACTTATTTTCAGCATTTAGCACCTGGCTAATAGAGTACCTAAAGTTAACTGATGCCTTCCAAGAGCATAAGATGTATGCTTCGTAACTGTGTATACAGTTTAAAGCTAAGACGGTTTCACAAACAGTTGTTTCGACTTTTTTGTTTGTTTTTTTTTTTTCATTCTGTCAAAACCCTCATTCCAATTTCCTTTTGAAATTCAGATTCAAAACTAGAAATCTGTGAATAAATACAGATGGCCAGAATTCCAAATGATTTTTCACATACCTTGTCTACTAATTCCTGCTGGTTCAGGCGTGAATCTCTCATCGATTATGGTATCTTCATCTGCATAATCGTGGTGATAGTTTACCGGAGTCTCCTCCTGGTTTGCAGATTCATTTCTGTCTACACACTCCTCCTCACGCTTATTGAAATACTTCTGCAGCCACGCCGGTACAATATTTTTCACCGTTTCTGTCATTCTGCTAATTATTCCCTGCTTGAAAGAAAAAACACTTGTTTAATTACAGAAACACAGTCAACAGCATATGCTGGGATACCACCTTCCACGGACCTTGAAGACAGATATTATACAGCAAATATTCAGAAGACGACGACGAGGTTGATCCTTGGCATAGGGTCGCTACACTTCTGGTAAACCTAAAATTCACCTAAGATTGATTTACAACTACCTATCACTTTCTGCACTTCCAAGTGACCTTGGCAAAGTTCAAAGTTTTGAAACCTCTGCCAAAATTCACCAGCAGGTCGTCAATCTGCAAGGCTATCAGGAAACTCTACGCCTGAATAGCTCCTGACCTACAGACTTGTTCCAGGACTCTTCCTCTTCGCACCCTCACGTGAAAACCAACTAAACCAGAAGTTCAGCAATTATCTACTGCGACAGTCAGGACCATACTACCCATTAAAATCAGTGAATCTAAATATTTTCAATTTTAGTAATGCTGAATTGCAGTGACTATACGCACAAAAAACAGTTATGTTCTCAACAGTCAGGGTAACCCAGAAGATGTCCTGGAAGAAACACAGCTATAGCTGAATAACAGTTGCCTCGCTACAGGACCATTAAATAGATCCATTTTGATTAAATTTCATTTCACGGTACATTAAAGTTTTGGACCTCCAAACACTGCTATTCTGCAATTACTGCATACGTAAAAGCCATTTCCATCTTGCCAATTACAAGTTCGTTGCGATGCTTACGCCCCATCTTTACAGAATGCTTATTTGTCGCACTGGTTTAGACGGTCGCTCGTTCCCTACCGTTCCCTCAACATTTCAAGGCAACCCCCTGCCAAAGCCCGGCCGCACGCCACAGATCACCTGCGGCACAGGTTTCCCTACCTCTTGCACTGCCTACAGCCACACGACGGGCTGCTCGCCTCCCTGCTGCGAGCAAACACGAAAGCTAACTCAGCAACTCCAACGCTTTGAAAAATGAAAAGTGGCAAGAGTTGAAGAAGTTGAACAAAAACCTGTTTATCGGTTGCTAACACATGTATCGCGGGTTTTGGCTGGGTCTGTACCAACAGCTCTGCTCTCCCACTTCTCTGGTGTCAGGCAACAGGATTTTCTACCCTAAATTATTATTTGGGTGTCGAAAACTGATAGCGTAGTTTGAACATGCAAAAGTTACAGTCTAATCATTCTGAAACAAGAACTGTGCTGTATTCAACTCTTAAAAAAATTAGCATAGAAGCCAAAATAAAAGCCTGAATCACTTAGGTCTCCCATACATGATAATGCAAACATCAAACTACAGGAAATATAAGAAAATTAGACACCCCTGAATCTGGGGTTAAGAGGGAGGCATGGGAAGAGGAAGCAAGGAAGACAGAAAACAGAAAGCCTTTCCCCAGAAAGTCGTCTTAATTCACTATTTGACATTTTTTCTAATGATCTGTAATTTCATTGTCTACTTGCACAAAGACGGAATAAATATCCAAGGATAGTTGAAACCGCACAGGACACCACCGAATGAACACATCCATCACAGTTAATACATCAAAACACAAGTACAAAATGCTCTGAATGTTGCTATTCTTCTACATAAATCCTAAGCCTCAGCTTCCCTACAAAAACCATTAAACACATTAATGCCACAGCTGACAAACAGTCCGACACACGGTACCAGCGGAGGCAGCCCCCAGCCCCTCATTTCCATGTTCCCCTTTTATTGGGGCAAATATTTCGCTCCTACGAATGAAAGCGTATCAGGAACTCATACGGGTTAAAATTTGCAAAAAAATGTTTAGAATAGGCCTGTAGGATTTTGTTGCTGTAGAAATCCGCCCGGTACAGAAAGCTGCCTGAGAATCAAGATGGAAGAAGTCACACGCACTCAGAAGAGCAAACACCCGGTCACGTTTAATAATCTGAGGAACTATAGTCTAGCTAGACGAATAATTAACCGAGATGACATTTTACCGTCCAAACCTAAAGCCAGACTGCTTTGACCCTTTCTTGCATATGGCAGCCTGCCTGCTGCTCCCCACATCATTGGCATTTTAAGAATAAACTGAACCCCGAATAATTTCTCCAGCCCATTCAGAAGCCAGAACTCACGGCAAGTACTGACAGCCTGCTCCGTCCAGCTCATGCGTGGCGGAAGACAAGAAGCAGAGCCAGCTACTTCTGCATGCCGGCGGTTAATGACAAAGCAAGGAAAAGCAAAATATGCTGAAACATACCTCCATTTTCCTATTGCAAAGCAAAACTGTTGATTAAAGGATTGCAAAAGAATTAGGCAGGCGCTGTGAATGAGCCATAGCCTGTCATCTAACATAGATACTGCTAAAAAAAGAAACAAACGCTCCCCCCAGAGGTAAAACACACCCTGCAGACGTGCCCATTCACTAGAAGATTCAAGAAATTGAGACCTTCCCGGTGGTATCTCCTACCTGCATGTCACAGCTGCAAACCAAGAAATAAAGCACCACTGCTGCATTCCTGTCCAGGCAACACAGTTCAGGTACCACCAACCAACCACACTTCTAAGCACACAGCCCTGCTGCTCTTGCCAGAGTATTTTAGCAAAGTGCCATGCCTTGCATTGCTTGCAAAGCCAGCATTTTAATTTTACCCTAACCTTTACTCTTCTTATTCCTCAACTTCAGCACTTGGGCTTAAATGCCCTTTCCTTCCCCGTCAGTGGCAGGGCACTCCCCCCAGCACTCTCGTGCCACCAAGCTCCGTGCTTTGCCCATCCCAGGTTCCCTACTGCCATCATTAATCCCTCTAGAGGAGGGACTGTCCTTCTGACAAGGACCCTGCGTGCCCCACTAATACCTGCAGCAATCCAGAGGTGAAACACAGAAGACACGGAACAGGACAACTGTTACAACCTTACTCCTACTGCAAAATGTGTGTTTCCATCAGCCTGAACTTTTAAACGGGAAGCAAGAAAGAAAAACCATCAAAATTCTGTGTTACAATGGAGGTAAAAACCTGATGCTTTCAGAATTATGCATATGGTAGTGAAATAAATGAAATGTAAATGAAACCTACCTATCTTTACTTCACTTACAAGCTCTGAGCTTATTTTACAGGAAAAACTGTATGTTTAATAAGTCTTGCAGTCCCTGCATTACTTTCTGAAGTTCATTTGCTCTCAGTGATTTTATATTGTACTATAGTTTCATTTTGTGAGTATTAAATTAAAAAAAAAAAAAATGCTTTTCACCTCCCAGCTGACTTCCCCCTTCCATATTTCATCTTTCAGCGAGCCTAACAACTGGAATATAGTAGACAACACATGCAAAGCGGAAAAGAAGGAAACAGCTCAAGAAATGTACAGACACGTTTCCTTTTGTCACAGGATGGGCTCGTGGGCTGTCCAAAGCCCAGGCTCCTCGTGCCACAGTTATTTATCAGGCCCCCCCTCGATACCCACATTCACTATAGGTGTAACACCCAACAGGCTGCTGCACAAACCCCTGGTTTCAGAGGAGGGAGCTGCTCTGGGGGCTCCCCATTGCCACGGGACAGGCAGGCTCCGAAACAGTTTCACACCAGGGAGAGCCCCGGCCGCACATAGCAGCGCTTCAGCCGCTGACTGTGCTCCAGTCCTCCAGCAGATTCAGCATCAGCCCACTGATTTCAGCAGTTTGAGAGCTGCCGTCAGTCTCAAGTTGTCTGCTCGTCTGAAACGCACTCGCACGCTATTCTCATCCTAAAATAGCAGCAGGAAAGGAGAACACAGAACATGAAAAAATATCCACTGAAAAGGCCCAATAGCTTACTAATAGGTATTTACAACAGCCCCTCAAATGCTGCGCATCCCAAGAGCCCGCAGCTCTGCTAGATATGTCTCAGTCCATGTATACATACACCGCAGCAACAGTAGCTACAGCTACAGCTACCAGAGGCATTCTGCCTTGAGATGCATTCCTAAACAAAAGATACAGACGGGGAAATACTCACCAGGAAACAAACAGGTGTCATAGTTTACTACTTTGAAACACCATTTCTTTAAAGGGTTTCTATTAAGAAAAAAAAATATGTTACAGTTTAACTTTCGAACTTACAAGCGGGCTATTTCTTGGAAAAAAATACTTCAGGAATAGTACAGTTCTCCCAGCTTGCCAGGGGTCTCTCACCCAGCAATGGAGGCAAAAGTGCTGGCAGGAATACTTGGGAACGATGCCTTACTGGAAAACAGCTATCTTCGTAACGGAGTTGATGTCAATAAGAGACTTAAGTAAATCCCACTATTCGACAAAGGACGTACTAAAAAAATTATCCAGAAAGATTACACACTAACATGAATTCTTCAGAGATGCAAAAAGCACAACCCGATAAAAGAGCTAATTCATTAGATGCACACCTCTATAAGCATCTACTTTTTACCTCCACCTCAACTCTGATTATTGTATTTTAATTTTCTCTTCCAATTCCAGAGGTCTCAGTTCTTAAAACATACAAATCAGTAAAGCCTCAAAAAGAAAACCTGCCCCTGAGGGTGAAGTTCAGCGAGCAGCAGCGGATTGGAGGAAGCGCTTCCCACCACCAAAAAGGATTTCCAGGCTCTCTCCATCCCCCGCGGTTACCTTGGGCCAGCTCTGGCGCACAGCAGGCTGCTCTCCCTGCTAGCTGGATTCGTTAAGCTGGCAAAACACACGTGTTTCTCTGCCGGACTAATGAATTCAGCCGGCGCAGTGCAACACAAACGGCCCAGGAGGGAGAGCAAGAGCAGGCAGCCAGGACAAGAGAAGGAAGAAACGAGACCTCTCCCTTCTTTTGATCGAGTGTGCACACACATGCAATCGTGCGGATCGTATCAAACCCACCCAGACAAAAATTCACCTGTGGGCTGTGATGTCCTTCGGGGGCAGCCCCTGGCCCAGCTCACTGTGTGCTTACACAGGCGCTGGTGCCAATGCAGGGACAGAAATGGAAACCCGACGTGATCCTCTCTCTTGTGCAGCAGCACGGGCTCAGACCGCCTGCAGACTAACCAAGCTTTTGCTGTCTAGGGAGCGGTTTCGGTTTGGATGGAAGACAGCAGAGTTTTTCATTTAGAAGAAAAAGACAATAAAACTGATGACTTAATATGAACAATATGTTACAGGAATGTCATTAATTACGTGACAGAGGAAAAAACAACTACTTTATTTAAAGCAACTGGACTAGTTCAAATTTATTTCTAAAAATCGTGAAGAAGGGATTATGCTTCCAGATGCCAAAACCAGCCTCATTTTCCTCACTGTAGCTAGCTTTAGAACGAACTTCCCAGGGAAAATCTGGTGCTCTTTTACATTTCAGTGCTGCTTGATGATTTCTCCCATGAAGACACGTCCCACTGTTATCATTTCCACCCAAGTGCAAAAGGCCAGTAGATGCTCTGATAGGTAAATCAGTATCTAACTCGCCAGCTTAAATCCTTGTGGCGCTGAACGGTCTTATCTCAAGTTTGGTCCACACCTTTAGCCGACAACATTTCAAAAGAGGCTGCAAAGTACAAGACACCTGCCTTCTTGGTAAAAAGCACCACTTTAGGCTGTAGCTAATCCTCAGCACGTGTGCGTGCGCTCCCTAACAAGATTTAAGAGACACTAAAATGCTGAATCTCAGACACAGCTGCTTTAGCTGCAGCAGCAGCTGCAGTTACATTTGTTGACATTTACAGCTAACCTTCTGAAGCTGCAAAAGTGATGTAGGCTCACCTCAGCTGCAGGGCCGTAACCTCCAGTTACCGGAGGCAGCAACATCCTTCCGGCCACGTGCTTTCGCCACAGCTCAGCTGACAGAACCAAGAGCAACTCACAAACAGAAGCAGTGTCTCTAAATACTATGCTCTTATTGGCAACAAAAAATTGCCGTTGCATTGAGATTTTTTTAGTGACTCTAGGTAATGGCATCTACAAATCTGTATACATTCTACAGTTTTGTAAAGTAAGTTTAATAACAAATACTAAACAATTGCAGCGTTAGACTTATCATGCATCTGGCACAGTTGAACAGCTTGCATCTTTGGTTGGTCTTGGAGATTACCACACCTACACCTCTAACAGAGGAAGGAGCCCTGAGACCCAATTGCTTCAGGAAAAGTTTGATTCAAAACACAGCTATAGCTTAAAAGCAAAGTCAGCGAGCTTTCAGGACACACTCGCACGACTCCTTCCAACAGCAGAGCTATGGAGACAGTAATAAACAGCCTTGGCAAGGAGAATGAAAATTTTCTGCTGGCACAGGTATTTGCAAAGCCAGCGCATGTGTTAAACCATAGCTGTAGGACCTTAGTGCACACTGCTCGTATATTAGCATGCACTTTTTTTTGCAGCAAAGGTAAAGATTATTATGAATTTATGCTTACTTTAAAAAACAGCTGGCGATCATAACCAAGCCAAACACACAATGACACCAGAAGTAAATGCAAAGTGCAGTTACAAGTTACAGAAGCTCAAAGGAAACTGCCCCCCAAAACGTCAGTGTTACTGCCCTAACATAACCGCTTTAGTGCTGTGCTAATTCCTGGACGGTGAGCAGAATAAATATTTTAAATCTCTTCTTGTCAAAAGAAGGGGAATGTATTTGTTACCTCTCCCGCAACAACAAAGAAAAGCAAATACTATAGTTGAGAGGATCTTTTAATTAATAAGTATGTTTGAAAAGCAATCTAGAATACCACAAGGACAAATACTGTATCAGCAAGTTGCAAAACGACTTACGCTTCAGGCAAAGTCAAACAAGCCAGTTCATACTCGCCTTGGCTCAATTTTAAGATGACCCAACTGACTTGGCTTGAAAGGGTTCAGAGAGTACTCACCCAGTCCCTAACAAAGCTGAGCGAGTACCAGCCTTCCTCCAGACGTGGCGATGAATAGCTGTGAAGAACACTAGCTTCAAGTGGCTCAACGGTTAGCAAAACTAATATCTCTTTGGCTTGTAAAAGTGTATTTAAATCCTACCTTCGATTAAGTCACTAAAGAGGTAGACAAGACCTGGAGGGCCTAGGCATAAGGAGAAAGCAGGTCAAGGCATTTAAGGAGCACTATAAAAAAAAAATACAGAATGTAGTAGCACAAAGGGAAAATACCTGGGCACAAGGGAACTCTACAAGGGAAAATAATAAATATGCCCAAATAGAGGGCAGTTATTCATGAAACTGAATAGATGAATTATTTAACAGCTAAAAAGTAATAAATTTTTTGCCTAATAGCTAAAATTCTTCATTAGAAAAATATTACAGACACTAAATCTTGAGCTTCAGCCATGTATTTTATGTTACAAAAAGCACAGAGGAGTTTTTGTAATATTCTCTCAGTAGCACGTACCATGAGACGCACATTGGGGAACATCTCCCCCTTCTATCATGACTGTATAAATACAGCTACTCAACATTTCCTACTTGTACAATAGCTTCACAGAACATCAACAAGATAGCAAAAAACGCAGAATTTTTGCAGTTCAACAAGAGAGAAATGGAAAACTGTACCACATTAAAAAAAGAGACGACTTGTTAAAAAACGGTCTGGAAATAGCAGCCTTAGAGAAAAGTCTCTTAGCTATGATCTCGAGGGCAACCTTGCAATTTACAAATACTAAAAAACTTTTTTTCCGCAAGCAAAAGAGATGTTGCACCCTATCCTCACAGTCTTCTGAATCAGCAGCTCAGTTCCTCCGCAGCAGGGGAGCAGGAACCAGCGCTAATTACCGGCTGGAGGAATAAATAACGCAGAGGAAATGATGTGCCGCCAGCAGATGAAGGCAACGTGCGGTGTGCCAGCTTACACGGACATTTATTTCTTCTGCTTTAAAATCTTCTGTCCTGAGACAACGCTCACTACGATTGTTTTTCCCCAACACTTCACAGCCCCCAAGGCTGTCATGACAGCAACAAAAATAGTAATAAAACGGTACAGCAGTTGTATTCTGCGATTTGTGGTACTGCTGACAGGACTGCTAGCCTAAATGAGAGAAAACTCTCAGTATCCCAGTTTAGAAAGTTCTTCCCCACCAGGATGCATTTTTTGCTGCGGGTGGCAGTAAAAAGCCAAGTCATACCTTTAAACATCTGTTCCGCCGATACAATTTGATATTGCTGGGACAGAGACAAAACCTCTCAAGTCAATTACCAGCCCGTTCATTTAAAAGAATCTTTTAAATACACTTGAAGCATTTCTTAACATCTACAAATATTTAGCTCAATGTGCTAACTTACTCCTACACCAGAACAAGCAGGGAGATGCATACAAATATTAACACCATCACCTAAGCAGATTTCAAGATATAATTCTGTCGATAAGAATTAAACCAATAAAGTCATACTTGCATAGCTAGCTCCCTATGGATGTGCTTTAATAGATTAAAGATTTTTATAAAATAAATATTTCCCTGCTTCAGGTTAACATGAACTAATTTACATTACTCAATAGGATATTCTCAGAACTCTTCAGCAGGAGTTTCAAGATTTCCTCCCAAAATAAACCCGACAGCTTGCAAGACTCCTTCTGCCCGCTGCCTGCAGTCACTGCACGCCAAGAAAATCCCAGGCATAAATCAAACAATCATTTACAACTGGCCCACCTTCAAGACACAAGCAGGTGATAACGTAATGATTTAGGCATTGCTGCATATAGTTTAAATTCCTGATCCTGTAACTGCTCTGCCTGGGCAGAATCTTACGTGACATCTCACACGACCCGGTAAAACTCGCCCATCAGACAGAGGTGCTATCTGATCGGGACTCGCCACCTTAAATGAATGGCTTTCTGGTAACATCTGAAGCATAAGACCAATTACAAGTATGCAGCAACTTATGCTGGTTTCTTCAAGGAAAACGTTTGGATTGTTTTCCTTTATGCCAGTGTAGCACATCTACGTTACGAGTATGCACTGGCATATGCACGTGTAAGAAAAATAAAAAAGCCAGCAGAAGTTTCAATCTACAAATATGACAGCCAGTATCAAAAAGCTCTGACATGAAGCTTAACATGAACATACAGGTTTATGGGAAGCTTAAAGAAATGTTTCAGGTAAAACTAATTATTGATTTCTCATGCTTGAATCTGCCCGCACTAGTTTAAAAGTCCAAGAGAGTCAAACTTCTCTGACATTTTCATTTGAATGATTGATTATCAAATAAAAAAATAACCCCCAAAGTTATGCTAGCCTCTTCTCCTCCTGTAGGGAAGCTGCTTAAGAAGTTAACAATGCAAACAGTCATCCCAATAATGCATCCACGCGAGTAACGCCCACCTAAATGACTGGGGCAACCCAGCACTTAGAAGCACTTCTGGCCACATCCTGCAGATGAAAGCCCAGCGTTGGACACAGCAGCTCCCTCACCCTCACGTGCTCGGCTCTCAGGGCACAGATGCAATTTTCACCCAGGTGCCCAGGCTCCTTACGCGGTACAGAAGGAGGACGGATATTTCAGCGTGAAATGGCTGAGTAAACGGGTAGCACGCCAAGCCCAGCATTATCTCAAGTCAATGCAATCAGCACGGAGCTGTCCGCACACAGCCAGTAAGAAAGCAGTCCGGGGAGGGACTCCTAGATTCTGCTCCCAGACTACCTAACCCAGAAATGCAGAAAGCTTTTTGTTTCTGAGGATTCCCAGCCCAGAAACCTTTGGGGTGGGTGAGCCTATACTATCTTTACCTAGCAGCACTGTTACTTTTTGTTTGTTTAATAATATAGCCGCTGACAGTGCCCTTTTTATAAGGCACGATGGTAGCCTGAAAGGGAAAATACCACAGTTTAGTTCCTTCACTGGTGGGGCTATCTGTAGCCGTATCTCCATCTCCTAGGACACTACGCAAGCTGCAAGTCACGAGTGCTCTCTTCCAGACAGCATCTGTTCACCTCTCCTGTTTCATCCGGTTTCAAAAAAGGCACTAGATTTAAAAACAAACAAACAAAAACGTAATGAAGCGGGGCTCTGAACTTTGCTCATCAGGCATACGGGCAAGAAAAGGGCAGGAAATAATAGGCTTTGGATGCTTGCTGCAAGGAACATCTAACAGAAAACGAGTAACAAGTTCTGAAACCAAGGGCCAGAACCTGCACGTCTCCATTCTTGGAGGGCAACATTTTCTTATACATCCTCTTTCTGGCTCGGTGAATCATGCGTTCTTTTTCTGGATAGTAACACGGCCTCAGCCAGGAGAACTGAAGATAACACATAGCTTGACCACTGGGGTATTTGCCTGGAAAGTTGAAGATGTAGGTTGATCGCTCCAGGCAAAAAAGGAAGCTGAAGTAGGGTCTACCACATTCGGAACAAACGCTTTAACTCATCATTTTTAAAAAGCAGCAGCACCTCCTCTTGCAAGAGCCTTCTAAAGCTGTTGCTGTATTTTGTAGAAGACTGACTCTGCAGCATACATCGGGTACGATCAGAGAATTCCCACCTGACCGAAATCCCCAGGAACTACGGTTAAATAATATCCAGAAAGCTGACAATCATGAGCTAGGCATCCTGCTAATCATCCCTCCTGCAGGTAGGGGGAAAAAAAAAGAGTAAATTAGATCCAGGACTAGTTCCCAGGAACTTCCAAGCTGCTAACTATACTGTCTACAGTGCCCAGGCACCTTCAGAGCTTAATGGTAAGAGACAGAGGGTTTGGTGGGCTGTAATTATGATCACAAGCACACAAAACACATCTATTTAAGTATTTCTAAGGATCGACTTATCGACTAAAGTTGTAGGGGGAAGGATGAGAAAAACAGCAGGGTAGGGATCAGAACCAGAGGTATAACCTCACAAAATCGCATCGGTCGCTTTCGTGCCTCCCCAACTGCATCACTGAGAGACAATTAACATTAAGCCACAGAACCTTCTGCAGAGTGGACATGATATTGAAAATAAACTGAAATTAATTGACAAATGCTCTAAGCAAGCTATCTGCTCAAAGCTCGTCCTTTTACATTATGAACATTTGCACGATTCGTCTGGTTACAAAGCTAACTGCTATAATAAACGCACACATGTAACACCTATCAGTTTGTCTATTTATCAATCATTAAAATTCTTCCCCGATAAGTTACTGTTAATTTGATCTGCGCTGGATGTGCAGCAGCCATTCTCTGTGCAGAATCCCCCAGATATCCCCACGCACGTGTTTGCTCTGGCACACTCTTTAAATAAACCTACTGGAAAACACGCAGAGATAACAGACAATGGAAAAGTTAGAAAACCATCTCCACTGATTATTTTTAATCCACGTGTAAGGTTTATCAGTTAGCTACACAGTGTCGGCACACGCAAGCTATGGCACTTTCAACATTAATGCACTGTTCAAGCCAGAGGTTTCAACGGTTGCTCTGTAAGCGTGGGGAATGTTTGCATTGCCCTTCCAGGCCAGCTTTAGATGGACAAGATTGATTGTCAATATATGGTATAAGGGACTTGGCATTTCTGCAAGTGATAAAAACCTAATTGAGCAGCTATCCATGCGTAGCGCTCCCTTGGTTTTGCATATGATAATCAATCCCCTCAGCTACGTTGCTGATTTCATAGCGGAGAGGTTTTGCCTGAACAAACATGTGCAGAGGGCATCTCCAGAGCATCTCTCTGGGCGTCCTGACATTTCTTAGCAAAGAGCTGCTGGGAGGGATCTCGGCGCGTCCCCCCTCCAGCACGGGGATTTTCACAGCCCGAATTGACGGACCGCTTTCACCGTCAACCTGCTGTACCCTACAGCACAAACGAGAAGCAAAGCCTGGCAGGTAACGTTCAGAGAATTGATGATGGGCTGAGGAGGGGTGCAGGGAGCGGGGAAAGCCCTGGGGGTGGCACTGGGGGTCCTGAGGGCAGCGGGCTGGGGGTGAAGGGGAGGGGGAGGAGGGGGGTAATGGGCTGGGTAGAGGGGTAAGGGGGTAAGTAAGGGGCTGAGGGGATAACTGAGGGGGTTAGGAAGGGGCTGAGGGGGTAACTAAGGGGGTAACTAAGCCGTTGAGGGGGTAACTAAGGGGGTAACTAAACGGCTGAGGGGGTAACTAAGGGGGTAACTAAGCCGTTGAGGGGGTAACTAAGGGGGTAAGGAGGTGGGTAGGGGGTAACTAAGGGGATAAAGGGGCGGGTAAGGTAAGGGGGTAAGTAAGGGGGTAACTGGTGGGCTGAGGGGGAAGGGCCCGCTGTGGGGGGGCCGCTCCTCACCTGCTTGCTCCTGGCATACGGGGGCTTCGCGGCGCCCAAACGGTGGCGCCGCCTCTTCACCTTGCCGCCGGCCGCTCCTCCTCCTCCTCCTCCTCCTCCTCCTCCTCCTCCTCCTCCTGATCGGGCTCCTGGGCTGCCGCCCGGCGCCCCGCCGCCACCGGCCCTGCCACCGCCGGCCATGCCGCTGCCGGTCGCGCCGCTACCGGTCGCGCCGCCCGAGGCCATACCGCCCCCCCCCCCGCGTTCGGTGCCGTCACGGGGCCCCCCCGCCCCCCGCCGCCACGCGCCGCGGGGCCTGCCCTGCCCCTCCCCCTCCCTCTCCCTCTCCCACCCTCGCGCGCCCCCCCCCTCCCGCTGCCGCTCCCGTTCCTCGCCCCGCCCCGGTCCCGTCCCGTCCCGGTCCCGCCGCCCTCCCGCTCCTCCTCCCCCTCCTCCCGCCCGCTTGCTGCCGCCGCCGCCGCGCTCCCCCCTCCCTCCTTCCCTTCCTTCGCCCTCCGCGCTCCGCTGCTCCCCTCACGCGGCCAATTGGGGCGAGCGCTCCCCGTTCGCGTCAGCACGGGACGCGTCACCCGGCGGCGACGGCCCCGGCGTGCCTTGCGGCCGGGGGGGCGGGGCCGCGCGGGAAAGCGCGGCGAGAAGGGAGCGGGCGGGGGAGGGGAGAGGAGCAGGGCTCCATCAGGGTCGGCGCCCTCAGGACCCGGCCGCCGTAATGAACCCCGGCCCGGCCACCGTAAGCACGGGGCTAGGAGTCACCTCCAGAGCCTCCCCGCGCCGTGGCGCCGACCGCCGGTGTGCCGCAGCACCGCGCCGGGCGTGGGACGGCGCCCCGAGCCCACAGTGCTCGTCAGAAAAGCCCCGCACCGACAACCGATACCCCCGCACCGACAACCAACAGCCCCCACGCCGACAACCAACGCACAAGCAGAGTTTTAGGCCGGATTCGTGGCCCCCTTGGTCCGGGAAGCGGTCGTCACGCTAAATTCTACCTTACGGCAGGGGAACGATGGGCATCGTGACAGATCGCCGCCCCAGAAAATAAACACAGAAATAAATAATAAAAACGATAACGGGACGTGAATCGTGCCCTTAATAACAGACATTGGGCAGTGAAATCACCGACTTCTGCAACAATCCGTGCTCAGGGAACTGACTAAAACCCCTCCTGCATTGGCCATGTAATAGCTAGGCAAACATCACATAATGCTTCCCTCCCTCACGTACACCAAAGCTATTAAGGCAACCATAGTAGTGTGATAACGTGATTTTTCTCCTCCAGATCAGCGTCAAAGGCAGCTACGCTAGGTTTGCTCATAAGTTCAAACGCTGCTTTATTTATTTATTTAAATGCCATTTTTCTTATTTAGAAGGATTTCCATAGGGTGACAGGCCTTTAATGACACTCACGACTCAGAAACATTTGCCGATGCAGTCAAACGGTGTCTATTAACGCGAGGCACTGAAGTTAATTGGTATTAAAAATGAGCCAAAACGAAAGGCAAGTATCTGCGTGTCCAGCAGAATGACAGCGATCATCACCATTTGATCAACCTTCCCTGTGAGTTCTATCTGCAAGTTACTTTGAGGTAGCGCTAGAAAGAAGCGGTTGGTCCAGAGCATCCCTGCAAAAAGAAACATCCACGGCTTAAGTACCGTTTACTCTTTTGGTATCCTTTTAAGTACTTTTTAACCGTTTCGGACTCCTGCCTTTTCCCGGCTCACTGATGACAGCATTAGTAGCCCCTCAAGCTACTGTCCTACAGCCTTTCCCATCAGTGAAGAGATAGGAAAAACCCCACTACTTCTTGGAAGAGAAAACCAGCAGGTTTTTGAATAAAAGCACTCTCTGTTGCAGCTAGGTACAATGAAAAGAGTTTATGAAATCATTACGGGACATTCTTGTAGAAAACTTCCTCAAGCTTGGAAGAAAAAAAGCCATTTCAGCTAAGTAAAACAGAAAATAACTGGAAGAAGTGAAGTATGGCGGTGTTGGAAAAGTTGCTTCAAAGACTTGTTTAATTAAAAAGAAGGAAAAAAGCAAGTCCCTACTGCAATCCCATCTTTGTCAAACTGATGGCGGGCACCAGTACGATGTGTTCAGCTAACAGAGGCTGGAAGTTGTAACTGCAGCTGTGCAGTTTACCCAGTAAAAAGACTCCGCAAAGCATTCTAGCAGTTCCGATGCAATCACTGCTTCCTGAATTTGTGACTCATGGTTAACACGGCAGTACAGGAAGAAGTCTGGCATTCACTGTGCTCTTACGGTAAAGAATCTGCACTGCGCACACCATCCCAAGCCAGGTATGCGCTCCTAACAGGAAAGGACGATAGGCTGATAAGTCTCAGCAGAGGGAAAAAGACATCAGAGAACTACTTTATAACAGCAGCACGCGGGCTGCAACCGACGTTCTCTTCCTCTCATCATTTTCATTTCTGTGGACTCCAAGAGAATACACTCCCAACATTTTTCAGCTCTGGAGAACAAACAGCCCAACCAATCTCATTCACTGAACTACAAAACTGGTATTTTCGCTATCTAGTCCGGAAAAGGAGGCGCACGTCTCTAACGTACAGTGTAGAGACCTTGTTAATAGGCAAAGTCTGCATAAAATAGGTGGCCACAGCCTGATTTTCTGACGTTCAGGGCCTTGGGTCACACACCACCACAGTATCAGACTTAATGAAGTCACCAATCTATGTGGGCCCCTCATTACACAGGTCACATGTTATGGACCAACCTCTCAAAGGCCAAAAACCAGCACTGATACTGCCGGGCCAACACATATCTGTAGCATCCCATTTCTGGGTGACAACACAATGAATGTTTCCACAAAGTACTCGATGCAACCTAACTACTGTGTTTGGTGATGCAAAGCAAGCCGTGTCAAAGCAGCGTAGCACCCAGGCACATTCCTGGAAGATGTTTTGCTGCTCACGTTGAAGAAAATAGATAAAAAAATCCTGTGCAGTTTGCACTTCTGAGCTCAAGTACCACAGCTATGCACTACAATTGAAGTGGCATCAAACCTTGTAAGGTTTTGAAGCTTCAGCACTGCCATCCAAATTCAAGGAGGCTGCATCTATTATCTTGAATTTGCCCCAGCTCAGTCCCCTGAAACAATTCCATAGACACGTACAAGCAACCCTTTTCCCACCCAGATTCTTTGCTTCATCTATTCCACCTCTACCTTGTGTCATATTCTTATTAATCTGCCCCTCAAAAGACTCCCTGGCTCACACAAAGAAGCAACCCAACAAATCCCTGTTCCCAGCCACGTTGCTTTCATGCTTTGGGAAGAGTTAACTGCAACAGCTCTAACTGTGATGCCACCTCACCCCCTCCACCTATGTGAGGTTCTTTGCCTTCTGTCTCCTCCTACGTGTACACCTGCACTAGAACCAGGAAGAATGCGCTTCCTACAATACTCCAAGAGCCTCTTCTGTTTCAGGATGTCATCATTTCAATTCAGGACTGAAAGTATTCCTAGCAAAAACCCAACAGCTAATAGCTAACAGAAGCAGTTGCTGGTGATCAGCTACAAGTAACCTGGAAGTACTGAGGAGTCACAAAAGAGAATTTGCATTACATTTAAGAACAGCATGCAGCTTAGGACCACTGCTTTCACTGACTACACTAAGCCATAAAAAAGAATTGGATTCTTACCTGCCATCACAGCAATTATGGTTTATGTTGCCCCCAAAACACACACGGCAGTACCAGAACTGTGTCAACTAGCTTTAACAGCTTCCCCAGCTATTAAGTACAGTAATTTCTGCTTCCTTTTTTTTCTTGGAGGAATATTCTTTTGTTTCCAGCCTCACTTACTTATTATACACACTGTTAATTAGCAACTATTTCTCCATACTCATAGGGTTATGGAGTCCCTATGACTGGAAAAGACTCTGTACCCTTCAAGATAAGAACAGCATAAAGGCAGCAACTCGCAAGACTGCTCTATCTTAAAGCAAAGCTTTCCTCATTGCTCTCATCTCCTTTGACTTGAGTACTGTCGTCCTTCTACCAAAGCTTTAAAAACTTCATTACCACGAATGAAGGAAGACCAGAGCAATCAGAGAGGGTAGCAGAGGGTATAACTTAAGGAGCTGTTACTAGGATTTTTTTGTTGTTCCTGGTGGACTATTTTTCTCCTTGCCAGCAAGGAGGGAAAACCAGCAAGTTGTTTTCTCCAAGATTTTTTTTTTTTAGGTTTAAGAACACGGATTATGTTGTAGCAATTTCTTCGCTGTAAAGCGTCAGCTGAGAAGTCTAACAGTAAGAAGGGCAAGGGAAAACTGAATGCTGATGCAGAGAGTGCCAGCAGACATCATCCTCATTCCATGGGATGTTTGTAGCTATGGCAGTTGAAGTCTACACTTCCATATGCTTAACATACCCTATTTATAAGCCAATTTTAGCTGACCTAGCATATATCAGTAGTACAGTTAGAGCCAGCAGCCTGCAGGAAAAAGTGGGCACAGGTGTTTCCATAGCAAGGCCTGTGAGTGTCTCCCATACATACTTCCAGTCTAAGCAAGCACATGAAAGGCTTGGCTTGTCGCTTACCTAAGGAACCAGGAAAACAAGGGAAAGCTAGATTTTGCTTGTGTCCTAATGCCCATATAAAAATAAAGACAGATGAAATACCCTTACTACCTTGTTAAATTCCATAAGCCGGAAGAGAACGTGCTGCACACAGGTACAAGTAAAATCCCTTGCTGGCAGGTTTGCAGAAACAAATTTTTTATTTACACAGGCAAGTCTATCTTTAGACCCCATTTACCTCTTTACATTTCTCGAATATTTACATGACTTCATGATGCTCCAAGAAGAGAGTGATGAACAAAAAGATTACAGAAACTGTCAAAAGCATAGCAAAAAAACCCAACCTATCATTGTGCTTTAAAACTTATGAGCTAGAATAATGTAGAAGAAATGTAGTTTTAGCACTTTGGTCCTAACGGTCATGCTCTAGAAGACACTTAAATAGCAGAGGGGATTTCAGAAGTGACCGTATCCAGAGGTTGCCAGTGACAATTCATGAGTGAATCGTAGAGTTCTTAGCTCGTCTCCGTGAATTGTCTGTACATTTCATCAACATCCAAGTAGAGCTGTGGATCTGAAAATAAAAGCCTGGTAAGTCCAAGTATCAAATCTGAGGCATGCGCACAAAAAAACTTCACGTGAAATGGCTAATAAACTGTATTTTAAGCTAAGTGTAATAAGCTATTAGATCTACTAATTTTAGTGAGGTATTTAGTCCTCTAAAATTTTGAGCCTCACAGCTCCAAATTTTGGGAATTTGTATATTAGAAGGCTGGGACTATAATCGTCTTTCAAGATAATAACAAAGACAATGTTTAAGATAGTAAAGATAACGTTTAAGGATAACCAGCCATGAAACCTTCCCAAGAGTCACTTAATTCACTTCTACGGCAATACACGTTACATAGGATAGTTTCTAAACACTAACACAAAATGCCTCCACGTGAGGAACTTTGCAAACCTTCCAGGACACAAATATGTTTTGTACCGTATTTGTAAGTGCAAGCTGAATCCTCCTTTTGGAATCTGCAACATAAGCTTTTACCTCAGGGTGGAGAACAAAGCTTTTGCATATTACTGAGTTTCTAATATAAAATCTGTTTAGCGGAATCAATACAAAGAACAAAATTCTGTCTTAGACCATTTTCAAATGGGAATGAAGGCACAAGTACAAGAAACCTGCTGCGAAGCATTGACAGTGTCCCGTTTTACTTGATGCGGTCAGTGTATGCTGTATCAGCTTTAAAACCCCAACTGATTGCAGATCAGCCCCACAGAGGTTTGACCTCAGCTGAATTTTCAAGATGTTCTTCATCCAGTAGAGGTTGGCTTGTATTGTTAAAAGGCACAAGTATGGCTAAACCCAAGTGACAATGATAGAACCCTTATTACCGTCAGTAATTAGGTCATCACCGCTTTCAGTCATAACTGAAGATTCCTGAAAGACAGAAAAGGCTAAGTTTAGTCATAACTCATTTCAGAAAGCATCACAGATTCAAAGTGCTGCAGTCTCAACCCATTCCTTCTTCCTACAACTACAAGGATAGATGGCATTTTATCTATTTATTTTTAGAAGAAAGCCAATATTACAGTAAAGGTTGGAAGGGACTTCCGGAGGTCACAACTAATAAATTGACCACGATAAGACCACTTACAACAACTGTTTAATTTGCTTTAAGCAAAGCAAATCAGAAGAACAGGAACAGAAGAAGCGTACACAATTATGCTGTCAAAACCATTCTTTGGTATGCGTGAACAAATAATGGTGTATAAATCACTAATTCTATGGATTTACTAAGTAAGCATCACTGCTTCACTCAGCATTGAGGACAAACTGATAGAACACTAAATCAAATTTGTCAAATCCTCTAACAAAGTAATTATTTTAAACAAAATGACAAAAATTGTGCGTGTGGGGGGGAGAGTTTTCATCAAAACTTGTGTTTACCAACCCCGTAAAAGGGACATACTTTTCTGTTTTCTATCATTTATCAACAAACAAGCAAAAAAAACCGAAAAAACTCTACCCCCCCTAAAAACTAAGCAGTTGCTGCTACATTCATTTTAGAACTTTACCAAATGGAGATTGTGCTGGCTAAACAATACAGAGATTAAAAGAGTTAAAAGCAATAAGCAACCAGTATTACTGTCCTCTTTGATTTCCAGCCTAATAAGCCCTTACACTTAACACGTGGTCATTTGTACACTCAGACCGATACTGGAAACACAGATGTTTTCGCAGAAAGAGATGCCCATTTAATTTTATGGAAAATTTATCAGACTCCATCTACTCCAAAGCAATCAAAAACGATAACTCAGAACATTGTCAGAACTCTCACTTGAAGCACATAGCTCACCTGGAATAGTTTACACAGAACACGAGCATGTTTCATCAGTGACAGCTTTGTGTACATGAGAATATAGAAGGAAAACATTTCTGTCTTTTAATATTCTTTCACTGAGAACAGGATGACTCAATAGCACATCATGACATCGTGAAAACAACCACAAGACACTGAGTGTTCCAAAAACAGAATTAAATCCATAAAAGCTCAATCTATTTCACAATGGTTTTCACTGCCTTAAAGCTCGCCTCAAACATACTATCAGTACTTTTTGCAAAGATAGGATAACAATTGGTTTGAGAAACATTCCAAGACTGGAAAAAAAAAACAGGCACATAAGGACTCAAAAATGTACTCACTTGGTACTTTGTGTCTACTCTCTGGCAAATTTTGCTGGACTGAGTAGTTGAAGTCGGTGATGGTTCAGAATACCGCGTATAACGCATCGGTTGATGGTTTACCGTTGGTGTCACAAGTCTCTTGACAGATGGAGGCTGGAATGCATTCTGGGATTCCAGCTTTGAAAGGGAAACAGCAATCAATTTATCCTTACGTCCACCCAAATTAATTCCAATATTTATTGATGAAAACAAATTACAGAACTATAAACCTCCCCCCATCGGTCTTGGCACTCAGTGAATACAATTTGAAAATTCTAAAAACCGTTCAACTTGTAGAGGGAAATCACCAGAAAACCAGTAACGAAATCCATAAAGCTATATATAAGTAGCCAAAGTCTCACTGAACTCCATTTCAAAATTTGGCAGTTAGCTTCATAGACAAAATAATTCATGCTACCATAATTAAAATAACCCATGTTCCTAGAATATACTCCTACCTTTTCCTCTGCCCACACTGTGATTTATTTTTCTTAGTAGCTTAATTCATTAATTTAACATTCGAAGTGTTAAGCAACTAATTATACAGGCTTCTGGGCTTCACATCCCCTACATTTTCCCCCTTCAAAGTTACACAAACAATAGAACACATTCAAAAAAAAAAACAACTTGTCAATCTTACAATAATCTCATTCATTAAAATATGATCCAATGCTTTACATGTGCATTAGATGCACTTCAAGTAGTGGGTTGACTTCTCTTTTCAAAGCATTTTCACAGACCAGAGTTAATTTTTAACACAGACCACTGCGTGTTCTGCAAAACTGACTTAACTGAACTGTCAGACAGAAAACAAACCCTAAAGGCTACAAGATTTACCGATGGCTCCGCCTGCGGTCTTAAGGATCAGAAAATACAGTCTTAGGAAGCATGCTATTGTTCAAATCAATACCAACAGGAAATCGTTTACGCTGCAGCTTTAATTTCACAGTATCTCCCAACTCTTAGTAATAGAATTCACACTATCTATAAAGTATATAAAAATACATCTTTCTAACAAAATATTACATTCAGTTTGAAACCTTGAATAAAACATGTTTTATGTAAGTTCACAAATCTACTTCGAGTGAACGATGGTTCATTGCTGGTTTTAAAGGTAAAAAAGAAAAATATTAATTCCCCCAGTTAGGCATTCAATACACCAAGAGCTATTCTGCCTGGTACAGTTCCTTGAAATAAGAAAAATACCACATCACTGCTACCCACTGCAGAAGTTTAGCCCGAGTGCACAAGTGTTCCGTCAACCGCATGTTCACTTTAGCAGGAAAACATACGATCATCTCCTCAGCAAATAATTGCTTCTCATCACAGGCTACCCTTCTCCCGCCAACATTATGAATTCTAGTATTATGAATAGACAATCTATCTCCTTTCACCCACTGACAGCTGCGTGCAACATTCATTTAGTGGTTGACAATTTCAGGCTCTCTGTTGCAAATCTGGCAGATCTTTCTTAATGCCTTATCACAGGTGTATTTCTGTAATATAACTGAGAATTCACACCAGATTTGGTTTTAGTTATTTGGATAATATTTATGATATACTTCACTTCTCCATGCCCTTGTAATTTGGCAGATGGTGAAAAGATGGTCCAGGAAATCTGAGATGTTTGTAAACTCTGAAGTGATTGTAAACTTAATTATACATCCATCCAATCAAGGAATTAGCACAGAAACTTCTTGAGACACTGTCCCTTTGCTCATTAGAACAGAAGATGAAAAGTTTGCACATCTTGTTATTTCCTTCAGGCACCTGATCTTCAAGTGGTCATTTAAGGGCTTTGCAATTTAATAAGCCCAAGGATACCCCTAACTAAAGTCATCAAAAAAAGATGACTAGTTTTCATTTTTTAAACAAAATGAAAGGAAGTCATGCTTTACCACAGCATTATCACCAGTTCTGTGCTACCTCCAAATAGGAATTTAGGAGCGTAAGATTGATAGCGTCGGAAATTAACGATTTTCCTCGTCTTTACTTTGAATGGTGATAAAAAGCACAAAAACTAGTTTTCTGTGCCCGAATGAACACGGAAGTCTGTACAAAGTCTATATGACCACTCAATCACCATTTTTCTATTTGTGATTATTTCTTCAAGAGAAAACTTTCCTCGACAGGAATTTTAATATGCAGCTTCACCCCAAGTTGGGGGACAAGATAAAACCACTTGGTGTGTTCTAGAGTTGCTGCTCTCAACTTACAAAGATAACATAATTCTTAACCTGAGTAATCTTCACAGCCCATCATCTATTGTGGACACATGCCAATATTAACTTGATTTGATGTCTATGTTGTCACTGAGGTTTGAGAAAATTTTTCTAATAGTGATAAAGCATTGAAAAAGTTATCTACCTCAGCTTAAGACATTATTGGTTCTTACCTTTCTTCGTTTGGACTGGAAGTCAGTAATATCCGGTTTATCTATGTCCAGAGGCTAAGGGAAAAAACAAAGCATAAATATTAGAGGGCAATTTTTTTTCCTGAGACAGAGGGTTCCCTGCAACAAAAATGTGGGGGTTCATGGTCAACTTATACAACACAGCGGCAAAAGAGATGCCATTCTTTTAGCATCCTGTTGAAAAAATAGCACAATAAATTAAACCGGCCACAACGTAAGGAAGAATAGTTTTATCTTTATCCTTTGATGGCACATTTACTAAGTTTTATAAACACATGAAGCAAAAACAGATTAAAAGAAGTGCTATTTACCAACAAAGGGCTTGACAGCTTCTCCACTGCCTCCAAGATGCACCGTGCAGCGGTACTTAAGGTAGCGCGGGGCAGCACAGTTTCTTGTCTAGCTTTCGCTCTCTTTTGTGCCTGAAAAATTAGCATTTTAAGTGTTACAATGGTCAATTCTCAGCTAAGGAGGCATGTATTTTAAGTCCCAAGGCTACACTGATGATACAATCAATATATTCCGATGACAGAGAAAAATGCAGTCACTGGGAGTTCAAGCCATAAAGAAGAGAATACATTCGGAGTTTAATGAAGTTTACCTTGGGCCTCAGTGCATCTTGCACGTGCTTGTTGCACGAGCAGTAAAAGAACTCCGTACTTGTAAAAGGTCAAGACGGATGATGCTAGGACTGCTAAGGCCTCCGAAGCAGTAATCAGGGAAACAGAACTCAAGAAAAGGCTTGTGGTGGTACAGAAAGCATTTTCAGTAACAACACAGACCTCAGAGTTTCACGATGGTCTAAGTGTACCATCTCAAAATCAGTGTATACAATCATAACCAGGAACTAGTTTTACTTCTCTCTTGCTTCCTCCCTTCCCCCAAGATTACAGTTGGCTGCAAATCTTTGTCTTAAAAGATAAAGATCTGATTTAAACTGTAACAGATCTAAACATTACACTGAAAAAGTAAACTGTTTATTTGCACCACCCAACTTCAAATATCAGTCAAAAACTTCCTTTGGTGTGACTTTTTTTCTTCCCAGGTTAAACCCCTCATATAACCACCCTGTGCTTATCACACGATGTGAAGACAGGAAGCAGACCACGCAGCATGTAAAAACACAAGTGAGACTCACAGAACCACAGAATGGTTAAGGTTGGAAGTGACCTCTAGAGATCGCCTGGTCTACCCCCCCGCTCAAGCAGGGCCACCCCGAGCAGGTTGCCCAGGACCATGTCAAGTCAGCTCTTGAAGACCTCCAAAGAGGGAGACTCCACAGCCTCTCCGGGCAACCCGTGCCAGGGCTCCATCACCCGCACAGTGCAAAAGCATTTCCTGATGCTCAGACAGAGCCTCACGTTTCAGTTTGTGCCTGTTGCCTCTTGACCTGGCACTGGGCACCGCTGAAAACACAATGGCTCTCTATGCTCTTTGCACCATCCATTCAGGTATTTATATACACCAATAAGATCCCCCCTGAACCTCCTCTCCTCCATGCTAAACGGGCCCAGCAGTCCCTGCCTCTCCTCAGAGGAGAGGTGCTCCCAGTCCCTTGATCATCTTGGTGGCCCTTCGCTGGACTCTCTAGTACCTTGCTGTCATTCACAGCAAGCAGCAAGAAGCAAGCTACTCTCTCCTTTAAAAGCCTAGTATTTTGGTTCCTCTTTTTACCATAATGCAGTAATATTGTAAAAAACAAAAATAGCTGACCGAAGAGGGTTCCCAGCTTTGCACCACAAGGTTTCAAGGTTTCCCGTAAGTGAGGTACTTGTACTGCCCTTTTTCCGTTGCAGAAATGGACTGTCAGAACAGAGCCAGCAAACCCGCGTTTTCATTTTCTTAAAATTCCTTTTGATTTATTGATAAAAGTCACTTTCATTTAAATACATTCCTACCAAACCTGATTTGACTTTCCGTTTCGATTCAGCTCTAGCTAATCAGAGTTGTCAGCAGTTTTTATTTGGTATTTCCAAGAACTCTTGGGGGCAAATAACTCTCTTCAAGAACTATATGAATCCTTCAAAACAGAAAGCATGTCACTGCTTATCTTGAGACTGCATTTAGTCCTGCATGCCTCTGTGTAACAGAAGAACAAAGGATCAGCCAAGTTGATTTTAGATATTTTCAAAGACTGCAGGCTTATACAACATATCCATAGCATGAATGTAGGCATGCTTGGAAAAGAAGATCCACAGATAAATATTAGCCAGGTTTGACTACAGTAGCTTTTGCTACCATAAACACAAGTTTTCAAAGTTAGGCTGTCATTGGTTTTTTTGCATCATGTTATTTTAACGTAATGTAGTCAGAGGCAGACAATGGCACTTAAATGGAATTTTTTGAAAGACCTAACAATAGAGAAAACCCCAACTACCAACAACTTGCCCAAACTGCCATTCTTGTTCTTTCTGACAAGTATTACCTGTGGTAAAAACTGTTATAAAAGAATTTAAACAGAAATCAATCTCGTCTATTTTTGTAGACCAAGAGGGCAGAAGAGCAACTGTTACCACATATTCAGCTCCCTGCTCAAAGCTCCTTTGGCAGTGCTGCTTTTTTTATTTCCATCACTATTTCCCACTACACTACTTTTCTCATACCCGATAAGGTTCCGTCTTTGGCTGCCTAGATCTTGCAGCTGCACCACCATAGGCCGTCTTTCCGGGGTAAAATGGAGAAAACCCAAGCTGCTTTTCCTTAAAAACAGACGTGCTTCCACATGCCTACGGAAACACAGTACGATAAGTGGATAGAAAAACAGGTACACATTCAAACTGATTAAAAGAAATACTGTGCAGTACTTACAGGACACAGTCCTCCAAAAGCAGATAAACCGAATGCAGGTTTCTTAGAGCTAGCTGCAGAATGCTGCGAGAGGGAATGAGTTCTTTCAGCTTCTGTGGGCCAGAGCAGTGACGATGAAGTATTTTTTAAAACTGCAACATCTGCCAAAATGACGTATGCTAGATGTAAATGCCTCTCGTACGTACAGAACTTTAACAATAACGATCACACTAATTCAAGTTCTTCAATACAGAAAAATAAGCATGACTTCAGCTTCTTTAAATAGATCAACTTCACGTACAGACTGAAAACCAAGTATCACCTACAAACTTGAAAACTGTTCACAGAGCTGCAAGTAGTTTTCAGCAATCTTACCAAGTTAATACTGTGCTTCCAATGCAGATTTTTTTTTCTTCAGGCTAAGATAAAAGAGGACTGCATAAACATCAGTGCATTTGTATGGACAAAGCTTTTTTCTATGTTGGTAAAAGGCTGGAAGCCAGCACAGATCATAATCGCACAGGTTTTAAACCTGGAAGATTCCCCAAAGGCTGCTCTAAGAGTTAACGATCTTCTGCCCATGTATGTTTTACGAAGACACACCAGAAAGTTCTAGTGCACTCAGGTTATATTGCTAAAGCCCAGCAACTCTACTCTCAGCTGTACAAAAGTTCTCTGGAAAACCTGCTGAGCACACGTCAGTCCCTGTCTCTATGGGGGACTAGAAAAAGCTGCAAACCTGCTGTTCGCCCTTTCAGCGAGAAGACCTAGGTACCAACCTACATCGACACGATGCTTATTTTTTATTTTAAAATGGTGTGCTTTCCTCAATGAATTTGGCAAAAGACATGAAAGTATTGACAGCTGAAGCCTTCTACCAAGAAAGGTCTGAGTCACTCTTCCTTCTAGACAATCAGCCTAGTTGTCAAGCTATGGCAAGTCAGCCTGATTTCCTACCGTCCCAGTTCAAAATTTACATATAACCTAGCTGAATGTGTATATTTCAGCACTGACTCTTTCTAACATCAGGGTATCATAAACGTATTCCAAAGCACGCTTCTATTAAAAAGGTGATAGGATTATATACTTCTAAAACACTAAAAATTCAATTTAATTCTTGCATCCAAAGTTGACATTCACCTATTTTATTTACTAAGGTGATGTGGAATATTAAAGAACGCAAGGTACTTCACATTAAAAAAAAAGTCAATTAAACAGAGAACACAAAAATCACCTTCAGCAGATGCTCTAGAGGAGGAATCACTGGTTGTTGGGATGTTATCATCGTCTTTTTCAGAGGTAGAATCTTCTATTTCTTTTATGAAGGACAGCCTAGGACTGCCAATGCCAAATATAGAAGATGTCGAGGGCTGACAAGGTGGGACAGGAGAATCCAGCATGGTATAATTCAGGTGGCTCAAACGAAGAGAGGGCCTTGTTAACACAACTGGGAAGTTCAGTGCTGATCTACTTGTGGATGGTTCTAGACAAGAACAGGGAGATAATTAGCTTTGCTATAGACAAGCTCACAGAAGCCAAAACCTGTTTCCTATCGACAGCCATGCTATTGCCAAGTTCTAAGCGCAAAAAGAGAGAAGCCAAATTTAACTTCTTCCTCACCCAGATAGGGTTGCATCTGTCTGGCTACAACAACAACACTGCTTGCGATACACAGTATTAATGTTGCATCCAGAAGTAGTTAACTATGAGGTTTTACAACACCACATTCTGACCTCGTGCTCAAATGCTCTAACGCTGACTTGGCCGTTCACTAAATCAAACATATATACTCCTTCTCCCATGTACAGCTTGCAATAAGCTTTACAAAATTTGAGATTACACGGTAAGTTACAGATAACACTGCAGCTTCCATAATATTGGAACAAAGGTTATATTAATCTGAATACACAACATGAAAATGAACGTTTGCAGTACTTTTTTCCCAAGTTCTTCCATATCAGCTCACGTTAGAGGCAAAACATCATCTCCTACCCATTAACTATTGGGATTTTGACCCAAGGGACAAGGATGTTGACCCAAGTAACCAGATGAGCATTTTTCCCTCTTGAAGCAAAGGGTCTGCAAACAATGCCAGTGGCCTGGAATAGGTGGCCTTGAAGTCTATCTTGCTAAATGAATGGAACTATGCATGGGTATTTTGCCTGATGAAAGCCTACTGTCTCTCCCAGGAATCTGGGCAATTCAAATGACTTTGAGCCACTATCCTCTTGATACTTGAACTGAAGCTTAAACTAGTTAGTTCAATCTTCATAACCACTGCAGTACCACTAATTAGCTCTCCAAACCATGAGCAGATTTTTAGGACAGCACCGTTTGAGATACAGAAAGTTCTTCAGGCGGAAGGCCACCCAATATAGGCTCCAGCACACTGATACCTCAGAACTGAAGAAACACATTGGTTTCAAAATGTAGTAATAATTAAAAAAAAAAATCTTATTCTTAAGCATAGTAAGTAACACCCACGGACAGCAACATAAGCTGCATAAGGTTCGAGGGTGTCCGCCTGCTCCTGAGCTCCTGGAGTTAGCAAGCTTGCAGTGCAGCTGTTCTTACTGAAAGCTCCTTTCACGCAGTTACATAGGAAAGCCAACATGTGTTCCTCAGTCATGAAGACCTTCTCTATTCTTTTCTCCAAACTCATTCCCAAGCTACAGCTACACACAAAGCCATCAATCTCCTTGTTCACAATTAGATGAGATTGGAGGCAAAGATATTTCCTCATTGTTTTTTGATTCTGCCAACAACAGAAGCGACTGACTTTCCACATTATCTATGGTTACCTACGCACGCTCAGACAAAACTTCTTTACTTATTAAAAGCTGACTTCCCCAAAACAGCTAATTTAAGAGAAACTCAAATAAGAATAGATGCAAATTTATACAACAGGACTACAGGAACAGTGAGAGGCACTGGATATAAGACAAATTAATCTTTCATGAGGTAAAGGAGTTGCAAACCTCGTTGCCAACGGTCCAAATACCTTTTCAAAGACACCCCCTCCCCCCGCGTAGACCTTAAAGTTATTGAATATTTTAAGGATAATAATCTCATAAACCACGTCCGTGCACAAGTTCCCCAGTTCACCATCAAGTTAACAAGGAATTTTACTAAATTGATCAAAGCCCAAAACAAAACAAAACAAAACAAAACAAACAAAGTCGGGACACGAGACGGAATTTTCCTCTGCCATTCTAGCATCTAGTCTTTTGTTTCGAAGACTGCAAAACAAATTAATTTTTTTAATTGCCTTAGGCAATTAGACAGATTTTCATTCCATATCTTTTAAAAGATGGAAAATGCAACCCAGCACACTTGCAAATGACTTATTTTCAGCATTTAGCACCTGGCTAATAGAGTACCTAAAGTTAACTGATGCCTTCCAAGAGCATAAGATGTATGCTTCGTAACTGTGTATACAGTTTAAAGCTAAGACGGTTTCACAAACAGTTGTTTCGACTTTTTTGTTTGTTTTTCATTCTGTCAAAACCCTCATTCCAATTTCCTTTTGAAATTCAGATTCAAAACTAGAAATCTGTGAATAAATACAGATGGCCAGAACTCCAAATGATTTTTCACATACCTCGTCTACTAATTCTTGCTGGCTCAGGCGTGAATCTCTCATTGATTATGGTATCTTCATCTGCATAATCGTGGTGATAGTTTACCGGAGTCTCCTCCTGGTTTGCAGATTCATTTCTGTCTACACACTCCTCCTCACGCTTATTGAAATACTTCTGCAGCCACGCCGGTACAATATTTTTCACCGTTTCTGTCATTCTGCTAATTATTCCCTGCTTTAAAGAAAAAACAGTTGTTTAATTACAGAAACACAGTCAACAGCATATGCTGGGATACCACCTTCCACGGACCTTGAAGACAGATATTATACAGCAAATATTCAGAAGACGACAACGAGGTTGATCCCTGGCATAGGATCGCTACACTTCTGGTAAACCTAAAATTCACCTAAGATTGATTTACAACTACCTATCACTTTCTGCACTTCCAAGTGACCTTGGCAAGGTTCAAAGTTCTGAAACCTCTGCCAAAATTCACCAGCAGGTCGTCAATCTGCAAGGCTATCAGGAAACTCTACGCCTGAACAGCTCCTGACCTACAGACTTGTTCCAGGACTCTTCCTCTTCGCACCCTCACGTGAAAACCAACTAAACCAGAAGTTCAGCAACTATCTACTGCGACAGTCAGGACCATACTACCCATCAGTGAATCTAAATATTTTCAATTTTAGTAATGCTGAATTGCAGTGACTATACGCACAAAAAACAGTTCTGCTCTCAACAGTCAGGCTAACCCAGAAGATGTCCTGGAAGAAACACAGCTATAGCTATAGCACCAGCACCTCCTCTTGCAAGAGCCTTCTAAAGCTGTTGCTGTATTTTGTAGAAGACTGACTCTGCGGCATACATCGGGTACGATCGGAGAATTCCCACCTGACCGAAATCCCCAGGAACTACACTTAAATAAAAGATAAATTAATATAAATGAATATAATTAATAATGAAAATTAATAATAAAAATTAATATCCAGAAAGCTGACAATCATGAGCTAGGCATCCTGCTAATCATCCCTCCTGCAGGCAGGGGGAAAAAAAAAAAGTAAATTAGATCCAGGACTAGTTCCCAGGAACTTTGAAGCTGCTAACTATACTGTCTACAGTGCCCAGGCACCTTCAGAGCTTAATGGTAAGAGACAGAGGGTTTGGTGGGCTGTAATTATGATCACAAGCACACAAAACACATCTATTTAAGTATTTCTAAGAATCGACTTATCGACTAAAGTTGTAGGGGGAAGGATGAGAAAAACAGCGGGGTAGGGATCAGAACCAGAGGTATAACCTCACAAAATCGCATCGGTCGCTTTCGTGCCTCCCCAACTGCATCACTGAGAGACAATTAACATTAAGCCACAGAACCTTCTGCAGAGTGGACATGATATTGAAAATAAACTGAAATTAATTGACAAATGCTCTAAGCAAGCTATCTGCTCAAAGCTCGTCCTTTTACGTTATGAACATTTGCACGATTCGTCTGGTTACAAAGCTAACTGCTATAATAAATGCACACATGTAACACCGATCAGTTTGTCTATTTATCAATCATTAAAATTCTTCCCCGATAAGTTACTGTTAATTTGATCTGCGCTGGATGTGCAGCAGCCATTCTCTGTGCAGAATCCCCCAGATATCCCCACGCACGTGTTTGCTCTGGCACACTCTTTAAATAAACCTACTGGAAAACACGCAGAGATAACAGACAATGGAAAAGTTAGAAAACCATCTCCACTGATTATTTTTAATCCACGTGTAAGGTTTATCAGTTAGCTACACAGTGTCGGCACACGCAAGCTATGGCACTTTCAACATTAATGCACTGTTCAAGCCAGAGGTTTCAACGGTTGCTCTGTAAGCGTGGGGAATGTTTGCATTGCCCTTCCAGGCCAGCTTTAGATGGACAAGATTGATTGTCAATATATGGTATAAGGGACTTGGCATTTCTGCAAGTGATAAAAACCTAATTGAGCAGCTATCCATGCGTAGCGCTCCCTTGGTTTTGCATATGATAATCAATCCCCTCAGCTACGTTGCTCATTTGATAGCGGAGAGGTTTTGGCTGAACAAACATGTGCAGAGGGCATCTCCAGAGCATCTCTCTGGGCGTCCTGACATTTCTTAGCAAAGAGCTGCTGGGAGGGATCTCGGCGCGTCCCCCCTCCAGCACGGGGATTTTCACAGCCCGAATTGACGGACCGCTTTCACCGTCAACCTGCTGTACCCTACAGCACAAACGAGAAGCAAAGCCTGGCAGGTAACGTTCAGAGAATTGATGATGGGCTGAGGAGGGGTGCAGGGAGCGGGGAAAGCCCTGGGGGTGGCACTGGGGGTCCTGAGGGCAGCGGGCTGGGGGTGAAGGGGAGGGGGAGGAGGGGGGTAATGGGCTGGGTAGAGGGGTAAGGGGGTAAGTAAGGGGCTGAGGGGATAACTGAGGGGGTTAGGAAGGGGCTGAGGGGGTAACTAAGGGGGTAACTAAACGGCTGAGGGGGTAACTAAGGGGGTAACTAAGCCGTTGAGGGGGTAACTAAGGGGGTAACTAAACGGCTGAGGGGGTAACTAAGGGGGTAACTAAGCGGTCGAGGGGGTAACTAAGGGGGTAAGGAGGTGGGTAGGGGGTAACTAAGGGGATAAAGGGGCGGGTAAGGTAAGGGGGTAAGTAAGGGGGTAACTGGTGGGCTGAGGGGGAAGGGCCCGCTGTGGGGGGGCCGCTCCTCACCCGCTTGCTCCTGGCACAGGGGGGCTTCGCGGCGCCCAAACGGTGGCGCCGCCTCTTCACCTTGCCGCCGGCCGCTCCTCCTCCTCCTCCTCCTCCTCCTCCTCCTGCTCCTCCTCCTCCTGATCGGGCTCCTGGGCTGCCGCCCGGCGCCCCGCCGCCACCGGCCCTGCCACCGCCGGCCATGCCGCTGCCGGTCGCGCCGCTACCGGTCGCGCCGCCCGAGGCCATACCGCCCCCCCCCCCGCGTTCGGTGCCGTCACGGGGCCCCCCCGCCCCCCGCCGCCACGCGCCGCGGGGCCTGCCCTGCCCCTCGTGGGAATAAAAATGTTGTTTTTGCAGAGTTACGTTGTTTAAAGGTAAGGAATGGGGTATTGAGGTGTGCTTGCAGCGATAAGAACGCTTAGCAGGCGACCTTGTAAAACGCAGACAACCAGACTCCGTAGAACAATTCGGGGAAAATCACGGTGTTGAGTCAAGTCAGGTAAGTGAAGAAACATCACCGCTTCAACCAGTAAAAAAGTCAAATCTGAAATTTAACAGGCCGGCAACTGAAGGCCATGGGAAGCATCAGACAGATTGTGAGCCTGGATCACCCCCTCAGTGGGGAAACAGGGGAGGGTTCCGTCATCAAAAAGTATATAAACTGGGTTTTGGAACCAGCAGGGGCGCTCCTGCTCGTGGGACGCCCGCCACTGCGATCGCGAATAAATTCCTGCTTCGCTGAGCTCCTCGCCTGAGCCCAAGTTCTTGGCTACGGAGTGTTTCTCACAATTTGGGGGCTCGTCCGGGAGCCAGTCGCCTACTGGGGAGCCCCACCGCCGCAGCAGCAGGAAGGCATGCCCCGCTGATTTCAGCGGTCCTGTGCATCGACGGCGGCGGTTCTGCGGAGAGCTGACAGAGGGCCCGAGACTGATGAAAGAGGCAGGATCCGTGAAGGAGTGGGGAAGGGAAGAAGGCAGGCACTCCGGCTTTGAGAATTGATCCGGTAACTCTGTGCACAGACCAAGGTAAGAAATAGGAAGTATTGCCTTGGGGGTCGGGTGAGACTCTGTGTGCCGTGTGATTGAGACGTACTTTTGTGCGGAGCGAGTGTGGAGTCCTGATCCGCGGTTCCGCAGCTCCGCGAGGGGCGCGGCCGGAGACGGACGAAGCGTGAGATAAGGGAGAGAAAGGAAGAGTCTCGGGAAATGCGGTGTATGGTAAGCCCTTGCACGGGGAAGTGCTTGGCAATACACCAGGGAAATTTGGTGTGCGGTAGTCCTCGCACGGACGGGACGCCCGCCACTGCGATCGCGAATAAATTCCTGCTTCGCTGAGCTCCTCGCCTGAGCCCAAGTTCTTGGCTACGGAGTGTTTCTCACACCCTCCCCCTCCCTCCCTCGCGCGCCCCCTCCCCTCACGGGAACGCGCGCCCCCCCCTCCCGCTGCCGCTCCCGTTCCTCGCCCCGCCCCGGTCCCGTCCCGGTCCCGCCGCCCTCCCGCTCCCGCCCTCAGGACCCGGCCGCCATAACGAACCCCGGCCCGGCCACCGTAAGCACGGGGCTAGGAGTCACCTCCAGAGCCTCCCCGCGCCGTGGCGCCGACCGCCGGTGTGCCGCAGCACCGCGCCGGGCGTGGGACGGCGCCCCGAGCCCACAGTGCTCGTCAGAAAAGCCCCGCACCGACAACCGATACCCCCGCACCGACAACCAACAGCCCCCACGCCGACAACCAACGCACAAGCAGAGTTTTAGGCCGGATTCGTGGCCCCGTTGGTCCGGGAAGCGGTCGTCACGCTAAATTCTACCTTACGGCAGGGGAACGATGGGCATCGTGACAGATCGCCGCCCCAGAAAATAAACACAGAAATAAATAATAAAAACGATAACGGGACGTGAATCGTGCCCTTAATAACAGACATTGGGCAGTGAAATCACCGACTTCTGCAACAATCCGTGCTCAGGGAACTGACTAAAACCCCTCCTGCATTGGCCATGTAATAGCTAGGCAAACATCACATAATGCTTCCCTCCCTCACGTACACCAAAGCTATTAAGGCAACCATAGTAGTGTGATAACGTGATTTTTCTCCTCCAGATCAGCGTCAAAGGCAGCTACGCTAGGTTTGCTCATAAGTTCAAACGCTGCTTTATTTATTTATTTAAATGCCATTTTTCTTATTTAGAAGGATTTCCATAGGGTGACAGGCCTTTAATGACACTCACGACTCAGAAACATTTGCCGATGCAGTCAAACGGTGTCTATTAACGCGAGGCACTGAAGTTAATTGGTATTAAAAATGAGCCAAAACGAAAGGCAAGTATCTGCGTGTCCAGCAGAATGACAGCGATCATCACCATTTGATCAACCTTCCCTGTGAGTTCTATCTGCAAGTTACTTTGAGGTAGCGCTAGAAAGAAGCGGTTGGTCCAGAGCATCCCTGCAAAAAGAAACATCCACGGCTTAAGTACCGTTTACTGTTTTGGTATCCTTTTAAGTACTTTTAACCGTTTCGGACTCCTGCCTTTTCCCGGCTCACTGATGACAGCATTAGTAGCCCCTCAAGCTACTGTCCTACAGCCTTTCCCATCAGTGAAGAGATAGGAAAAACCCCACTACTTCTTGGAAAAGAAAACCAGCAGGTTTTTGAATAAAAGCACTCTCTGTTGCAGCTAGGTACAATGAAAAGCGTTTATGAAATCATTACGGGACATTCCTGTAGAAAACTTCCTCAAGCTTGGAAGAAAAAAAAACATTTCAGCTAAGTAAAACAGAAAATAACTGGAAGAAGTGAAGTATGGCGGTGTTGGAAAAGTTGCTTCAAAGACTTGTTTAATTAAAAAGAAGGAAAAAAGCAAGTCCCTACTGCAATCCCATCTTTGTCAAACTGATGGCGGGCACCAGTACGATGTGTTCAGCTAACAGAGGCTGGAAGTTGTAACTGCAGCTGTGCAGTTTACCCAGTAAAAAGACTCCGCAAAGCATTCTAGCAGTTCCGATGCAATCACTGCTTCCTGAATTTGTGACTCACGGTTAACACGGCAGTACAGGAAGAAGTCTGGCATTCACTGTGCTCTTACGGTAAAGAATCTGCACTGCGCACACCATCCCAAGCCAGGTATGCGCTCCTAACAGGAAAGGACGATAGGCTGATAAGTCTCAGCAGAGGGAAAAAGACATCAGAGAACTACTTTATAACAGCAGCACGCGGGCTGCAACCGACGTTCTCTTCCTCTCATCATTTTCATTTCTGTGGACTCCAAGAGAATACACTCCCAACATTTTTCAGCTCTGGAGAACAAACAGCCCAACCAATCTCATTCACTGAACTACAAAACTGGTATTTTCGCTATCTAGTCCGGAAAAGGAGGCGCACGTCTCTAACGTACAGTGTAGAGACCTTGTTCATAGGCAAAGTCTGCATAAAATAGGTGGCCACAGCCTGATTTTCTGACGTTCAGGGCCTTGGGTCACACACCACCACAGTATCAGACTTAATGAAGTCACCAATCTATGTGGGCCCCTCATTACACAGGTCACATGTTATGGACCAACCTCTCAAAGGCCAAAAAACAGCACTGATACTGCCGGGCCAACACATATCTGTAGCATCCCATTTCTGGGTGACAACACAATGAATGTTTCCACAAAGTACTCGATGCAACCTAACTACTGTGTTTGGTGATGCAAAGCAAGCCGTGTCAAAGCAGCGTAGCACCCAGGCACATTCCTGGAAGATGTTTTGCTGCTCACGTTGAAGAAAATAGATAAAAAAATCCTGTGCAGTTTGCACTTCTGAGCTCAAGTACCACAGCTATGCACTACAATTGAAGTGGCATCAAACCTTGTAAGGTTTTGAAGCTTCAGCACTGCCATCCAAATTCAAGGAGGCTGCATCTATTATCTTGAATTTGCCCCAGCTCAGTCCCCTGAAACAATTCCATAGACACGTACAAGCAACCCTTTTCCCACCCAGATTCTTTGCTTCATCTATTCCACCTCTACCTTGTGTCATATTCTTATTAATCTGCCCCTCAAAAGACTCCCTGGCTCACACAAAGAAGCAACCCAACAAATCCCTGTTCCCAGCCACGTTGCTTTCATGCTTTGGGAAGAGTTAACTGCAACAGCTCTAACTGTGATGCCACCTCACCCCCTCCACCTATGTGAGGTTCTTTGCCTTCTGTCTCCTCCTACGTGTACACCTGCACTAGAACCAGGAAGAATGCGCTTCCTACAATACTCCAAGAGCCTCTTCTGTTTCAGGATGTCATCATTTCAATTCAGGACTGAAAGTATTCCTAGCAAAAACCCAACAGCTAATAGCTAACAGAAGCAGTTGCTGGTGATCAGCTACAAGTAACCTGGAAGTACTGAGGAGTCACAAAAGAGGATTTGCATTACATTTAAGAACAGCATGCAGCTTAGGACCACTGCTTTCACTGACTACACTAAGCCATAAAAAAGAATTGGATTCTTACCTGCCATCACAGCAATTATGGTTTATGTTGCCCCCAAAACACACACGGCAGTACCAGAACTGTGTCAACTAGCTTTAACAGCTTCCCCAGCTATTAAGTACAGTAATTTCTGCTTCCTTTTTTTTTTCTTGGAGGAATATTCTTTTGTTTCCAGCCTCACTTACTTATTATACACACTGTTAATTAGCAACTATTTCTCCATACTCATAGGGTTATGGAGTCCCTATGACTGGAAAAGACTCTGTACCCTTCAAGATAAGAACAGCATAAGGGCAGCAACTCGCAAGACTGCTCTAGCTTAAAGCAAAGCTTTCCTCATTGCTCTCATCTCCTTTGACTTGAGTACTGTCATCCTTCTACCAGAGCTTTAAAAACTTCATTACCACGAATGAAGGAAGACCAGAGCAATCAGAGAGGGTAGCAGAGGGTATAACTTAAGGAGCTGTTACTAGGATTTTTTTGTTGTTCCTGGTGGACTATTTTTCTCCTTGCCAGCAAGGAGGGAAAACCAGCAAGTTGTTTTCTCCAAGATTTTTTTTTTTTAGGTTTAAGAACACGGATTATGTTGTAGCAATTTCTTCGCTGTAAAGCGTCAGCTGAGAAGTCTAACAGTAAGAAGGGCAAGGGAAAACTGAATGCTGATGCAGAGAGTGCCAGCAGACATCATCCTCATTCCACGGGATGTTTGTAGCTATGGCAGTTGAAGTCTACACTTCCATATGCTTAACATACCCTATTTATAAGCCAATTTTAGCTGACCTAGCATATATCAGTAGTACAGTTAGAGCCAGCAGCCTGCAGGAAAAAGTGGGCACAGGTGTTTCCATAGCAAGGCCTGTGAGTGTCTCCCATACATACTTCCAGTCTAAGCAAGCACATGAAAGGCTTGGCTTGTCGCTTACCTAAGGAACCAGGAAAACAAGGGAAAGCTAGATTTTGCTTGTGTCCTAATGCCCATATAAAAATAAAGACAGATGAAATACCCTTACTACCTTGTTAAATTCCGTAAGCCGGAAGAGAACGTGCTGCACACAGGTACAAGTAAAATCCCTTGCTGGCAGGTTTGCAGAAACAAATTTTTTATTTACACAGGCAAGTCTATCTTTAGACCCCATTTACCTCTTTACATTTCTCGAATATTTACATGACTTCATGATGCTCCAAGAAGAGAGTGATGAACAAAAAGATTACAGAAACTGTCAAAAGCATAGCAAAAAAAACCCAACCTATCATTGTGCTTTAAAACTTATGAGCTAGAATAATGTAGAAGAAATGTAGTTTTAGCACTTTGGTCCTAACGGTCATGCTCTAGAAGACACTTAAATAGCAGAGGGGATTTCAGAAGTGACCGTATCCAGAGGTTGCCAGTGACAATTCATGAGTGAATCGCAGAGTTCTTCGCTTGTCTCCGTGAATTGTCTGTTCATTTCATCAACATCCAAGTAGAGCTGTGGATCTAAAAATAAAAGCCTGGTAAGTCCAAGTATCAAATCTGAGGCATGCGCACAAAAAAACTTCACGTGAAATGGCTAATAAAATGTATTTTAAGCTAAGTGTAATAAGCTATTAGATCTACTAATTTTAGTGAGGTATTTAGTCCTCTAAAATTTTGAGCCTCACAGCTCCAACTTTTGGGAATTTGTATATTAGAAGGCTGGGACTAGAACCGTCTTTCAAGATAAAGACAAAGACAATGTTTAAGATAGTAAAGATAACGTTTAAGGATAATCAGCCATGAAACCCTCCCAAGAGTCATTTAATTCACTTCTCCGGCAATACACGTTACATAGGATAGTTTCTAAACACTAACACAAAATGCCTCCACGTGAGGAACTTTGCAAACCTTCCAGGACACAAATATGTTTTGTACCGTATTTGTAAGTGCAAGCTGAATCCTCCTTTTGGAATCTGCAACATAAGCTTTTACCTCAGGGTGGAGAACAAAGCTTTTGCATATTACTGAGTTTCTAATATAAAATCTGTTTAGCGGAACCAATACAAAGAACAAAATTCTGTCTTAGACCATTTTCAAATGGGAATGAAGGCACAGGTACAAGAAACCTGCTGCGAAGCATTGACAGTGTCCCGTTTTACTTGATGCGGTCAGTGTATGCTGTATCAGCTTTAAAACCCCAGCTGATTGCAGATCAACCCCACAGAGGTTTGACCTCAGCTGAATTTTCAAGATGTTCTTCATCCAGTAGAGGTTGGCTTGTATTGTTAAAAGGCACAAGGATGGCTAAACTCAAGTGACAATGATAGAACCCTTATTACCGTCAGTAATTAGGTCATCACCGGTTGCAGTCATAACTGAAGATTCCTGAAAGACAGAAAAGGCTAAGTTTAATCATAACTCATTTCAGAAAGCATCACAGATTCAAAGTGCTGCAGTCTCAACCCATTCCTTCTTCCTACAACTACAAGGATAGATGGCATTTTATCTACTTATTTTTAGAAGAAAGCCAATATTACAGTACAGGTTGGAAGGGACCTCCGGAGGTCACAACTAATAAATTGACCACGATAAGACCACTTACAACAACTGTTTAATTTGCTTTAAGCAAAGCAAATCAGAAGAACAGGAACAGAAGAAGCGTACGCAATTATGCTGTCAAAACCATTCTTTGGTATGCGTGAACAAATAATGGTGTATAAATCACTAATTCTATGGATTTACTATTTAAGCACTTAAATACAAACACCTCTGAATGGAATCTGCTCTTTTAACTTCACACTAAGCAGAAAGCATGTTTTCAACTTCGGATTCTTTTTGCTGATTCACACAAATCTGTACAACATACTATCTGTGAAATATATTCTTTACAGCAAGCGTGCACTATCTTTACCTCAAAAACAGCTGGAGCCATTAAAGAATCTCCTAAAGAGCAGTCTCCAACAGCTTGCATGCTGTCATAGGGAGCATAGGAGCTGTAGTTGTAGTCATCGTAAGCATCGTAACTCCTCTGCGAGTGGTAGTTCTGGTAATCTTGGCAATAATCATTATAGTTGTATGACTGGTACCGCTGCAATTCTGCTTTCAGTCTGAAACATGAGAAGTTGCATACAGTCAGAGAACAAGAGACTGTAAACCCAGTTCTGAACTTAAACAATTTGTCAGCTTACATACTTCAAAGCTTAAAAGGAAGCTTTCCTAAACAGTCACCTAAGTGACAGCTTAAGTCACAGCTCAAAACCTCATTTCTATAGAAGCAAGCATCCTCACCTTTGCCAATACCAGAAGGAATTGTTCTCATGGATTAACTCCAGAGCCTTGACATGGTTACGTGTACACATCAAGTATTTTTAGCGTTGGCATAAGCAAGCTGCTGCTAAGTCTCTGTGCTTTGCTAAAGATTGATTTAAGACCAGAGACATTTATCAAGCACAGCTGCTTTAAAGATGCAGTCTTAACCCTTCTATCTTTTGTTTGGTTAATTACTAGATCTTATTTCCAGAAAGAAGTGAATGGAGTCAGATTATCCATTTCAAAGAAGCATCTGACGCTGCCTGTCAGTTTGCCATGTCTACCTCCACCTGCTCAGTTTTTTTGTTTGTTTAAAGTCCATTAAACATTCAACAGCTGCCAACTATTCCGCTCAGGTGAAGTCAGTCTTGCTTAACAACACAATCGCAATTCTCCAGCATGACGCCTTATTATTAGTGGGAGAATTACAAAATACACTGGTTCTTAAGAAGAAAGGGCCAGCTGATTAGCTTTCACTACTTTCCCTTTCAAGATTTTCTCAGGGGCAGCTTCAGACTAATGACAAGAACCAAGACAAGTGCTATCTGTACTAAAACTGAGGTACACTGCATAAAGAACATTCAGATAACCCAGCTGCATATTCAAAAAAATCCGCTGTTTAGACTTGTCTTCACTGATTCTGTACAGGCAGACCTCCTGTGTTTGCAGTGCCCAGTTTCTCTCACTTGAATTGGGGATGCAGAGAAGTGAGTTCTATGCTTTTGGGGAAGAATACAAGCTGAAGGCATTCTGAAATAGCTTCCAAACTAAGCAAACATGAGGGAGAAACTAATCCAATGGCTGGGTATTGCAATGCTAAGAGAGCACGGTACTCAGCCATTCAGAAACGTATTACTGATGTGTATTTTAATACCTACATTTGTTTCAATACTGCAAAGCTACACAAGTTCTAATAAAGAGGTAATCCATTGTCTTGTTACTGTAGTAAACAAACAGAAGATACATCATCTTACGTCTTCTGCTTCCAACTGCACTCTTCCTACATACAGTTGCGTAGGGAAGGAAAATCTGAAAATACTGTTGACGTTCTTCTGGATAGCCGAAGCAAGAAAACATGTTTGTGGCTTATTCTTGTTTTCAAAATAAAACAATATTAATTTAATCAAAAAATTTTGGCAAAGAAGTTTGGACAGTGCTCTCTTGGAGAAGAGCATTTCCATTCTAAAGCACAAGGAGGCAACATTTGCAGAATTATGCTAGGTAAACAGAAACAGAAGTGTCATTTTTTACTATTTAACAGAACACACAAGCTAACCTCATGAACATACTGAAATTGTTTATATGAAGTCCTGTTTTGTCAGTATCCTGGATCAAAGTTCATCAAATTTGGTATCAGTTCTTTAACCGTTCAGAGACCTGAATTGCCTTAAATAAGTGATAGAACTGAGCCGGTAGAGTAAGAAACCCTCTCAGGAAGTGCTAAGCTTTAAACTCCCCATTGCCCTAAGCTCATGAAAAGCAAAGAATAGCATTCTAAACCTGTTCTAGTAATAACGCCTTTGGCTTTCTCCCTGCGTTCCCATTTTTTCCCCCCACTTTTTTCCTGTCAACCCACTGTAAAACTAGTTATGTGCTTCTCTCAAACTAGAGGGAAAGCTCTAAGAACAAGAACTCCCTAGCATATAAAACCACTTGTTGTCCCTTCTACCTTATGCAGGCCCAAACCTGAAAATATTTACCAATGCATTCAGCTTTGCTACTGTTGAGAAACAACGCTGGTTACAATGGCAGCTAAGCCCAAGTTGCGCCGTTTGGCTAGACTTAACAGTTGGATTCCCCCAGCCATCCTGAAGCAGGTTGATGAATCCAGGGAGCCAAAACATAGGACTTCTGCATTTCTGGTTTTGTAGACTGCATCCTGTGTACAGCCACTACAGCAAGGGCTACAGACTTTCCAAAGGCAGAGCTACGAGAATCTGATTATTTAGAATAACTGTATCAATGCACAACTCCTTGGTTACCTTTTAGAAATTCCTATGCTCAGCCGGATTCCTTTTCCCCCAGGCCTGGTGCGTTCTGGCAGTCTTGCAGTGCCCTCATCTGATCACCTTGCTCACCAAATCTGACATAGGCATACCCTCTACTATTTTCAAAAGGGAGAAAACCAATTCTGGTATGCATAACAGTTACAAAGCTAACGAATTCAATTTCTGTCTTCTACAAAAAACAGAAGATAGCAGCTACTATAGCTTCTATTACTTAAGCAACCTCTCTGGCATGTGCACGTGCACAGAAAAGGCTTTCACCAAATTAAAAAACTTGGGCCAGAAGCAAAAAGCTTATTCCTTGGTAGCATTAAGATGCAACTCACTGAGAGCCAGCAAAACAATACATTTTAAGTGCTCTCTGCGTAAGTAATCAGATTCCATATTTCTGCATATACAGCAGTTAATCAGTTAGCACTAACCCACTCCTTTTGGAGCCACAAACTTTATTGGTCACAAACACCAAGAGCTGGCTGTAATTATCTGAACCAGTATTAACCGGTACCTCTGAACAGTACCTGAAGGTTTGAACTACATTCTAGTCCTGATCTTTCCAGTCAAAACTGTTTAAAAAACAACCCACCAAACAGTAAAAGAAACAAGAAAACCCCATGCTTCCTCTCTACATAAAACTTTTCACAATTGTGTTTTCTGCCCACCACCTGGCTTTAAAAAGTATACGAACTTCTTTGAAAGATCATGTTTTTAGTCTGAACTCCAAATGAACAACGTGTAGGGCATGTAAAGAACAAGCACGTCATTAATGAAAGCTTTTCTCTAAAAAGGATAAACTTATTCTTGGGGAAAAGTGTGGAAACAGATGTTATCTAGGCAATATTCCTACAGGAAAAACGAATAATTTTGCCACACCTCAAAGGAAAAAATAATTGTGCTTAACAGGTAAGAAAATAAAAAAAATCAGAGCAAACCAAAAAATAAATCACAGAATATGCATCCTCGTTTTAATCATGAAGTATTACCTTTGAGCTCTGCTTTGGTGCTTGGCTTTGCACTTTCACAGGCTACACACTTCGTGGCCTCTGCTTTGTTTTGAACCAAGCAGGTCTCCCAATCCCAGCTTCCTTCGGGCTTCTTGAATTTGTCTAAATCCAGAAATTCTCCAGAAGGAGCAGAAAATGCAGATGCACTGCTACTGGTCACAGGTGTTGGACCCTCTGTGAGACAAACAAGACAGTTAACCATCCTGTTTGAACATGAACTATAAAATGAACATTAACTTTTAAATTTGATTTGTCAAATCCCACAGAAATGTTCAAAACTACTCCGCAACTCCCCCCCCCGCCCCTGAAAAAAATTAAAGCCACCAAAAACCCACAAAGAAACAAAGAAACAAACAAAAAAACCAGAGTGGAACTCAAAGCTTCCAAACAACACACAACTCTGTTCAGCACACAAGCTTCTGCTGCTGTTGACGACAGTGTAACCTCCATAAAGAGGCCTGACAGGTGCCTTTTAAAGAAAAGGTGCCTTTTAAGAGAGAAGCAGAAGATAACGCTTCAAATTCAAAACCGGAAAGACAAGAATGGCTCTTCCCTTCCACAGCACACGCAGAAAACTTTTATCCTAGTATTACTTGCATCGCTCTTCCTCTTGACGAGTGCAACGTAACCGTGCAATTCACTGCACCATGGTCACAGTAAACCCCTCATTTCCAAAATTCCTCCTTGCAATGGCAAGAGCCTCAGACAAAGATGCCAACTGACCGCTCAGAGGTTGGAAGTCCAAGAGAATCAACTCTGTCTGAAATCCATTATCTTACCTCAGGAAATTTCAGTCTTACCGCACAGGATGATTACAAAAGCCCGGTCTAGTCCATCTTAATTTGTTTCTTCCACGATATATTTGCACAGGTGTTTTTCGATGTAATGGCATGTTAAATGACATTTAGAGTCAAAGTTAAAATTAGAATCGTATTTTAAAAACAATACAACCACGCTCAAAATCAATTACGGTCACACACAATGGGAAACAACCCAGTACTGCCCTGAAGAAGTTACCCAGCGGGTCACTCGCTTTCTTGAAGCCTACCACTGACCTTCATAGGCATCTCTCTGCTTTAGCTTAAGACTAGTTAAGACTACACTGTCTTGAAATCTGGCTTCACATCTCCCCTCAATTACATACAAACGGTGAGTAGAGGCATTTTGGCCACATTCTGTAATTTTTTTTACTTATTTTTTGAAAGAGAAAAACGCAGTCATTTTTAACTCTTTCTATGGAGTTCTCATTTTCGCCAGTGAAAAATCACTATGTTGTCTTTAAATTAAGTCACCCACTTCAGCCATCTTCCCTCACCAGCTGCAAAGCCGGGGGTATCTGCATTGATCCAGCTCCGTACTAATACATTTCACAATCAGTTCAATTTATGCGACAGGCTGGAACCTGGGCTGAGACCTCTGAAGTGCCTGTAAACCAATCCTGCAGACAGCCGCTAACCCATCAACCGTACCTGGGAATCGTGTTGCTTAAAATATTCCATATATGCAACGTACTTTTATTCTGTACAAGATCCACAGAGGCTAGGATGGAAACAACAGGAAAAAAAGGACCATACCTGGTTTCTCAGACTGACAGGCTACACATTTGTTATCTTCCGTCTTATTTGGTACAAGGCATATTCCACAGTCCCAAGAGCCTTTCGCCTTCTTAAATTTGTCTCCAAAGCCCAGAGTGGCTGTTGTGTCAGTGCTGCTCGAGGAGGATGTCACTGTCACCGAGCTGTCTGTGACCACTGGTCATGTCAGAGCAGGCATTACTCCCGTTCCAGGTTTTGGTGTCTCACATGCTATACATTTTGTAGCTTCCGGTTTGTTTTGGACAAGACATGTATCGCAATCCCACGTTCCAGGTACTGTTTTGAATTTGTCTCCAAAGCCCAGCATCCCTGCTGGGGGCGCTGCTGGCTTTGAGGTGTCGCATTGACTTGAACTTACTGTCTGTTTCATACTCTCAACTGTTGAGGCTTTAGTAGCTTGACAAGTTACACATTTGTCCTTTATGTCTTTGTTTTGCAGAAAAGGGTCACATGTATCAGATTGCCAGTACGATGCTTGTTTAGAAGTCTCTTTACCTGCAGAAAAAGTTGTTATTGCAGGCCTAGTATAAACCACTGTGCTTGTCGTAGGTTGTGCAGACGTAGAAGAGCGTGTTTTCAACAATCCAAAGTCTAGGAAGCAAGAAAAAAAAGTCTTCCTGTTAGCGCAGCACCTCACTACATGTAACTAAGTGACTTTACTAGAGGGCAAAAATTTCAACTCAGGTGCCAATGGTTACAACTAGACATTCAGACCGAGCGCAACAGGAAGTCCCCAGAAATCTTATCGAAACGGATGAAATTTCATCTGCTGCACTGGGTCACAACAGAACATTTCGTTAAAGCTTCATTTAACTCTTTGTTTCCAAGGAAGCTTTAAATCAACATTTTCACTGGTCGATACAAGTACAAACAGACAGTAGCTGACTGAAATCTGACAGTCCAACGTGGAATGGAAATAATACAATTTGATTAAGACGCGATGCCCAATCGAATCAAATTTCTAAAGCTCCTCCTTCCGTAGCAGATGACTCAAATCTACTCCAGTAACTGTACAGAAGTTTGTACTCGGAGCAGCAATCCATACGGTATTTTCCCACAGATGCTGAATATTAATTAAATAATAAAAACTCAAGACAATTGAACAACTGTCTAATTTTCTATAATCTTTTTCAAAATGCATCGGACACAGGACAACTCCTTATTTAAAAGGTGGCAATTTTAACAGAAAAGACAAGCTACTAATACAGAAAGACTAAAGGAAATGCATCTTAAACAGCAGCTCAAGTTGCTTGTAAATCTACCTTGAACATAGTTGTTTTGTGGTTTGTTTGTTGGTTTTTTTTTAGTCAAAAATGAAGTCTTTGAACAATGTGGATTTAGATTCTGCTTCTTTTAAACCGATAAAGAAAGTGAATGTCACTTCACTCAGAGGTCTTCCCTTAAACAAAATGCACAGTGTATTTTCTCTCACTTAGCTCTTTCCAGTAGAGAAATGTGCTGCCTTCTTAACAAGTATGTAAGTTAGAAGAAGACTTTTGGGAAAAGATCAAATTCAATAAAGCCCTTTTTCTTAAAAGATATCTTTTCCACAGACACACTTTATGAAACTGTTGAAAACAATTGCAATTGCTTAAAAACAAAATTCAGAAAAGGGTTTTTAATGTAAAACACTCCACTTCTGTTTGCAGTTTAAATTTTAATCCACAGGAGCCATTGTAAGCTAAGGCCCAAAGATTCGCAGCTTTCGCCATGTATTTGGAACTGAAGCTCTTTCCTATTCTTTCTTCACCTGGGCTGAAGGTGGGACAGGAGTGTTGAGTTTTACAAACATTTCCTTTTCAATTCCACAAATTGTATTTACTTAAAATGAAACACCGATTATCTGGCTAATTCTCTTAGTACCTCATTTACAATTACATCCTAACACGTAAAGGAGATGCAACCCATCTGCTTTTCATCTTGCAGTTTTACTTCCAGCAACAAACACCACTTAGAATAGAAGGGGGCAGACCTAACAAACCTAACAAACGCAGCGCTTAATGTAATGCTCTCCTACATTCATATTTATAGCAGATACTCTATTAACCGTAAGTCGTGTGTTGTTTTTTTTTTAATAAAAAATGCTAGCGTATTTTTTGCAGCATCTTTTTAAAAGGAGTTCATTATCTCACCAGGATTTTTTAGAACGTCTAAGACGCTTCCTTCCTTTAATACGTGGGCAGTGGTGAAGGGACCACCAGCAAAATCTTTGACCTCCTCTTTCTGTGTGTTGATGTTGGTTGAGGTGGTGGTGTCTTTTGAAACAAAAGAAAACAAAAACAGCTTTCACAATGTGACCTAGTTAGAGCAGATTATACTCCCTTTTGTTAGAAACAAGAATTTCCAGCTTTCATGCTTCTCACATAAGAATCTTCACAAATTCTACTTACTTTGCAATGCTTTATGATTACAAGCAAAACAAAAAGCAACAAAACAAAACAAAAATTATAAAAGCAGATCTGTCACTGGAAAAATACTGCAGAAGTCCAACACTGCCTGGAATTGCTAGCATGCGCAGACAGGACAGATTGAAGATTTAATGAAGAAAAAAAGGAAAATCAGCACTTCAGATCTGAAGTGCTAAAGTTTCAGTTACCTAGGGTAAGAAAGGGCGTCACTGGAGTACCACTGGGTCCAGAAAGTTCTGCCGATTTTACAACGGGAACACTAAATGTAAACCCAATCTGCTATGAACAAGAGAGGTTTTTCAGATTCTCAAGCCACAGGAACTTCAATCGAATGCACACACAAAACCAAATCTGAAAGCTGCTCTTCACATTTGTAGCACGCATGCTGAATGACAAATTATAAGCCAGAAGCCTACATACTTTTCTCCATCAAGGCAGATTCTGCTTTAGTGTTCTGCAACAGCCTACTAAATGCCTAAGAAAAAAAGTCAAGCTCCTTTATTATTTTACTTACAGAAGACGTAGGTAGCACTTCTGCCTCAGTAGATTTCACAACTGGAGATGAAAATGCGAACTCAGGACTGCCAACAGTACTTGTTGGTTGTATCTGTATTTTCAAAAGAATTAAAGGTTTATATTTAAGAGCAACAACTACCTGAATTCACTACCCAACAGAAGTCCCGCAGTGACGTCGAAAAACCTGATGTTTGAGTTATTTTGCAGATAAAAGTAATAATAAAACACAGGGAAGTTTCCAAGTGGGTATAGGACAATATCTTCAAAACCAAATTCCAGAAACTGAGAGGAAAAGCTGGAGATGCTACTTAGGTCTAAATGCACGGAAAAGCAAGCCAGGAAGCTGAAGAACGGCAAACTCAGCCCAATGATACTCCAAGAACTTCAGCAAACACCTCAACATGTTAAAGCAGCTATCTACTTCAAACCGTACAAAAAATATTTCAAGTACTCTGGAACAGATTAATGTTTATTTTATTGCAATAATATGCCAATTATTGCACCCTAGGCTCATTCTATGTGAGGCTTATATGACCACGTTACCTCTAATTTAATAACTTAAATAAAGTTGTGGTTTAACCATTGCAGGCAACTAAGCACCACACAGCCACTCGCTCACTCCCTCCAAATGGAACAGGGAAAAGAACTGGAGGTAAAGAAGTAAAGTTGTTAAATTTGAGGTAGCATTAATGACTCATCGCATGTAATGGCTACCTGGAAAGACAAATGCAAATAACCCTGTACATACTCCCCACTCCTTCCCCTTCTTTCCCCCAGCATTTATTGCTGAGCACGATGCTAAATGGTGTGGAATATGCCTTCGGTCCTCTGGGCTCCGCTGTCCTGGCTGAGTGCCCTCCCAGCCTCTTGTGCATCCCCGACCTCCTCGCTGGCAGGGCAGCGTGAGACACAGAAAAGGACTTGTCACTGTGTAAGCACTGCTCAGCAACAGCTAAAACACCAGTGCCTTACCAACACTGTTTTGCTCACAAATCTGCAACACAGCATCATCTAGCATCATCTACTACGAAGAAAATTAACTCTACCCCTGCCAAAACCACTATAAATAACTTGGCATAAAGTCCACACCCCCCTTCCCCCGCAGACTTCCACAGCATTTGAAGCAGTTATACAATCACGTTAAATGGGAGTTGGCAGGCTCTAAGACTGAGAGAAGCAGAATCAAAACATTTATGCCTTTTCCCCAAACTGGCATACAACCCCAATTCATTCAGCTGCGTAGAAACTAATATTTGTTAGTTTCATGAGCACCACAGAAAAAGTCAACTCGCAATAAAGCAGTATACTCATTGTAAACATTATTTATAGCATAAAGATTTACCTTGCCCGCCGCCGTCGCTGCTGCATCTGCCATGCCTGCCGCCTCCGTTGAATTTGCCACGCTTGTCGTTGCCACTGTTGACTTTGCCTTGTCCTTTGTCTTCAGTAGATATGGCATGCCCGCCGCCATTATTGGATATGTCAAGCCTGAGGGCACTGTTGAACACGTTATGCCTGACGTCGCCGTTGTATATATCATGTCCTCCACCTCCTCCTCTGATAGATCTGTCAAGTCCTCCACCTCTGATGGATCTGTCATGCCCTCCACCTCTGATGGATCTGTCATGCCCTCCACCTCTGATGGATTTGCCATGCCCGTCGCAGCTGCTGGAGTTGCCGTGCTCATTGCTGCTGTTGAAACAGCGCTCGGTGACGCTGAGACAGCGCTACTACCAACGAAACTAGAATTGAACTGAGGCAGCGATGCAGCACTGATGGGTAGGGGTATGTTCGGTAGCACTGGTTCCTCCACTTCCTAAAGTTGCAAATTTTAATTTTTCTTATACAAGACATACTACTTTCTCACCCCATCGCACCCAATTTATTAACAAAATTAAATAGAACAAAAATCCATACAAATTAAGAGAAAGCAAGTTTCCAGAAGAAATCCCGATCTCCCCACCTCTGTCTACCACGTCATTTTAATTTATGGCAGGCCTGCTTCCACATTATACTCTATTCAACAACTGTACAGCAAGAACACTGAAAGTTAACTCAAAACCTGTGCAGAACAGAGAGGCACAGATCACATTTTTTTTCTTTCTTTTCTATACTTTAGTCATCAAAGCTCTGGAGAAGCATCATCCTTTCTAACTACCCTCGCATGGCTTCAATTAAGAGTACACTCTCAAGACAAGTGAGAAAGTGTTCCTCTTGCAAAATTAGGCAGGATAGCTGCCAAAGTTTCTGAAGTCACTACAGCAGTGAACGTGGAAAAAGGTAATGTTTAAAGAAGCAGGTAGGTTCAACAACCAAACTAAACACAAAAAGCACCAAAGAAAGTCAGACTAACAGCCCTGAAGATTGTGTTCTGGTAAATACAGTCTATACCATGTATCAGGATGCAAATATAAAAATCAGAAAACAGCCTCTTAACAACTTCAATTTTCATCCCTGCCACTTACTTTATTTGATTACTAAGATTGGATGAGTTATGTTTTAAATGGCATAGAAAATCTGACCAAAATTTGTACAGTACTATCATGATCTACTTAGAAATGACTAGGCAGGGATGTAAGTTGGTGCTACTGATATTCAGTGCATCCTGTAGCTTACATCTGTTTCACAGTTTTGATTTGAAAAGTTTATGGAACTTTTGATATTTGGACCATTATTTTATTTGTGTTACAGGAATAAACAACAGTGTATACGATTTCTTTATATTGCATCATCCGGAAGTCCCATTTAATGATTTGAAACTTAAATTAACTTAAATACTTAATATTAACTTAATATTAATTAAATACTTAATGTTAACGTAAATACTGAAATAAACTTACAGGCAGCTTATATAACATCCAATAAAAGAAAAAATAATCTGAATATTCATGGTCATAGTTTTATGGAATAGATTTTTCCTATTAAAATGAGAAAAAAACTCTCTCACAATGAGTTTGGTGAGTATCAAAAACTGAGTCATCGTTAGCAGACATGCAGAATGCTGTCTTCTACTACTCTTTTTCACACTCTTGGCCTGTATCTTTCTGTATGACTTAAATATGAAACCAAAAATTAAGCTTTTTTTTTCTTTTTATACTTGGCACTCGTTTCAAGTATCATTCCTGTAGAAAAACTATACAAACCTTCACCAAAACATTACTTCTCTTCTTAGGACTCATTCATTCAATTGCTAACGAGAAATGTTATAGTTTGAAGAATCTCCAAGGTAAGAGAATTAAAAATTTCAAAATTACATAAGCAAAGTTCAGGTATTCAAACACAGGAAATCAGTTGGAGCCTGCTCTGAAACCCACAAGAAAACAAAAACAATGCAAAAATAAAGCGGTATTGTTATAATTTACTATGATGCAATAAAACTGACACACTTAGCTAGTTACTTCAGTAAGCTCAGTGACAGCAATTAATTTAAGAGTCACTTACCTGTTCTTGTACAGCTCTTGATAAATAGTGTATTCCTCTTTCCCTTCTCATTTTGCCGCCTCCGCTACTCACTCCTGAAGACAGACCATTGGACGCAGCAGTACTGAATTTGTAGCTGGTCACATTGCTAGCACACGACAGTACAGAAGTTGGGGGAAACAAGAGAAAAAAAAATTACCAGCCAAATTGTTTTTTCAAGATATTAGAGCTGTTATTAGTCCTAGAATTGAAACCTGCTGATCAGAAAAAAACTAAAGCTGTCTCACAAGTTGCTAAACGCTGGTAAATACTTGATGTTCTAAATAGGAAAAACTTTATTAACAGCAGCAATGAAAAGGACATACATAAGTGCACCGTTCACATGGGAACAATGACTAAGCCAGAAGACCTGAAATAGAAGAGCTGATTTAGATTGTTATTTTCCAGTGCTTCCTTTAAATAGGACCGGTTCTCTGATTCTGCGATGCACGTGTATCTTTTGCAGGGATATAAAAGAACAGCTCACAAAAATACAGAAAGAGTGCACATATGCACACATACACATGGGAAACACTGCCAACAGCTCTGATAGAATAGGGACGCCTTAGACTTGTGTGGCAAGGTAATATGGCCTAAGCTTCAGAAGCAGCTCTGGCTTTCATGTGGCCATCAGCAGGAACAGCAGAGGTGTTTGGGTATGCCAACATTCCAGAAGTCTTTTCAGACATGAATACAGATCCCTTTTGTAAGGCATACAAAGGCATTTTTCTGGTACTTAAAAAAGCCTAGCTCAAAACCAGAAAGATATCCTAATCCAAGAGCAAATGGGGAAAAAATAACCCAAACCAGAAGTGGAATAGGGAATAACTCTAACAAAAGTACTATGGCAAGAAAATGAAGTATGCCTGGAAAAACTGTGACATCAAAGCTTATCTTGCAGCCAATCAGTCAGTCAGTACAAAAGTGCATTAGATCGCACTGGAAGACACCAGGTCAAACTCCCACAATACTGAGGAGGAGAACTGGTCTAAACTTGTCAAATACTTGACAACAGCCTGCTTAGCACTGTAACTGCATAGAGGAAGACAGATCCCTAAGGCATATGCTCAGACTTTTCTCTAATCCAAACTGTCAATCCATTAGAATTCTGAAAAAAGTCTTACATCAAAATAGATCTTCATTCAGACAACTATCGCTTGCCCATAACAGCCCATATTCCTCTTTCTGTTAACACCTGTGAGCTTCAAGGGGGCAAAGACAGTTGTCAGCCTTCAAGCAAGTCTAATCTGCAATTGGACTCAGGATATAAAATATATATACACACACACACACACACATAGATATATAGCATTGGTGGGCCAGAGATTTACTGAGTATTCCAACTCAACTGTCCAAAGGGACTCTTGCCAGCAGATCAGTGTGGTGCTCCTGCTCCAGAACATGGCACCCAACAGAGACCAGCATCACAAAAAACACTACCACCACTACCTACTCTACAAACAAAAGGTAGGGCACTGCAATAAACTTTGTGAACGAAATCAAAAGCAGTGTGAGTTTTCTGTATCTCCTTCCTAAATGGAGAAGTAGAAAGGAGTTCTAGCAAAGACAATTTAGAACAGTTTGAAAAAAACATAATTAAAACCCAGCACCTGATTGCACCTGTACCAGAACCTTAAAGCCAGTCGCTTCCACCCCTAAAAAGGTGGTTGTTGTGAAGTCCAACTTTTAGATGCCAAAACAAAGTGTTGAGTTCTTTCTGCAAGCCAAAGAATGCCCATGGTCACCTAAGAATTGCTTGGCAGATGAGCATAGAGTCAACAAAATTCCCTGCTACTGTTCTTTGAAAAGAGCGACCCCCTAAAAACCGAGTGCAAAGTCTCTTAACTCAAGCATTATTACCCAAAACACCATTTGCCCAGAAGGAAAAGCCATCAATATTATCTGGAGGATAACTCATTTGACCTAAACCAAGAAAGCAGTGTAACACAAAGCAGTCTCCTCAAGAAGAAATTCAATTAATTCTTCTGGATTTTTTTTATTTTAGAGATGAGTTAGCATTTGGGCTCAAATGATTCTAAAGAACACATGGTCTTCATGTGAACTCAAAGCAGACAATTAACTTCATCATGAGAGGAGTATTAAAAAAAAGAATAATAAATCATAAATCTTCCTCCATGTTTTTGCTTAAAAAATAAAGAAAAAAACACATCAATAAACATCCTCCTGAACTGTAACTCACTTCCCCTACTTCACCTTCTAAAGAATACTTCAGAAAGAATCATCCCATTAGGACAGAGCTTTCAAACTGCAAGCAATTAAATAGCTAAAACTAATAGCTTTTCCCCTAGGGAACATTAGGAGGGACAAATTATTTTGTTATAAGTAAACTGAGTTATAAACCATGAAATATCTGTCAAAGCAAAATTTGTAACACTACAGATTTAGTTAAACTACAAAATGAGCCATATTTCCTGTAGAAGGAAAAAATTAGGCCTCCAATAGCAAAGATCCTTTCTGTGGATACAGCATTATAACGTGCCTTGTTTCCCATCTTCGTATCCTACTCAGAAGATAAACTTGGGATAAAAAGTGGTGTATCAGTAGTTTTATTCTTGCTCATCTTCCTTCCTTTCATAAAAACAACAATTTTCTCAAAGTTATATTGATCTTCAAGCACAATCCAGACTTTGCAGCTGCCTCAAAATACGAAATTTTCATTGGATTTCCCATTCCTTTTACTGAGAACTGTCACCACCTTTCAGGTGCAGACCGTACTGAAAAAGGAGATTTCTTTCTTCCTTCAAGTAAGTTTTAAATTAATAGATGTCATACCTTTCAGATGGTTCTGCTCGCTGTTCTGCAGGCAAAGTCTTCTCTCTCATCCCCTGCAAGTTAAGTTTAGTTCAAGAGTTAGCTGACTATGTACAGAATACACAAAGTACCAACAACCACTTAATGTGTTTTTTTGTGGTTTTTATTTTATTTATTTATTTTTAATTTTATAGCACTGAATACACCTCACCTACTTAACGTTGTTCCCTAATTCAGCATTGTGGGTACAGTTCAGTTAAATTTTGGGGCTAAAGTAAGCATCACTGCTTCACTCAGCATTGAGGACAAACTGATAGAACACTAAATCAAATTTGTCAAATCCTCTAACAAAGAAAGTAATTATTTTAAACAAAATGACAAAAATTGTGTGTGTAGGGGGGAGAGTTTTCATCAAAACTTGTGTTTACCAGCCCCGTAAAAGGGACATACTTTTCTGTTTTCTATCATTTATCAACAAACAAGAAAAAAAAACAAACTCTACCCCCCTAAAAACTAAGCAGTTGCTGCTACATTCATTTTAGAACTTTACCAAATGGAGATTGTGCTGGCTAAACAATACAGAGATTGAAAGAGTTAAAAGCAATAAGCAACCAGTATTACTGTCCACTTTGATTTCCAGCCTAAAAAGCCCATACACTTAACACGTGGTCATTTGTACACTCAGACCGATACTGGAAACACAGATGTTTTCGCAGAAAGAGATGCCCATTTAATTTTATGGAAAATTTATCAGACTCCATCTACTCCAAAGCAATCAAAAACGATAACTCAGCACATTGTCAGAACTCTCACTTGAAGCACATAGCTCACCTGGAATAGTTTACACAGAACACGAGCATGTTTCATCAGTGACAGCTTTGTGTACATGAGAATATAAAAGGAAAACATTTCTGTCTTTTAATATTCTTTCACTGAGAACAGGATGACTCAGTGTTCCAAAAACAGAATGAAATCCATAAAAGCTCAATCTATTTCACAATGGTTCCCACTGCCTTAAAGCTCGCCTCAAACACACTATCAGTACTTTTTGCAAAGATAGGATAACAATTGGTTTGAGAAACATTCCAAGACTGGAAAAAAAAAACAGGCACATAAGGACTCAAAAATGTACTCACTTGGTACTTTGTGTCTACTCTCTGGCAAATTTTGCTGGACTGAGTAGTTGAAGTCGGTGATGGTTCAGAATACCGCGTATAACGCATCGGTTGACGGTTTACTGTTGGTGTCACAAGTCTCTTAACAGGTGGAGGCTGGAATGCATTCTGGGATTCCAGCTTTGAAAGGGAAACAGCAATCAATTTATCCTTACGTCCACCCAAATTAATTCCAATATTTATTGATGAAAACAAATTACAGAACTATAAACCTCCCCCCATCGGTCTTGGCACTCAGTGAATACAATTTGAAAATTCTGAAGACCGTTCAACTTGTAGAGGGAAATCACCAGAAAACCAGTAACGAAATCCATAAAGCTATATATAAGTAGCCAAAGTCTGACTGAATTCCATTTCAAAATTTGGCAGTTAGCTTCATAGACAAAATAATTCATGCTACCATAATTAAAGTAACCCATGTTCCTAGAATATGCTCCTATCTTTTCCTCTGCCCACACTGTGATTTTTTTTTTTTAGTAGCTTAATTCATTAATTTAACATTCGAAGTGTTAAGTAACTAATTATACAGGCTTCTGGGCTTCACATTCCCTACATTTTCCCTCTTCAAAGTTACACAAACAATAGAACACACTCAAAAAAAACAACTTGTCAATCTTACAATAATCTCATTCATTAAAATATGATCCAATGCTTTACATGTGCATTAGATGCACTTCAAGTAGTGGGTTTGACTTCCCTTTTCAAAGCATTTTCACAGACCAGAGTTAATTTTTAACACAGACCACTGCGTGTTCTGCAAAACTGACTTAACTGAACTGTCAGACAGAAAACAAACCCTAAAGGCTACAAGATTTACCGATGGCTCCGCCTGCGGTCTTAAGGATCAGAAAATACAGTCTTAGGAAGCATGCTATTGTTCAAATCAATACCAACAGGAAATTTTTGTTTACGCTGCAGCTTTAATTTCACAGTATCTCCCAGCTCTTAGTAATAGGATTCACACTATCTCTAAAGTATACAAAAATGCATCTTTCTAAAAAATATTACATTCAGTTTGAAACCTTGAATAAGACATGTTTTATGTAAGTTCACAAATCTACTTTGAGTGAACGATGGTTCATTGCTGGTTTTAAAGGTAAAAAAGAAAAATATTAATTCCCCCAGTTAGGCATTTAATACACCAAGAGCTATTCTGCCTGGTACAGTTCCTTGAAATAAGAAAAATACCACATCACTGCTACCCACTGCAGAAGTTTAGCCCGAGTGCACAAGTGTTCCGTCAACCGCATGTTCACTTTAGCAGGAAAACACACGATCGTCTCCTCAGCAAATAATTGCTTCTCATCGCGGGCTACCCTTCTCCCGCCACCATTATGAATTCTAGTATTATGAATAGACAATCTATCTCCTTTCACCCACTGACAGCTGCGTGCAACATTCATTTAGTGGTTGACAATTTCAGGCTCTCTGTTGCAAATCTGGCAGATCTTTCTTAATGCCTTATCACAGGTGTATTGCTATAATATAACTGAGAATTCACACCAGATTTGGTTTTAGTTATTTGGATAATATTTATGATATACTTCACTTCTCCATGCCCTTGTAATTTGGCAGATGGTGAAAAGATGGTCCAGGAAATCTGAGATGTTTGTAAACTCTGAAGTGATTGTAAACTTAATTATACATCCATCCAATCAAGGAATTAGCACAGAAACTTCTTGAGACACTGTCCCTTTGCTCATTAGAACAGAAGATGAAAAGTTTGCACATCTTGTTATTTCCTTCAGGCACCTGATCCTCAAGTGGTCATTTAAGGGTTTTGCAATTTAATAAGCCCAAGGATACCCCTAACTAAAGTCATCAAAAAAAGATGACTAGTTTTCATTTTTTAAATAAAATGAAAGGAAATCATGCTTTACCACAGCATTATCACCAGTTCTGTGCTACCTCCAAATAGGAATTTAGGAGCGTAAGATTTATAGCGTCGGAAATTAACAGTTTTCCTTGTCTTTACTTTGAATGGTGATAAAAAGCAGAAAAATTAGTTTTCTGTGCCCGAATGAACACGGAAGTCTGTACAAAGTCTATATGACCATTCAATCAGTATTTTTCTATTTGTGATCATTTCTTCAAGAGAAAACTTGCCTCAACAGGAATTTTAATATGCAGCTTCACCCCAAGTTGGGGGACAAGATAAAACGACTTGGTGTGTTCTAGAGCTGTTGCTCTCAACTTACAAAGATAACATAATTCTTAACCTGAGTAATCTTCACAGCCCATCATCTACTGTGGAGACATGCCAATATTAACTTGATTTGATGTCTATGTTGTCACTGAGGTTTGAGAAAATTTTTCTAATAGTGATAAAGCATTGAAAAAGTTATCTACCTCAGCTTAAGACATTATTGGTTCTTACCTTTCTTCGTTTGGACTGGAAGTCAGTAATATCCGGTTTATCTATGTCCGGAGGCTAAGGGAAAAAACAAAGCATAAATATTAGAGGGCAATTTTTTTTTCCTGAGAGAGAGGGTTCCCTGCAACAAAAATGTGGGGGTTCATGGTCAACTTACACAACACAGCGGCAAAACAGATGTCATTCTTTTAGCATCCTGTTGAAAAAATAGCGCAATAAATTAAACCGGCCACAACGTAAGGAAGAATAGTTTTATCTTTATCCTTTGATGGCACATTTACTAAGTTTTATAAACACATGAAGCAAAAACAGATTAAAAGAAGTGCTATTTACCAACAAAGCGGTTGACAGCTTCTCCACTGCCTCCAAGATGCACCACGCTGAGGTACTCAAGGTAGCGTGGGACCGCACAGTTTCTTGTCTAGCTTTCGCTCTCTTTTGTGCCTGAAAAATTAGCGTTTTAAGTGTTACAATGGTCAATTCTCAGCTAAGGAGGCATGTATTTTATGTCCCAAGGCTACACTGATGATACAATCAATATATTCTGATGACAGAGAAACATGCAGTCACTGGGAGTTCAAGCCATAAAGAAGAGAATACATTCGGAGTTTAATGAAGTTTACCTTGGGCCTCAGTGCATCTTGCACGTGCTTGTTGCACGAGCAATAAAAGAACTCCGTACTTGTAAAAGGTCAAGACGGATGATGCTAGGACTGCTAAGGCCTCCGAAGCAGTAATCAGGGAAACAGAACTCAAGAAAAGGCTTGTGGTACAGAAAGCATTTTCAGTAACAACACAGACCTCAGAGTTTCACGATGGTCTAAGTGTACCATCTTAAAATCAGTGTATACAATCATAACCAGGAACTAGTTTTACTTCTCTCTTGCTTCCTCCCTTCCCCCAAGATTAAAGTTGGCTGCAAATCTTTGTCTTAAAAGATAAAGATCTGATTTAAACTGTAACAGATCTAAACATTACACTGAAAAAGTAAACTGTTTATTTGCACCACCCAACTTCAAATATCAGTCAAAAACTTCCTTTGGTGTGACTTTTTTTCTTCCCAGGTTAAACCCCTCATATAACCACCCTGTGCTTATCACACGATGTGAAGACAGGAAGCAGACCACGCAGCATGTAAAAACACAAGTGAGACTCACAGAACCACAGAATGGTTAAGGTTGGAAGTGAACTCTAGAGATCGCCTGGTCTACCCCCCCGCTCAAGCAGGGCCACCCCGAGCAGGTTGCCCAGGACCATGTCAAGTCAGCTCTTGAAGACCTCCAAAGAGGGAGACTCCACAGCCTCTCCGGGCAACCCGTGCCAGGGCTCCATCACCCGCACAGTGCAAAAGCATTTCCTGATGCTCAGACAGAGCCTCACGTTTCAGTTTGTGCCTGTTGCCTCTTGACCTGGCACTGGGCACCGCTGAAAACACAATGGCTCTCTATGCTCTTTGCACCATCCATTCAGGTATTTATATACACCAGTAAGATCCCCCCTGAACCTCCTCTCCTCCATGTTAAACGGGCCCAGCAGTCCCTGCCTCTCCTCAGAGGAGAGGTGCTCCCAGTCCCTTGATCATCTTGGTGGCCCTTCGCTGGACTCTCTAGTACCTTGCTGTCATTCACAGCAAGCAGCAAGAAGCTTGCAAGCTACTCTCTCCTTTAAAAGCCTAGTATTTTGGTTCCTCTTTTTACCATAATGCAGTAATATTGTAAAAAACAAAAATAGCCGACCAAAGAGGGTTCCCAGCTTTGCACCACAAGGTTTCAAGGTTTCCCGTAAGTGAGGTACTTGTACTGCCCTTTTTCCGTTGCACAAATGGACTGTCAGAACAGAGCCAGCAAACCCGCGTTTTCATTTTCTTAAAATTCCTTTTGATTTATCGATAAAAGTCACTTTCATTTAAATACATTCCTACCAAACCTGATTTGACTTTCCTTTTCGATTCAGCTCTAGCTAATCAGAGTTGTCAGCAGTTTTTATTTGCTATTTCCAAGAACTCTTGGGGGCAAATAACTCTCTTCAAGAACTATATGAATCGTTCAAAACAGAAAGCATGTTACTGCTTATCTTGAGACTGCATTTAGTCCTGCATGCCTCTGTGTACCAGAAGAACAAAGGATCAGCAAAGTTGATTTTAGATATTTTCAAAGACTGCAGGTTTATACAACATATCCATAGCATGAATGTAGGCATGCTTGGAAAAGAAGATCCACAGATAAATATTAGCCAGGTTTGACTACTGTAGCTTTTGCTACCATAAACACAAGTTTTCAAAGTTATGCTGTCATTGGTTTTTTTGCATCAAGTTATTTTAACGTAATGTAGTCAGAGGCAGACAATGGCACTTAAATGGAATTTTTTGAAAGACCTAACAACAGAGGGAACCCCAACTACCAACAACTAGCCCAAACTGCCATTCTTGTTCTTTCTGACAAGTATTACCTGTGGTAAAAACTGTTATTAAAGAATTTAAACAGAAATCAATCTCAGACGTCTATTTTTGTAGACCAAGAGGGCAGAAGAGCAACTGTTACCACATATTCAGCTCCCTGCTCAAAGCTCCTTTGGCAGTGCTGCTTTTTTTATTTCCATCACTATTTCCCACTACACTACTTTTCTCATACCCGATAAGGTTCCGTCTTTGGCTGCCTTGATCTTACAGCTGCACCACCGGCATAGGCCGTCTTGCCGGGGTAAAATGGAGAAAACCCAAGCTGGTTTTGCTTAAAAACAGACGTGCTTCCACGTACCTACGGAAACACAGTATGAAAAGTGGATAGAAAAACAGGTACACATTCAAACTGATTAAAAGAAATACTGTGCAGTACTTACAGGACACAGTCCTCCAAAAACAAATAAACTGAATGCAGGTTTCTTAGAGCTAGCTGCAGAATGCTGCGAGAGGGAATGAGTTCTTTCAGCTTCTGTGGGCCAGAGCAGTGACGATGAAGTATTTTTTAAAACTGCAACATCTGCCAAAATGACGTATGCTGGATGTAAATGCCTCTCGTACGTACAGAACTTTAACAATAAAGATCACACTAATTCAAGTTCTTCAATACAGAAAAATAAGCATGACTTCAGCTTCTTTAAATAGATCAACTTCACGTACAGACTGAAAACCAAGTATCACCTACAAACTTGAAAACTGTTCACAGAGCTGCAAGTAGTTTTCAGCAATCTTACCAAGTTAATACTGTGCTTCCAATGCAGATATTTTTTTCCTTCAGGCTAAGATAAAAGAGGACCGCATAAACATCAGTGCATTTGTACGGACAAAGCTTTTTTCTGTGTTGGTAAAAGGCTGGAGGCCAGCACAGATCATAATCGCACAGGTTTTAAACCTGGAAGATTCCCCAAAGGCTGCTCTAAGAGTTAACGATCTTCTGCCCATGTATGTTTTACGAAGACACACCAGAAAGTTCTAGTGCACTCAGGTTATATTGCTAAAGCCCAGCAACTCTACTCTCAGCTGTACAAAAGATCTCTGGAAAACCTGCTGAGCACACGTCAGTCCCTGTCTATATGGGGGACTAGAAAAAGCTGCAAACCTGCTGTTCGCCCTTTCAGCGAGAAGACCTAGGTACCAACCTACATCGACACGATGCTTATTTTTTATTTTAAAATGGTGTGCTTTCCTCAATGAATTTGGCAAAAGACATGAAAGTATTGACAGCTGAAGCCTTCTACCAAGAAAGGTCAAAAAACAGCCTATAGCTTATGTCAGAGTAGTTTCTTTATCTTCTCTTGCTGAAACACAGGAAAACATCTCGTGTTCCTATTTGTCACCTGCACTTATTCACATTTAACCAGCTGTCTGTTAGATATTCTGAGTCACTCTTCCTTCTAGATAATCAGCCTATTTGTCAAGCTACGGCAAGTCAGCCTGATTTCCTACCGTCCCAGTTCAAAATTTACATATAACCTAGCTGAATGTGTATATTTCAGCATTGACTCTTTCTAACATCAGGGTATCATAAACGTATTCCAAAGCACACTTCTATTAAAAAGGTGATAGGATTATATACTTCTAAAACACTAAAAATTCAATTTAATTCTCGCATCCAAAGTTGACATTCACCTATTTTATTTACTAAGGTGATGTGGAATATTAAAGAACGCAAGGTACTTCACATTAAAAAAAAAGTCAATTAAACAGAGAACACAAAAATCACCTTCAGCAGATGCTCTAGAGGAGGAATCACTGGTTGTTGGGATGTTATCATCGTCTTTTTCAGAGGTAGAATCTTCTATTTCTTTTATGAAGGACAGCCTAGGACTGCCAATGCCAAATATAGAAGATGTCGAGGGCTGACAAGGTGGGACAGGAGAATCCAGCACGGTGTAATTCAGACGGCTCCGATGAAGAGAGGGCCTTGTTAACACAACTGGGAAGTTCAGTGCTGATCTACTTGTGGATGGTTCTAGACAAGAACAGGGAGATAATTAGCTTTGCTATAGACAAGCTCACAGAAGCCAAAACCTGTTTCCTATCGACAGCCATGCTATTGCCAAGTTCTAAGGCAAAAAGAGAGAAGCCAAATTTAACTTCTTCCTCACCCAGATAGGGTTGCATCTAACTGTCTGGCTACAACAACAACACTGCTTGCGATACACAGTATTAATGTTGCATCCAGAAGTAGTTAACTATGAGGTTTTACAACACCACATTCTGACCTCGTGCTCAAATGCTCTAACGCTGACTTGGCCGTTCACTAAATCAAACATATATACTCCTTCTCCCATGTACAGCTTGCAATAAGCTTTACAAAATTTGAGATTACACGGTAAGTTACAGATAACACTGCAGCTTCCATAATATTGGAACAAAGGTTATATTAATCTGAATACACAACATGAAAATGAACGTTTGCAGTACTTTTTTCCCAAGTTCTTCCATATCAGTTCACGTTAGAGGCAAAACATCATCTCCTACCCATTAACTATTGGGATTTTGACCCAAGGGACAAGGATGTTGACCCAAGTAACCAGATGAGCATTTTTCCCTCTTGAAGCAAAGGGTCTGCAAACAATGCCAGTGGCCTGGAATAGGTGGCCTTGAAGTCTATCTTGCTAAATGAATGGAACTATTCATGGGTATTTTGCCTGATGAAAGCCTACTGTCTCTCCCAGGAATCTGGGCAATTCAAATGACTTTGAGCCACTATCCTCTTGATACTTGAACTGAAGCTTAAACTAGTTAGTTCAATCTTCATAACCACTGCGGTACCACTAATTAGCTCTCCAAACCATGAGCAGATTTTTAGGACAGCACCGTTTGAGATACAGAAAGTTCTTCAGGCGGAAGGCCACCCAATATAGGCTCCAGCACAATGATACCTCAGAACTGAAGAAACACATTGGTTTCAAAATGTAGTAATAATTAAAAAAAAATATCTTATTCTTAAGCATAGTAAGTAACACCCACGGACAGCAACATAAGCTGCAAAAGGTTCCAGGGTGTCCACCTGCTCCTGATCTCCTGGAGTCAGCAAGCTTGCAGTGCAGCTGTTCTTACTGAAAGCTCCTTTCACACAGTTACATAGGAAAGCCAACATGTGTTCCTCAGTCAGGAAGACCTTCTCTATTCTTTTCTCCAAACTCATTCCCAAGCTACAGCTACACAGAAAGCCATCAATCTCCTTGTTTACAATTAGATGAGATTGGAGGCAAAGATATTTCCTCATTGTTTTTTGATTCTGCCAACAACAGAAGCAACTGACTTTCCACATTATCTATGGTTACCTACGCACGCTCAGACAAAACTTCTTTACTTATTTAAAGCTGACTTCCCCAAAACAGCTAATTTAAGAGAAACTCAAATAAGAATAGATGCAAAAATACCTTTTCAAAGACACCCCTTTCCCCCCGCGTAGACCTTAAAGTTATTGAATATTTTAAGGATAATAATCTCATAAACCACGTCCGTGCACAAGTTCCCCAGTTCACCATCAAGTTAACAAGGAACTTTACTAAATTGATCAAAGCCCAAAACAAAAAAAAACAAAACAAAACAAACAAAGTCGGGACACGAGACGGAATTTTCCTCTGCCATTCTAGCATCTAGTCTTTTGTTTCGAAGACTGCAAAACAAATTAATTTTTTTAATTGCCTTAGGCAATTAGACAGATTTTCATTCCATATCTTTTAAAAGATGGAAAATGCAACCCAGCACACTTGCAAATGACTTATTTTCAGCATTTAGCACCTGGCTAATAGAGTACCTAAAGTTAACTGATGCCTTCCAAGAGCATAAGATGTATGCTTCGTAACTGTGTATACAGTTTAAAGCTAAGACGGTTTCACAAACAGTTGTTTTGACTTTTTTGTTTGTTTTTTTTCATTCTGTCAAAACCCTCATTCCAATTTCCTTTTGAAATTCAGATTCAAAACTAGAAATCTGTGAATAAATACAGATGGCCAGAATTCCAAATGATTTTTCACATACCTCGTCTACTAATTCTTGCTGGTTCGGGCGTGAATCTCTCATCGATTATGGTATCTTCATCTGCATAATCGTGGTGATAGTTTACCGGAGTCTCCTCCTGGTTTGCAGATTCATTTCTGTCTACACACTCCTCCTCACGTTTATTGAAATACTTCTGCAGCCAGGCCGGTACAATATTTTTCACAGTTTCTGTCATTCTGCTAATTATTCCCTGCTTGAAAGAAAAAACAGTTGTTTAATTACAGAAACACAGTCAACAGCATATGCTGGGATACCACCTTCCACGGACCTTGAAGACAGATATTATACAGCAAATATTCAGAAGACGACGACGAGGTTGATCCCTGGCATAGGATCGCTACACTTCTGGTAAACCTAAAATTCACCTAAGATTGATTTACAGCTACCTATCACTTTCTGCACTTCCAAGTGACCTTGGCAAGGTTCAAAGTTTTGAAACCTCTGCCAAAATTCACCAGCAGGTCGTCAATCTGCAAGGCTATCAGGAAACTCTACGCCTGAATAGCTCCTGACCTACAGACTTGTTCCAGGACTCTTCCTCTTCGCACCCTCACGTGAAAACCAACTAAACCAGAAGTTCAGCAATTATCTACTGCGACAGTCAGGACCATACTACCCATCAGTGAATCTAAATATTTTCAATTTTAGTAATGCTGAATTGCAGTGACTATACGCACAAAAAACAGTTCTGCTCTCAACAGTCAGGCTAACCCAGAAGATGTCCTGGAAGAAACACAGCTATAGCTATAGCACCAGCACCTCCTCTTGCAAGAGCCTTCTAAAGCTGTTGCCGTATTTTGTAGAAGACTGACTCTGCGGCATACATCGGGTACGATCGGAGAATTCCCACCTGACCGAAATCCCCAGGAACTACGCTTAAATAAAAGATAAATTAATATAAATGAATATAATTAATAATGAAAATTAATAATAAAAATTAATATCCAGAAAGCTGACAATCATGAGCTAGGCATCCTGCTAATCATCCCTCCTGCAGGCAGGGGGAAAAAAAAAAAGTAAATTAGATCCAGGACTAGTTCCCAGGAACTTTGAAGCTGCTAACTATACTGTCTACAGTGCCCAGGCACCTTCAGAGCTTAATGGTAAGAGACAGAGGGTTTGGTGGGCTGTAATTATGATCACAAGCACACAAAACACATCTATTTAAGTATTTCTAAGAATCGACTTATCGACTAAAGTTGTAGGGGGAAGGATGAGAAAAACAGCGGGGTAGGGATCAGAACCAGAGGTATAACCTCACAAAATCGCATCGGTCGCTTTCGTGCCTCCCCAACTGCATCACTGAGAGACAATTAACATTAAGCCACAGAACCTTCTGCAGAGTGGACATGATATTGAAAATAAACTGGAATTAATTGACAAATGCTCTAAGCAAGCTATCTGCTCAAAGCTCGTCCTTTTACGTTATGAACATTTGCACGATTCGTCTGGTTACAAAGCTAACTGCTATAATAAATGCACACATGTAACACCGATCAGTTTGTCTATTTATCAATCATTAAAATTCTTCCCCGATAAGTTACTGTTAATTTGATCTGCGCTGGATGTGCAGCAGCCATTCTCTGTGCAGAATCCCCCAGATATCCCCACGCACGTGTTTGCTCTGGCACACTCTTTAAATAAACCTACTGGAAAACACGCAGAGATAACAGACAATGGAAAAGTTAGAAAACCATCTCCACTGATTATTTTTAATCCACGTGTAAGGTTTATCAGTTAGCTACACAGTGTCGGCACACGCAAGCTATGGCACTTTCAACATTAATGCACTGTTCAAGCCAGAGGTTTCAACGGTTGCTCTGTAAGCGTGGGGAATGTTTGCATTGCCCTTCCAGGCCAGCTTTAGATGGACAAGATTGATTGTCAATATATGGTATAAGGGACTTGGCATTTCTGCAAATGATAAAAACCTAATTGAGCAGCTATCCATGCGTAGCGCTCCCTTGGTTTTGCATATGATAATCAATCCCCTCAGCTACGTTGCTCATTTGATAGCGGAGAGGTTTTGGCTGAACAAACATGTGCAGAGGGCATCTCCAGAGCATCTCTCTGGGCGTCCTGACATTTCTTAGCAAAGAGCTGCTGGGAGGGATCTCGGCGCGTCCCCCCTCCAGCACGGGGATTTTCACAGCCCGAATTGACGGACCGCTTTCACCGTCAACCTGCTGTACCCTACAGCACAAACGAGAAGCAAAGCCTGGCAGGTAACGTTCAGAGAATTGATGATGGGCTGAGGAGGGGTGCAGGGAGCGGGGAAAGCCCTGGGGGTGGCACTGGGGGTCCTGAGGGCAGCGGGCTGGGGGTGAAGGGGAGGGGGAGGAGGGGGGTAATGGGCTGGGTAGAGGGGTAAGGGGGTAAGTAAGGGGCTGAGGGGATAACTGAGGGGGTTAGGAAGGGGCTGAGGGGGTAACTAAGGGGGTAACTAAACGGTTGAGGGGGTAACTAAGGGGGTAACTAAGCCGTTGAGGGGGTAACTAAGGGGGTAACTAAGCGGTCGAGGGGGTAACTAAGGGGGTAAGGAGGTGGGTAGGGGGTAACTAAGGGGATAAAGGGGCGGGTAAGGTAAGGGGGTAAGTAAGGGGGTAACTGGTGGGCTGAGGGGGAAGGGCCCGCTGTGGGGGGGCCGCTCCTCACCCGCTTGCTCCTGGCACAGGGGGGCTTCGCGGCGCCCAAACGGTGGCGCCGCCTCTTCACCTTGCCGCCGGCCGCTCCTCCTCCTCCTCCTCCTCCTGCTCCTCCTCCTCCTGATCGGGCTCCTGGGCTGCCGCCCGGCGCCCCGCCGCCACCGGCCCTGCCACCGCCGGCCATGCCGCTGCCGGTCGCGCCGCTACCGGTCGCGCCGCCCGAGGCCATACCGCCCCCCCCCCCGCGTTCGGTGCCGTCACGGGGCCCCCCCGCCCCCCGCCGCCACGCGCCGCGGGGCCTGCCCTGCCCCTCGTGGGAATAAAAATGTTGTTTTTGCAGAGTTACGTTGTTTAAAGGTAAGGAATGGGGTATTGAGGTGTGCTTGCAGCGATAAGAACGCTTAGCAGGCGACCTTGTAAAACGCAGACAACCAGACTCCGTAGAACAATTCGGGGAAAATCACGGTGTTGAGTCAAGTCAGGTAAGTGAAGAAACATCACCGCTTCAACCAGTAGAAAAGTCAAATCTGAAATTTAACAGGCCGGCAACTGAAGGCCATGGGAAGCATCAGACAGATTGTGAGCCTGGATCACCCCCTCAGTGGGGAAACAGGGGAGGGTTCCGTCATCAAAAAGTATATAAACTGGGTTTTGGAACCAGCAGGGGCGCTCCTGCTCGTGGGACGCCCGCCACTGCGATCGCGAATAAATTCCTGCTTCGCTGAGCTCCTCGCCTGAGCCCAAGTTCTTGGCTACGGAGTGTTTCTCACAATTTGGGGGCTCGTCCGGGAGCCAGTCGCCTACTGGGGAGCCCCACCGCCGCAGCAGCAGGAAGGCATGCCCCGCTGATTTCAGCGGTCCTGTGCATCGACGGCGGCGGTTCTGCGGAGAGCTGACAGAGGGCCCGAGACTGATGAAAGAGGCAGGATCCGTGAAGGAGTGGGGAAGGGAAGAAGGCAGGCACTCCGGCTTTGAGAATTGATCCGGTAACTCTGTGCACAGACCAAGGTAAGAAATAGGAAGTATTGCCTTGGGGGTCGGGTGAGACTCTGTGTGCCGTGTGATTGAGACGTACTTTTGTGCGGAGCGAGTGTGGAGTCCTGATCCGCGGTTCCGCAGCTCCGCGAGGGGCGCGGCCGGAGACGGACGAAGCGTGAGCTAAGGGAGAGAAAGGAAGAGTCTCGGGAAATGCGGTGTATGGTAAGCCCTTGCACGGGGAAGTGCTTGGCAATACACCAGGGAAATTTGGTGTGCGGTAGTCCTCGCACGGACGGGACGCCCGCCACTGCGATCGCGAATAAATTCCTGCTTCGCTGAGCTCCTCGCCTGAGCCCAAGTTCTTGGCTACGGAGTGTTTCTCACACCCTCCCCCTCCCTCCCTCGCGCGCCCCCTCCCCTCACGGGAACGCGCGCCCCCCCCCTCCCGCTGCCGCTCCCGTTCCTCGCCCCGCCCCGGTCCCGTCCCGGTCCCGCCGCCCTCCCGCTCCCGCCCTCAGGACCCGGCCGCCATAACGAACCCCGGCCCGGCCACCGTAAGCACGGGGCTAGGAGTCACCTCCAGAGCCTCCCCGCGCCGTGGCGCCGACCGCCGGTGTGCCGCAGCACCGCGCCGGGCGTGGGACGGCGCCCCGAGCCCACAGTGCTCGTCAGAAAAGCCCCGCACCGACAACCGATACCCCCGCACCGACAACCAACAGCCCCCACGCCGACAACCAACGCACAAGCAGAGTTTTAGGCCGGATTCGTGGCCCCGTTGGTCCGGGAAGCGGTCGTCACGCTAAATTCTACCTTACGGCAGGGGAACGATGGGCATCGTGACAGATCGCCGCCCCAGAAAATAAACACAGAAATAAATAATAAAAACGATAACGGGACGTGAATCGTGCCCTTAATAACAGACATTGGGCAGTGAAATCACCGACTTCTGCAACAATCCGTGCTCAGGGAACTGACTAAAACCCCTCCTGCATTGGCCATGTAATAGCTAGGCAAACATCACATAATGCTTCCCTCCCTCACGTACACCAAAGCTATTAAGGCAACCATAGTAGTGTGATAACGTGATTTTTCTCCTCCAGATCAGCGTCAAAGGCAGCTACGCTAGGTTTGCTCATAAGTTCAAACGCTGCTTTATTTATTTATTTAAATGCCATTTTTCTTATTTAGAAGGATTTCCATAGGGTGACAGGCCTTTAATGACACTCACGACTCAGAAACATTTGCCGATGCAGTCAAACGGTGTCTATTAACGCGAGGCACTGAAGTTAATTGGTATTAAAAATGAGCCAAAACGAAAGGCAAGTATCTGCGTGTCCAGCAGAATGACAGCGATCATCACCATTTGATCAACCTTCCCTGTGAGTTCTATCTGCAAGTTACTTTGAGGTAGCGCTAGAAAGAAGCGGTTGGTCCAGAGCATCCCTGCAAAAAGAAACATCCACGGCTTAAGTACCGTTTACTCTTTTGGTATCCTTTTAAGTACTTTTAACCGTTTCGGACTCCTGCCTTTTCCCGGCTCACTGATGACAGCATTAGTAGCCCCTCAAGCTACTGTCCTACAGCCTTTCCCATCAGTGAAGAGATAGGAAAAACCCCACTACTTCTTGGAAGAGAAAACCAGCAGGTTTTTGAATAAAAGCACTCTATTGCAGCTAGGTACAACGAAAAGAGTTTATGAAATCATTACGGGACATTCCTGTAGAAAACTTCCTCAAGCTTGGAAGAAAAAAAAACATTTCAGCTAAGTAAAACAGAAAATAACTGGAAGAAGTGAAGTATGGCGGTGTTGGAAAAGTTGCTTCAAAGACTTGTTTAATTAAAAAGAAGGAAAAAAGCAAGTCCCTACTGCAATCCCATCTTTGTCAAACTGATGGCGGGCACCAGTACGATGTGTTCAGCTAACACAGGCTGGAAGTTGTAACTGCAGCTGTGCAGTTTACCCAGTAAAAAGACTCCGCAAAGCATTCTAGCAGTTCCGATGCAATCACTGCTTCCTGAATTTGTGACTCACGGTTAACACGGCAGTACAGGAAGAAGTCTGGCATTCACTGTGCTCTTACGGTAAAGAATCTGCACTGCGCACACCATCCCAAGCCAGGTATGCGCTCCTAACAGGAAAGGACGATAGGCTGATAAGTCTCAGCAGAGGGAAAAAGACATCAGAGAACTACTTTATAACAGCAGCACGCGGGCTGCAACCGACGTTCTCTTCCTCTCATCATTTTCATTTCTGTGGACTCCAAGAGAATACACTCCCAACATTTTTCAGCTCTGGAGAACAAACAGCCCAACCAATCTCATTCACTGAACTACAAAACTGGTATTTTCGCTATCTAGTCCGGAAAAGGAGGCGCACGTCTATAACGTACAGTGTAGAGACCTTGTTAATAGGCAAAGTCTGCATAAAATAGGTGGCCACAGCCTGATTTTCTGACGTTCAGGGCCTTGGGTCACACACCACCACAGTATCAGACTTAATGAAGTCACCAATCTATGTGGGCCCCTCATTTCACAGGTCACATGTTATGGACCAACCTCTCAAAGGCCAAAAAACAGCACTGATACTGCCGGGCCAACACATATCTGTAGCATCCCATTTCTGGGTGACAACACAATGAATGTTTCCACAAAGTACTCGATGCAACCTAACTACTGTGTTTGGTGAGGCAAAGCAAGCCGTGTCAAAGCAGCGTAGCACCCAGGCACATTCCTGGAAGATGTTTTGCTGCTCACGTTGAAGAAAATAGATAAAAAAATCCTGTGCAGTTTGCGCTTCTGAGCTCAAGTACCACAGCTATGCACTACAATTGAAGTGGCATCAAAGCTTGTAAGGTTTTGAAGCTTCAGCACTGCCATCCAAATTCAAGGAGGCTGCATCTATTATCTTGAATTTGCCCCAGCTCAGTCCCCTGAAACAATTCCATAGACACGTACAAGCAACCCTTTTCCCACCCAGATTCTTTGCTTCATCTATTCCACCTCTACCTTGTGTCATATTCTTATTAATCTGCCCCTCAAAAGACTCCCTGGCTCACACAAAGAAGCAACCCAACAAATCCCTGTTCCCAGCCACGTTGCTTTCATGCTTTGGGAAGAGTTAACTGCAACAGCTCTAACTGTGATGCCACCTCACCCCCTCCACCTATGTGAGGTTCTTTGCCTTCTGTCTCCTCCTACGTGTACACCTGCACTAGAACCAGGAAGAATGTGCTTCCTACAATACTCCAAGAGCCTCTTCTGTTTCAGGATGTCATCATTTCAATTCAGGACTGAAAGTATTCCTAGCAAAAACCCAACAGCTAATAGCTAACAGAAGCAGTTGCTGGTGATCAGCTACAAGTAACCTGGAAGTACTGAGGAGTCACAAAAGAGAATTTGCATTACATTTAAGAACAGCATGCAGCTTAGGACCACTGCTTTCACTGACTACACTAAGCCATAAAAAAGAATTGGATTCTTACCTGCCATCACAGCAATTATGGTTTATGTTGCCCCCAAAACACACACGGCAGTACCAGAACTGTGTCAACTAGCTTTAACAGCTTCCCCAGCTATTAAGTACAGTAATTTCTGCTTCCTTTTTTTTCTTGGAGGAATATTCTTTTGTTTCCAGCCTCACTTACTTATTATACACACTGTTAATTAGCAACTATTTCTCCATACTCATAGGGTTATGGAGTCCCTATGACTGGAAAAGACTCTGTACCCTTCAAGATAAGAACAGCATAAAGGCAGCAACTCGCAAGACTGCTCTAGCTTAAAGCAAAGCTTTCCTCATTGCTCTCATCTCCTTTGACTTGAGTACTGTCATCCTTCTACCAGAGCTTTAAAAACTTCATTACCACGAATGAAGGAAGACCAGAGCAATCAGAGAGGGTAGCAGAGGGTATAACTTAAGGAGCTGTTACTAGGATTTTTTTATTGTTCCTGGTGGACTATTTTTCTCCTTGCCAGCAAGGAGGGAAAACCAGCAAGTTGTTTTCTCCAAGATTTTTTTTTTTTAGGTTTAAGAACATGGATTATGTTGTAGCAATTTCTTCGCTGTAAAGCGTCAGCTGAGAAGTCTAACAGTAAGAAGGGCAAGGGAAAACTGAATGCTGATGCAGAGAGTGCCAGCAGACATCATCCTCATTCCACGGGATGTTTGTAGCTATGGCAGTTGAAGTCTACACTTCCATATGCTTAACATACCCTATTTATAAGCCAATTTTAGCTGACCTAGCATATATCAGTAGTACAGTTAGAGCCAGCAGCCTGCAGGAAAAAGTGGGCACAGGTGTTTCCATAGCAAGGCCTGTGAGTGTCTCCCATACATACTTCCAGTCTAAGCAAGCACATGAAAGGCTTGGCTTGTCGCTTACCTAAGGAACCAGGAAAACAAGGGAAAGCTAGATTTTGCTTGTGTCCTAATGCCCATATAAAAATAAAGACAGATGAAATACCCTTACTACCTTGTTAAATTCCGTAAGCCGGAAGAGAACGTGCTGCACACAGGTACAAGTAAAATCCCTTGCTGGCAGGTTTGCAGAAACAAATTTTTTATTTACACAGGCAAGTCTTATCTTTAGACCCCATTTACCTCTTTACATTTCTCGAATATTTACATGACTTCATGATGCTCCAAGAAGAGAGTGATGAACAAAAAGATTACAGAAACTGTCAAAAACATAGCAAAAAAAACCCAACCTATCATTGTGCTTTAAAACTTATGAGCTAGAATAATGTAGAAGAAATGTAGTTTTAGCACTTTGGTCCTAACGGTCATGCTCTAGAAGACACTTAAATAGCAGAGGGGATTTCAGAAGTGACCGTATCCAGAGGTTGCCAGTGACAATTCATGAGTGAATCGTAGAGTTCTTCGCTTGTCTCCGTGAATTGTCTGTTCATTTCATCAACATCCAAGTAGAGCTGTGGATCTAAAAATAAAAGCCTGGTAAGTCCAAGTATCAAATCTGAGGCATGCGCACAAAAAAACTTCACGTGAAATGGCTAATAAAATGTATTTTAAGCTAAGTGTAATAAGCTATTAGATCTACTAATTTTAGTGAGGTATTTAGTCCTCTAAAATTTTGAGCCTCACAGCTCCAACTTTTGGGAATTTGTATATTAGAAGGCTGGGACTAGAACCGTCTTTCAAGATAAAGACAAAGACAATGTTTAAGATAGTAAAGATAACGTTTAAGGATAATCAGCCATGAAACCCTCCCAAGAGTCATTTAATTCACTTCTCCGGCAATACACGTTACATAGGATAGTTTCTAAACACTAACACAAAACGCCTCCACGTGAGGAACTTTGCAAACCTTCCAGGACACAAATATGTTTTGTACCGTATTTGTAAGTGCAAGCTGAATCCTCCTTTTGGAATCTGCAACATAAGCTTTTACCTCAGGGTGGAGAACAAAGCTTTTGCATATTACTGAGTTTCTAATATAAAATCTGTTTAGCGGAACCAATACAAAGAACAAAATTCTGTCTTAGACCATTTTCAAATGGGAATGAAGGCACAGGTACAAGAAACCTGCTGCGAAGCATTGACAGTGTCCCGTTTTACTTGATGCGGTCAGTGTATGCTGTATCAGCTTTAAAACCCCAGCTGATTGCAGATCAACCCCACAGAGGTTTGACCTCAGCTGAATTTTCAAGATGTTCTTCATCCAGTAGAGGTTGGCTTGTATTGTTAAAAGGCACAAGGATGGCTAAACTCAAGTGACAATGATAGAACCCTTATTACCGTCAGTAATTAGGTCATCACCGATTGCATTCATAACTGAAGATTCCTGAAAGACAGAAAAGGCTAAGTTTAATCATAACTCATTTCAGAAAGCATCACAGATTCAAAGTGCTGCAGTCTCAATCCATTCCTTCTTCCTACAACTACAAGGATAGATGGCATTTTATCTACTTATTTTTAGAAGAAAGCCAATATTACAGTACAGGTTGGAAGGGACCTCCGGAGGTCACAACTAATAAATTGACCACGATAAGACCACTTACAACAACTGTTTAATTTGCTTTAAGCAAAGCAAATCAGAAGAACAGGAACAGAAGAAGCGTACGCAATTATGCTGTCAAAACCATTCTTTGGTATGCGTGAACAAATAATGGTGTATAAATCACTAATTCTATGGATTTACTATTTAAGCACTTAAATACAAACACCTCTGAATGGAATCTGCTCTTTTAACTTCACACTAAGCAGAAAGCATGTTTTCAACTTCGGATTCTTTTTGCTGATTCACACAAATCTGTACAACATACTATCTGTGAAATATTTTCTTTACAGCAAGCGTGCACTATCTTTACCTCAAAAACAGCTGGAGCCATTAAAGAATCTCCTAAAGAGCAGTCTCCAACAGCTTGCATGCTGTCACAGGGAGCATAGGAGCTGTAGTTGTAGTCAGCGTAAGCATCGTAACTCCTCTGCGAGTGGTAGTTCTGGTAACCTTGGCAATAATCATTATAGTTGTATGACTGGTACCGCTGCAATTCTGCTTTCAGTCTGAAACATGAGAAGTTGCATACAGTCAGAGAACAAGAGACTGTAAACCCAGTTCTGAACTTAAACAATTTGTCAGCTTACATACTTCAAAGCTTAAAAGGAAGCTTTCCTAAACAGTCACCTAAGTGACAGCTTAAGTCACAGCTCAAAACCTCATCTCTATAGAAGCAAGCATCCTCACCTTTGCCAATACCAGAAGGAATTGTTCTCATGGATTAACTCCAGAGCCTTGACATGGTTACCTGTACACATCAAGTATTTTTAGCGTTGGCATAAGCAAGCTGCTGCTAAGTCTCTGTGCTTTGCTAAAGATTGATTTAAGACCAGAGACATTTATCAAGCACAGCTGCTTTAAAGATGCAGTCTTAACCCTTCTATCTTTTGTTTGGTTAATTACTAGATCTTATTTCCAGAAAGAAGTGAATGGAGTCAGATTATCCATTTCAAAGAAGCATCTGACACCGCCTGTCAGTTTGCCATGTCTACCTCCACCTGCTCAGTTTTTTTGTTTGTTTAAAGTCCATTAAACATTCAACAGCTGCCAACTATACCGCTCAGGTGAAGTCAGTCTTGCTTAACAACACAATCGCGATTCTCCAGTATGACGCCTTATTATTAGTGGGAGAATTACAAAATACACTGGTTCTTAAGAAGAAAGGGCCAGCTGATTAGCTTTCACTACTTTCCCTTTCAAGATTTTCTCAGGGGCAGCTTCAGACTAATGACAAGAACCAAGACAAGTGCTATCTGTACTAAAACTGAGGTACACTGCATAAAGAACATTCAGATAACCCAGCTGCATATTCAAAAAAATCTGCTGTTTAGACTTGTCTTCACTGATTCTGTACAGGCAGACCTCCTGTGTTTGCAGTGCCCAGTGTCTCTCACTTGAATTGGGGATGCAGAGAAGTGAGTTCTATGCTTTTGGGGAAGAATACAAGCTGAAGGCATTCTGAAATAGCTTCCAAACTAAGCAAACATGAGGGACAAACTAATCCAATGGCTGGGTATTGCAATGCTAAGAGAGCACGGTACTCAGCCATTCAGAAACGTATTACTGATGTGTATTTTAATACCTACATTTGTTTCAATACTGCAAAGCTACACAAATTCTAATAAAGAGGTAATCCATTGTCTTGTTACTGTAGTAAACAAACAGAAGATACATCATCTTACGTCTTCTGCTTCCAACTGCACTCTTCCTACATACAGTTGCGTAGGGAAGGAAAATCTGAAAATACTGTTGACGTTCTTCTGGATAGCCGAAGCAAGAAAACATGTTTGTGGCTTATTCTTGTTTTCAAAATAAAACAATATTAATTTAATCAAAAAATTTTGGCAAAGAAGTTTGGACAGTGCTCTCTTGGAGAAGAGCATTTCCATTCTAAAGCAGAAGGAGGCAACATTTGCAGAATTATGCTAGGTAAACAGAAACAGAAGTGTCATTTTTTACTATTTAACAGAACACACAAGCTAACCTCATGAACATACTGAAATTGTTTATATGAAGTCCTGTTTTGTCAGTATCCTGGATCAAAGTTCATCAAATTTGGTATCAATTCTTTAACCGTTCAGAGACCTGAATTGCCTTAAATAAGTGATAGAACTGAGCCGGTAGAGTAAGAAACCCTCTCAGGAAGTGCTAAGCTTTAAACTCCCCATTGCCCTAAGCTCATGAAAAGCAAAGAATAGCATTCTAAACCTGTTCTAGTAATAACGCCTTTGGCTTTCTCCCTGCGTTCCCATTTTTTCCCCCCACTTCTTTCCTGTCAACCCACTGTAAAACTAGTTATGTGCTTCTCTCAAACTAGAGGGAAAGCTCTAAGAACAAGAACTCCCTAGCATATAAAACCACTTGTTGTCCCTTCTACCTTATGCAGGCCCAAACCTGAAAATATTTACCAATGCATTCAGCTTTGCTACTGTTGAGAAACAAGGCTGGTTACAATGGCAGCTAAGCCCAAGTTGCGCTGTCTGGCTAGACTTAACAGTTGGATTCCCCCAGCCGTCCTGAAGCAGGTTGATGAATCCAGGGAGTCAAAACATAGGACTTCTGCATTTCTGGTTTTGTAGACTGCATCCTGTGTACAGCCACTACAGCAAGGGCCACAGACTTTCCAAAGGCAGAGCTACAAGAATCTGATTATTTAGAATAACTGTATCAATGCACAACTCCTTGGTTACCTTTTAGAAATTCCTATGCTCAGCCGGATTCCTTTTCCCCCCAGACCTGGTGCGTTCTGGCAGTCTTGCAGTGCCTTCATCTGATCACCTTGCTCACCAAATCTGACATAGGCATACCCTCTACTATTTTCAAAAGGGAGAAAACCAATTCTAGTATGCATAACAGTTACAAAGCTAACGAATTCAATTTCTGTCTTCTACAAAAAACAGAAGATAGCAGCTACTATAGCTTCTATTACTTAAGCAACCTCTCTGGCATGTGCACGTGCACAGAAAAGGCTTTCACCAAATTAAAAAACTTGGGCCAGAAGCAAAAAGCTTATTCCTTGGTAGCATTAAGATGCAACTCACTGAGAGCCAGCAAAACAATACATTTTAAGTGCTCTCTGCGTAAGTAATCAGATTCCATATTTCTGCATATACAGCAGTTAATCAGTTAGCACTAACCCACTCCTTTTGGAGCCACAAACTTTATTGGTCACAAACACCAAGAGCTGGCTGTAATTATCTGAACCAGTATTAACCGGTACCTCTGAACTCTTCAAACAAAAATATCTTTCAGGTGCTCTTAGAAGAACAACATCAATTGCCTGCAACAATTTGATGGCTTTGCTAAACGGAGCACTGAAAAGCACAGTGGTACAGTTTCTTTTGTAGCCTGTTCAGAAATTATAGCCCTGTGCCTACAGCTTCAAATCAGGCCAAGCTTACCAGCCCAACTCTTACAGCTTAAGTTCACTGCACTCGAATGCCTTCAAGACGTGCTTTTAGGAGCCATGGAGAAGAACCCTCTGGTAAGACCACCATTATAAAGTACTGAGTGTTGTTTTACACTTAAAATAGAACTATCTGTTACAGTCATTCATCAGCTTTTCCTAGGCTGCTGCTCTCTCACTACTGAATGTGATCCTGCTCTCAGTTTCCCACTAACTTTTTCCCCCAGCGTTTATGGCCTCTTTTCATCTATGACACTTTTAAGGGACTACACCGTGTTGAAAAATGCTGGTTAACATTTCCTTTTACACAAGGTGCCTCATCAAATTTTCCTGACTAAACCAAACCCCAGAACCTTAACTAGAAGAGGAAGCACACAAACACACACGCCTCCCTGGCCACCATATCTCCCCAAAACATATCTGTTCAGTAACAGACCAACTGTAAGAATACTGCGATTAAAATCAGTATAGCTCTATACACTGCTTTTGTTCGGGATTACTAGCTAATGTCCTTCCCCTTACCCCTTCTGGAATTAATACTGAATTCTGTACTCTAAAACGTGGTTCTTAAGTCATACAAATGACATTTAACAATCAGAATTTTTCCACACAGCGATCCTCAATAAAAACTTCAATCCTCTACTGCAGTCTTTCAACAAATTAAAGGAATAAAAAACTGGCTAATAACTGTTCAGTGATTTTTGGACCTTTGTAGCACTAGAGTAACAGCAGTACACTCTGCAGCATAGTTGCAAGTACGTGGGAGTAAGATACTCTCTCTCATCTCTTTTTTTCTCTGAAAAGTGTGAGGCCTCTATTTCACCCTACTAAAGATTTTACCACCAACTGTACTGCTAGCATTGAGACACTGCAACTTCTGTGCTTGTATGAGATGCAGGACAGGTTCCTTAAGGTGTCGCAATTTTTTGTCTAAACCTAGTGTTGAGATCAAAAAAGGGATTGCTACTAATTGCGTACGTATCAATAACCAGGACAGAAGACATGCTGCATATAGGAATTAAACTTTTTCTAAAGCTCTAGTACATGAACATATCAAATCCCGCAGATTTTTTCTAGTATGGTTTCAGAGGTCTTACTTGATGGACATAAGCGCACAAGTGAAGACAAAAGATACACTGTTTACCTGAAGTACTGGTTTGCAAGTACTGCTTCTCTTCTGTCCTTCCCAAAATAAACGGTGAGGCAGCTGCAGACTCTGCACCTGAACACTCTGAGTGAACACCGAATGTAAATGATGGCAAGGCAGCATTTTGTGGACGCAGCCGCAGCACCAAAACCTGCAGAAATAAGTGAATGTCAAGTCCGTAACCCACGGTGTATCTGCAGTACGTGAAGGTTTGAACTACATTCTAGTCCTGATCTTTCCAGTCAAAACTGTTTAAAAAACAACCCACCAAACAGTAAAAGAAACAAGAAAACCCCATGCTTCCTCTCTACATAAAACTTTTCACAATTGTGTTTTCTGCCCACCACCTGGCTTTAAAAAGTATACGAACTTCTTTGAAAGATCATGTTTTTAGTCTGAACTCCAAATGAACAACGTGTAGGGCATGTAAAGAACAAGCACGTCATTAATGAAAGCTTTTCTCTAAAAAGGATAAACTTATTCTTGGGGAAAAGTGTGGAAACAGATGTTATCTAGGCAATATTCCTACAGGAAAAACGAATAATTTTGCCACACCTCAAAGGAAAAAATAATTGTGCTTAACAGGTAAGAAAATAAAAAAAATCAGAGCAAACCAAAAAATAAATCACAGAATATGCATCCTCGTTTTAATCATGAAGTATTACCTTTGAGCTCTGCTTTGGTGCTTGGCTTTGCACTTTCACAGGCTACACACTTCGTGGCCTCTGCTTTGTTTTGAACCAAGCAGGTCTCCCAATCCCAGCTTCCTTCGGGCTTCTTGAATTTGTCTAAATCCAGAAATTCTCCAGAAGGAGCAGAAAATGCAGATGCACTGCTACTGGTCACAGGTGTTGGACCCTCTGTGAGACAAACAAGACAGTTAACCATCCTGTTTGAACATGAACTATAAAATGAACATTAACTTTTAAATTTGATTTGTCAAATCCCACAGAAATGTTCAAAACTACTCCGCAACTCCCCCCCCCGCCCCTGAAAAAAATTAAAGCCACCAAAAACCCACAAAGAAACAAAGAAACAAACAAAAAAACCAGAGTGGAACTCAAAGCTTCCAAACAACACACAACTCTGTTCAGCACACAAGCTTCTGCTGCTGTTGACGACAGTGTAACCTCCATAAAGAGGCCTGACAGGTGCCTTTTAAAAAAAAGGTGCCTTTTAAGAGAGAAGCAGAAGATAACGCTTCAAATTCAAAACCGGAAAGACAAGAATGGCTCTTCCCTTCCACAGCACACGCAGAAAACTTTTATCCTAGTATTACTTGCATCGCTCTTCCTCTTGACGAGTGCAACGTAACCGTGCAATTCACTGCACCATGGTCACAGTAAACCCCTCATTTCCAAAATTCCTCCTTGCAATGGCAAGAGCCTCAGACAAAGATGCCGACTGACCGCTCAGAGGTTGGAAGTCCAAGAGAATCAACTCTGTCTGAAATCCATTATCTTACCTCAGGAAATTTCAGTCTTACCGCACAGGATGATTACAAAAGCCCGGTCTAGTCCATCTTAATTTGTTTCTTCCACGATATATTTGCACAGGTGTTTTTCGATGTAATGGCATGTTAAATGACATTTAGAGTCAAAGTTAGAATTAGAATCGTATTTTAAAAACAATACAACCACGCTCAAAATCAATTACGGTCACACACAATGGGAAACAACCCAGTACTGCCCTGAAGAAGTTACCCAGCGGGTCACTCGCTTTCTTGAAGCCTACCACTGACCTTCATAGGCATCTCTCTGCTTTAGCTTAAGACTAGTTAAGACTACACTGTCTTGAAATCTGGCTTCACATCTCCCCTCAATTACATACAAACGGTGAGTAGAGGCATTTTGGCCACATTCTGTAATTTTTTTTACTTATTTTTTGAAAGAGAAAAACGCAGTCATTTTTAACTCTTTCTATGGAGTTCTCATTTTCGCCAGTGAAAAATCACTATGTTGTTTTTAAATTAAGTCACCCACTTCAGCCATCTTCCCTCACCAGCTGCAAAGCCGGGGGTATCTGCATTGATCCAGCTCCGTACTAATACATTTCACAATCAGTTCAATTTATGCGACAGGCTGGAACCTGGGCTGAGACCTCTGAAGTGCCTGTAAACCAATCCTGCAGACAGCCGCTAACCCATCAACCGTACCTGGGAATCGTGTTGCTTAAAATATTCCATATATGCAACGTACTTTTATTCTGTACAAGATTCACAGAGGCTAGGATGGAAACAACAGGAAAAAAAGGACCATACCTGGTTTCTCAGACTGACAGGCTACACATTTGTTATCTTCCGTCTTATTTGGTACAAGGCATATTCCACAGTCCCAAGAGCCTTTCGCCTTCTTAAATTTGTCTCCAAAGCCCAGAGTGGCTGTTGTGTCAGTGCTGCTCGAGGAGGATGTCACTGTCACCGAGCTGTCTGTGACCACTGGTCATGTCAGAGCAGGCATTACTCCCGTTCCAGGTTTTGGTGTCTCACATGCTATACATTTTGTAGCTTCCGGTTTGTTTTGGACAAGACATGTATCACAATCCCACGTTCCAGGTACTGTTTTGAATTTGTCTCCAAAGCCCAGCATCCCTGCTGGGGGCGCTGCTGGCTTTGAGGTGTCGCATTGACTTGAACTTACTGTCTGTTTCATACTCTCAACTGTTGAGGCTTTAGTAGCTTGACAAGTTACACATTTGTCCTTTATGTCTTTGTTTTGCAGAAAAGGGTCACATGTATCAGATTGCCAGTACGATGCTTGTTTAGAAGTCTCTTTACCTGCAGAAAAAGTTGTTATTGCAGGCCTAGTATAAACCACTGTGCTTGTTGTAGGTTGTGCAGACATAGAAGAGCGTGTTTTCAACAATCCAAAGTCTAGGAAGCAAGAAAAAAAAGTCTTCCTGTTAGCGCAGCACCTCACTACATGTAACTAAGTGACTTTACTAGAGGGCAAAAATTTCAACTCAGGTGCCAATGGTTACAACTAGACATTCAGACCGAGCGCAACAGGAAGTCCCCAGAAATCTTATCGAAACGGATGAAATTTCATCTGCTGCACTGGGTCACAACAGAACATTTCGTTAAAGCTTCATTTAACTCTTTGTTTCCAAGGAAGCTTTAAATCAACATTTTCACTGGTCGATACAAGTACAAACAGACAGTAGCTGACTGAAATCTGACAGTCCAACGTGGAATGGAAATAATACAATTTGATTAAGACGCGATGCCCAATCGAATCAAATTTCTAAAGCTCCTCCTTCCGTAGCAGATGACTCAAATCTACTCCAGTAACTGTACAGAAGTTTGTACTCGGAGCAGCAATCCATACGGTATTTTCCCACAGATGCTGAATATTAATTAAATAATAAAAACTCAAGACAATTGAACAACTGTCTAATTTTCTATCATCTTTTTCAAAATGCATCGGACACAGGACAACTCCTTATTTAAAAGGTGGCAATTTTAACAGAAAAGACAAGCTACTAATACAGAAAGACTAAAGGAAATGCATCTTAAACAGCAGCTCAAGTTGCTTGTAAATCTACCTTGAACATAGTTGTTTTGTGGTTTGTTTGTTGGTTTTTTTTTAGTCAAAAATGAAGTCTTTGAACAATGTGGATTTAGATTCTGCTTCTTTTAAACCGATAAAGAAAGTGAATGTCACTTCACTCAGAGGTCTTTCCTTAAACAAAATGCACAGTGTATTTTCTCTCACTTAGCTCTTTCCAGTAGAGAAATGTGCTGCCTTCTTAACAAGTATGTAAGTTAGAAGAAGACTTTTGGGAAAAGATCAAATTCAATAAAGCCCTTTTTCTTAAAAGATATCTTTTCCACAGACACACTTTATGAAACTGTTGAAAACAATTGCAATTGCTTAAAAACAAAATTCAGAAAAGGGTTTTTAATGTAAAACACTCCACTTCTGTTTGCAGTTTAAATTTTAATCCACAGGAGCCATTGTAAGCTAAGGCCCAAAGATTTGCAGCTTTCGCCATGTATTTGGAACTGAAGCTCTTTCCTATTCTTTCTTCACCTGGGCTGAAGGTGGGACAGGAGTGTTGAGTTTTACAAACATTTCCTTTTCAATTCCACAAATTGTATTTACTTAAAATGAAACACCGATTATCTGGCTAATTCTCTTAGTACCTCATTTACAATTACATCCTAACACGTAAAGGAGATGCAACCCATCTGCTTTTCATCTTGCAGTTTTACTTCCAGCAACAAACACCACTTAGAATAGAAGGGGGCAGATGCACCCTAACAAACGCAGCGCTTAATGTAATGCTCTCCTACATTCATATTTATAGCAGATACTCTATTAACCATAAGTCGTGTGTTGTTTTTTTTTTAATAAAAAATGCTAGCGTATTTTTTGCAGCATCTTTTTAAAAGGAGTTCATTATCTCACCAGGATTTTTTAGAACGTCTAAGACGCTTCCTTCCTTTAATACATGGGCAGTGGTGAAGGGACCACCAGCAAAATCTTTGACCTCCTCTTTCTGTGTGTTGATGTTGGTTGAGGTGGTGGTGTCTTTTGAAACAAAAGAAAACAAAAACAGCTTTCACAACGTGACCTAGTTAGAGCAGATTATACTCCCTTTTGTTAGAAACAAGAATTTCCAGCTTTCATGCTTCTCACATAAGAATCTTCACAAATTCTACTTACTTTGCAATGCTTTATGATTACAAGCAAAACAAAAAGCAACAAAACAAAACAAAAATTATAAAAGCAGATCTGTCACTGGAAAAATACTGCAGAAGTCCAACACTGCCTGGAATTGCTAGCATGCGCAGACAGGACACATTGAAGATTTAATGAAGAAAAAAAGAAAAATCAGCACTTCAGATCTGAAGTGCTAAAGTTTCAGTTACCTAGGGTAAGAAAGGGCGTCACTGGAGTACCACTGGGTCCAGAAAGTTCTGCCGATTTTACAACGGGAACACTAAATGTAAACCCAATCTGCTATGAACAAGAGAGGTTTTTCAGATTCTCAAGCCACAGGAACTTCAATCGAATGCACACACAAAACCAAATCTGAAAGCTGCTCTTCACATTTGTAGCACGCATGCTGAATGACAAATTATAAGCCAGAAGCCTACATACTTTTCTCCATCAAGGCAGATTCTGCTTTAGTGTTCTGCAACAGCCTACTAAATGCCTAAGAAAAAAAGTCAAGCTCCTTTATTATTTTACTTACAGAAGACGTAGGTAGCACTTCTGCCTCAGTAGATTTCACAACTGGAGATGAAAACGCGAACTCAGGACTGCTAACAGTACTTGTTGGTTGTATCTGTATTTTCAAAAGAATTAAAGGTTTATATTTAAGAGCAACAACTACCTGAATTCACTACCCAACAGAAGTCCCGCAGTGACGTCGAAAAACCTGATGTTTGAGTTATTTTGCAGATAAAAGTAATAATAAAACACAGGGAAGTTTCCAAGTGGGTATAGGACAATATCTTCAAAACCAAATTCCAGAAACTGAGAGGAAAAGCTGGAGATGCTACTTAGGTCTAAATGCACGGAAAAGCAAGCCAGGAAGCTGAAGAACGGCAAACTCAGCCCAATGATACTCCAAGAACTTCAGCAAACACCTCAACATGTTAAAGCAGCTGTCTACTTCAAACCGTACAAAAAATATTTCAAGTACTCTGGAACAGATTAATGTTTATTTTATTGCAATAATATGCCAATTATTGCACCCTAGGCTCATTCTATGTGAGGCTTATATGACCACGTTACCTCTAATTTAATAACTTAAATAAAGTTGTGGTTTAACTATTGCAGGCAACTAAGCACCACACAGCCACTCGCTCACTCCCTCCAAGTGGAACAGGGAAAAGAACTGGAAATAAAGAAGTAAAGTTGTTAAATTTGAGGTAGCATTAATGACTCATCGCATGTAATGGCTACCTGGAAAGACAAATGCCATAACCCTGTACATACTCCCCACTCCTTCCCCTTCTTTCCCCCAGCATTTATTGCTGAGCACGATGCTAAATGGTGTGGAATATCCCTTCGGTCCTCTGGGCTCCGCTGTCCTGGCTGAGTGCCCTCCCAGCCTCTTGTGCATCCCCGACCTCCTCGCTGGCAGGGCAGCGTGAGACACAGAAAAGGACTTGTCACTGTGTAAGCACTGCTCAGCAACAGCTAAAACACCAGTGCCTTACCAACACTGTTTTGCTCACAAATCTGCAACACAGCATCATCTAGCATCATCTACTACGAAGAAAATTAACTCTACCCCTGCCAAAACCACTATAAATAACTTGGCATAAAGTCCACACCCCCCTTCCCCCGCAGACTTCCACAGCATTTGAAGCAGTTATACAATCACGTTAAATGGGAGTTGGCAGGCTCTAAGACTGAGAGAAGCAGAATCAAAACATTTATGCCTTTTCCCCAAACTGGCATACAACCCCAATTCATTCAGCTGCGTAGAAACTAATATTTGTTAGTTTCACGAGCACCACAGAAAAAGTCAACTCGCAATAAAGCAGTATACTCATTGTAAACATTATTTATAGCATAAAGATTTACCTTGCCCGCCGCCGTCGCTGCTGCATCTGCCATGCCTGCCGCCTCCGTTGAATTTGCCACGCTTGTCGTTGCCACTGTTGACTTTGCCTTGTCCTTTGTCTTCAGTAGATATGGCATGCCCGCCGCCATTATTGGATATGTCAAGCCTGAGGGCACTGTTGAACACGTTATGCCTGACGTCGCCGTTGTATATATCATGTCCTCCACCTCCTCCTCTGATAGATCTGTCAAGTCCTCCACCTCTGATGGATCTGTCATGCCCTCCACCTCTGATGGATCTGTCATGCCCTCCACCTCTGATGGATTTGCCATGCCCGTCGCAGCTGCTGGAGTTGCCGTGCTCATTGCTGCTGTTGAAACAGCGCTCGGTGACGCTGAGACAGCGCTACTACCAACGAAACTAGAATTGAACTGAGGCAGCGATGCAGCACTGATGGGTAGGGGTATTTTCGGTAGCACTGGTTCCTCCACTTCCTAAAGTTGCAAATTTTAATTTTTCTTATACAAGACATACTACTTTCTCACCCCATCGCACCCAATTTATTAACAAAATTAAATAGAACAAAAATCCATACAAATTAAGAGAAAGCAAGTTTCCAGAAGAAATCCCGATCTCCCCACCTCTGTCTACCACGTCATTTTAATTTATGGCAGGCCTGCTTCCACATTATACTCTATTCAACAACTGTACAGCAAGAACACTGAAAGTTAACTCAAAACCTGTGCAGAACAGAGAGGCACAGATCACATTTTTTTTCTTTCTTTTCTATACTTTAGTCATCAAAGCTCTGGAGAAGCATCATCCTTTCTAACTACCCTCGCATGGCTTCAATTAAGAGTACACTCTCAAGACAAGTGAGGAAGTGTTCCTCTTGCAAAATTAGGCAGGATAGCTGCCAAAGTTTCTAACTACTGATATTCAGTGCATCCTGTAGCTTACATCTGTTTCACAGTTTTGATTTGAAAAGTTTATGGAACTTTTGATATTTGGACCATTATTTTATTTGTGTTACAGGAATAAACAACAGTGTTTATGATTTCTTTATATTGCATCATCCGGAAGTCCCATTTAATGATTTGAAACTTAAATTAACTTAAATACTTAATATTAACTTAATATTAATTAAATACTTAATGTTAACGTAAATACTGAAATAAACTTACAGGCAGCTTATATAACATCCAATAAAAGAAAAAATAATCTGAATATTCATGGTCATAGTTTTATGGAATAGATTTTTCCTATTAAAATGAGAAAAAAACTCTCTCACAATGAGTTTGGTGAGTATCAAAAACTGAGTCATCGTTAGCAGACATGCAGAATGCTGTCTTCTACTACTCTTTTTCACACTCTTGGCCTGTATCTTTCTGTATGACTTAAATATGAAACCAAAAATTAAGCTTTTTTTTTCTTTTTATACTTGGCACTCGTTTCAAGTATCATTCCTGTAGAAAAACTATACAAACCTTCACCAAAACATTACTTCTCTTCTTAGGACTCATTCATTCAATTGCTAACGAGAAATGTTATAGTTTGAAGAATCTCCAAGGTAAGAGAATTAAAAATTTCAAAATTACATAAGCAAAGTTCAGGTATTCAAACACAGGAAATCAATTGGAGCCTGCTCTGAAACCCACAAGAAAACAAAAACAATGCAAAAATAAAGCGGTATTGTTATAATTTACTATGATGCAATAAAACTGACACACTTAGCTAGTTACTTCAGTAAGCTCAGTGACAGCAATTAATTTAAGAGTCACTTACCTGTTCTTGTACAGCTCTTGATAAATAGTGTATTCCTCTTTCCCTTGTCATTTTGCCGCCTCCGCTACTCACTCCTGAAGACAGACCATTGGACGCAGCAGTACTGAATTTGTAGCTGGTCACATTGCTAGCACACGACAGTACAGAAGTTGGGGGAAACAAGAGAAAAAAAAATTACCAGCCAAATTGTTTTTTCAAGATATTAGAGCTGTTATTAGTCCTAGAATTGAAACCTGCTGATCAGAAAAAAACTAAAGCTGTCTCACAGGTTGCTAAACGCTGGTAAATACTTGATGTTCTAAATAGGAAAAACTTTATTAACAGCAGCAATGAAAAGGACATACATAAGTGCACCGTTCACATGGGAACAATGACTAAGCCAGAAGACCTGAAATAGAAGAGCTGATTTAGATTGTTATTTTCCAGTGCTTCCTTTAAATAGGACCGGTTCTCTGATTCTGCGATGCACGTGTATCTTTTGCAGGGATATAAAAGAACAGCTCACAAAAATACAGAAAGAGTGCACATATGCACACACACACATGGGAAACACTGCCAACAGCTCTGATAGAATAGGGACGCCTTAGACTTGTGTGGCAAGGTAATATGGCCTAAGCTTCAGAAGCAGCTCTGGCTTTCATGTGGCCATCAGCAGGAACAGCAGAGGTGTTTGGGTATGCCAACATTCCAGAAGTCTTTTCAGACATGAATACAGATCCCTTTTGTAAGGCATACAAAGGCATTTTTCTGGTACTTAAAAAAGCCTAGCTCAAAACCAGAAAGATACCCTAATCCAAGAGCAAATGGGGAAAAAATAACCCAAACCAGAAGTGGAATAGGGAATAACTCTAACAAAAGTACTATGGCAAGAAAATGAAGTATGCCTGGAAAAACTGTGACATCAAAGCTTATCTTGCAGCCAATCAGTCAGTCAGTACAAAAGTGCATTAGATCACACTGGAAGACACCAGGTCAAACTCCCACAATACTGAGGAGGAGAACTGGTCTAAACTTGTCAAATACTTGACAACAGCCTGCTTAGCACTGTAACTGCATAGAGGAAGACAGATCCCTAAGGCATATGCTCAGACTTTTCTCTAATCCAAACTGTCAATCCATTAGAATTCTGAAAAAAGTCTTACATCAAAATAGATCTTCATTCAGACAACTATCGCTTGCCCATAACAGCCCATATTCCTCTTTCTGTTAACACCTGTGAGCTTCAAGGGGGCAAAGACAGTTGTCAGCCTTCAAGCAAGTCTAATCTGCAATTGGACTCAGGATATAAAATATATATATACACACACACACACATAGATATATAGCATTGGTGGGCCAGAGATTTACTGAGTATTCCAACTCAACTGTCCAAAGGGACTCTTGCCAGCAGATCAGTGTGGTGCTCCTGCTCCAGAACATGGCACCCAACAGAGACCAGCATCACAAAAAACACTACCACCACTACCTACTCTACAAACAAAAGGTAGGGCACTGCAATAAACTTTGTGAACGAAATCAAAAGCAGTGTGAGTTTTCTGTATCTCCTTCCTAAATGGAGAAGTAGAAAGGAGTTCTAGCAAAGACAATTTAGAACAGTTTGAAAAAAACATAATTAAAACCCAGCACCTGATTGCACCTGTACCAGAACCTTAAAGCCAGTCGCTTCCACCCCTAAAAAGGTGGTTGTTGTGAAGTCCAACTTTTAGATGCCAAAACAAAGTGTTGAGTTCTTTCTGCAAGCCAAAGAATGCCCATGGTCACCTAAGAATTGCTTGGCAGATGAGCATAGAGTCAACAAAATTCCCTGCTACTGTTCTTTGAAAAGAGCGACCCCCTAAAAACCGAGTGCAAAGTCTCTTAACTCAAGCATTATTACCCAAAACACCATTTGCCCAGAAGGAAAAGCCATCAATATTATCTGGAGGATAACTCATTTGACCTAAACCAAGAAAGCAGTGTAACACAAAGCAGTCTCCTCAAGAAGAAATTCAATTAATTCTGCTGGATTTTTTTTATTTTAGAGATGAGTTAGCATTTGGCCTCAAATGATTCTAAAGAACACATGGTCTTCATGTGAACTCAAAGCAGACAATTAACTTCATCATGAGAGGAGTATTAAAAAAAAGAATAATAAATCATAAATCTTCCTCCATGTTTTTGCTTAAAAAATAAAGAAAAAAACACATCAATAAACATCCTCCTGAACTGTAACTCACTTCCCCTACTTCACCTTCTAAAGAATACTTCAGAAAGAATCATCCCATTAGGACAGAGCTTTCAAACTGCAAGCAATTAAATAGCTAAAACTAATAGCTTTTCCCCTAGGGAACATTAGGAGGGACAAATTATTTTGTTATAAGTAAACTGAGTTATAAACCATGAAATATCTGTCAAAGCAAAATTTGTAACACTACAGATTTAGTTAAACTACAAAATGAGCCATATTTCCTGTAGAAGGAAAAAATTAGGCCTCCAATAGCAAAGATCCTTTCTGTGGATACAGCATTATAACGTGCCTTGTTTCCCATCTTCGTATCCTACTCAGAAGATAAACTTGGGATAAAAAGTGGTGTATCAGTAGTTTTATTCTTGCTCATCTTCCTTCCTTTCATAAAAACAACAATTTTCTCAAAGTTATATTGATCTTCAAGCACAATCCAGACTTTGCAGCTGCCTCAAAATACAAAATTTTCATTGGATTTCCCATTCCTTTTACTGAGAACTGTCACCACCTTTCAGGTGCAGACCGTACTGAAAAAGGAGATTTCTTTCTTCCTTCAAGTAAGTTTTAAATTAATAGATGTCATACCTTTCAGATGGTTCTGCTCGCTGTTCTGCAGGCAAAGTCTTCTCTCTCATCCCCTGCAAGTTAAGTTTAGTTCAAGAGTTAGCTGACTATGTACAGAATACACAAAGTACCAACAACCACTTAATGTGTTTTTTTGTGGTTTTTATTTTATTTATTTATTTTTAATTTTATAGCACTGAATACACCTCACCTACTTAACGTTGTTCCCTAATTCAGCATTGTGGGTACAGTTCAGTTAAATTTTGGGGCTAAAGTAAGCATCACTGCTTCACTCAGCATTGAGGACAAACTGATAGAACACTAAATCAAATTTGTCAAATCCTCTAACAAAGAAAGTAATTATTTTAAACAAAATGACAAAAATTGTGTGTGTAGGGGGGAGAGTTTTCATCAAAACTTGTGTTTACCAGCCCCGTAAAAGGGACATACTTTTCTGTTTTCTATCATTTATCAACAAACAAGAAAAAAAAAAAAACTCTACCCCCCTAAAAACTAAGCAGTTGCTGCTACATTCATTTTAGAACTTTACCAAATGGAGATTGTGCTGGCTAAACAATACAGAGATTGAAAGAGTTAAAAGCAATAAGCAACCAGTATTACTGTCCACTTTGATTTCCAGCCTAAAAAGCCCATACACTTAACACGTGGTCATTTGTACACTCAGACCGATACTGGAAACACAGATGTTTTCGCAGAAAGAGATGCCCATTTAATTTTATGGAAAATTTATCAGACTCCATCTACTCCAAAGCAATCAAAAACGATAACTCAGCACATTGTCAGAACTCTCACTTGAAGCACATAGCTCACCTGGAATAGTTTACACAGAACACGAGCATGTTTCATCAGTGACAGCTTTGTGTACATGAGAATATAAAAGGAAAACATTTCTGTCTTTTAATATTCTTTCACTGAGAACAGGATGACTCAGTGTTCCAAAAACAGAATGAAATCCATAAAAGCTCAATCTATTTCACAATGGTTCCCACTGCCTTAAAGCTCGCCTCAAACATACTATCAGTACTTTTTGCAAAGATAGGATAACAATTGGTTTGAGAAACATTCCAAGACTGGAAAAAAAAAACAGGCACATAAGGACTCAAAAATGTACTCACTTGGAACTTTGTGTCTACTCTCTGGCAAATTTTGCTGGACTGAGTAGTTGAAGTCGGTGATGGTTCAGAATACCGCGTATAACGCATCGGTTGACGGTTTACTGTTGGTGTCACAAGTCTCTTAACAGGTGGAGGCTGGAATGCATTCTGGGATTCCAGCTTTGAAAGGGAAACAGCAATCAATTTATCCTTACGTCCACCCAAGTTAATTCCAATATTTATTGATGAAAACAAATTACAGAACTATAAACCTCCCCCCATCGGTCTTGGCACTCAGTGAATACAATTTGAAAATTCTGAAGACCGTTCAACTTGTAGAGGGAAATCACCAGAAAACCAGTAACGAAATCCATAAAGCTATATATAAGTAGCCAAAGTCTGACTGAATTCCATTTCAAAATTTGGCAGTTAGCTTCATAGACAAAATAATTCATGCTACCATAATTAAAGTAACCCATGTTCCTAGAATATGCTCCTATCTTTTCCTCTGCCCACACTGTGATTTTTTTTTTTTAGTAGCTTAATTCATTAATTTAACATTCGAAGTGTTAAGTAACTAATTATACAGGCTTCTGGGCTTCACATTCCCTACATTTTCCCTCTTCAAAGTTACACAAACAATAGAACACACTCAAAAAAAACAACTTGTCAATCTTACAATAATCTCATTCATTAAAATATGATCCAATGCTTTACATGTGCATTAGATGCACTTCAAGTAGTGGGTTTGACTTCCCTTTTCAAAGCATTTTCACAGACCAGAGTTAATTTTTAACACAGACCACTGCGTGTTCTGCAAAACTGACTTAACTGAACTGTCAGACAGAAAACAAACCCTAAAGGCTACAAGATTTACCGATGGCTCCGCCTGCGGTCTTAAGGATCAGAAAATACAGTCTTAGGAAGCATGCTATTGTTCAAATCAATACCAACAGGAAATTTTTGTTTACGCTGCAGCTTTAATTTCACAGTATCTCCCAGCTCTTAGTAATAGGATTCACACTATCTCTAAAGTATACAAAAATGCATCTTTCTAAAAAATATTACATTCAGTTTGAAACCTTGAATAAGACATGTTTTATGTAAGTTCACAAATCTACTTTGAGTGAACGATGGTTCATTGCTGGTTTTAAAGGTAAAAAAGAAAAATATTAATTCCCCCAGTTAGGCATTTAATACACCAAGAGCTATTCTGCCTGGTACAGTTCCTTGAAATAAGAAAAATACCACATCACTGCTACCCACTGCAGAAGTTTAGCCCGAGTGCACAAGTGTTCCGTCAACCGCATGTTCACTTTAGCAGGAAAACACACGATCGTCTCCTCAGCAAATAATTGCTTCTCATCGCGGGCTACCCTTCTCCCGCCACCATTATGAATTCTAATATTATGAATAGACAATCTATCTCCTTTCACCCACTGACAGCTGCGTGCAACATTCATTTAGTGGTTGACAATTTCAGGCTCTCTGTTGCAAATCTGGCAGATCTTTCTTAATGCCTTATCACAGGTGTATTGCTATAATATAACTGAGAATTCACACCAGATTTGGTTTTAGTTATTTGGATAATATTTATGATATACTTCACTTCTCCATGCCCTTGTAATTTGGCAGATGGTGAAAAGATGGTCCAGGAAATCTGAGATGTTTGTAAACTCTGAAGTGATTGTAAACTTAATTATACATCCATCCAATCAAGGAATTAGCACAGAAACTTCTTGAGACACTGTCCCTTTGCTCATTAGAACAGAAGATGAAAAGTTTGCACATCTTGTTATTTCCTTCAGGCACCTGATCCTCAAGTGGTCATTTAAGGGTTTTGCAATTTAATAAGCCCAAGGATACCCCTAACTAAAGTCATCAAAAAAAGATGACTAGTTTTCATTTTTTAAATAAAATGAAAGGAAATCATGCTTTACCACAGCATTATCACCAGTTCTGTGCTACCTCCAAATGGGAATTTAGGAGCGTAAGATTTATAGCATCGGAAATTAACAGTTTTCCTTGTCTTTACTTTGAATGGTGATAAAAAGCAGAAAAATTAGTTTTCTGTGCCCGAATGAACACGGAAGTCTGTACAAAGTCTATATGACCATTCAATCAGTATTTTTCTATTTGTGATCATTTCTTCAAGAGAAAACTTGCCTCAACAGGAATTTTAATATGCAGCTTCACCCCAAGTTGGAGGACAAGATAAAACGACTTGGTGTGTTCTAGAGCTGTTGCTCTCAACTTACAAAGATAACATAATTCTTAACCTGAGTAATCTTCACAGCCCATCATCTACTGTGGAGACATGCCAATATTAACTTGATTTGATGTCTATGTTGTCACTGAGGTTTGAGAAAATTTTTCTAATAGTGATAAAGCATTGAAAAAGTTATCTACCTCAGCTTAAGACATTATTGGTTCTTACCTTTCTTCGTTTGGACTGGAAGTCAGTAATATCCGGTTTATCTATGTCCGGAGGCTAAGGGAAAAAACAAAGCATAAATATTAGAGGGCAATTTTTTTTTCCTGAGAGAGAGGGTTCCCTGCAACAAAAATGTGGGGGTTCATGGTCAACTTACACAACACAGCGGCAAAAGAGATGTCATTCTTTTAGCATCCTGTTGAAAAAATAGCGCAATAAATTAAACCGGCCACAACGTAAGGAAGAATAGTTTTATCTTTATCCTTTGATGGCACATTTACTAAGTTTTATAAACACATGAAGCAAAAACAGATTAAAAGAAGTGCTATTTACCAACAAAGCGGTTGACAGCTTCTCCACTGCCTCCAAGATGCACCACGCTGAGGTACTCAAGGTAGCGTGGGACCGCACAGTTTCTTGTCTAGCTTTCGCTCTCTTTTGTGCCTGAAAAATTAGCGTTTTAAGTGTTACAATGGTCAATTCTCAGCTAAGGAGGCATGTATTTTATGTCCCAAGGCTACACTGATGATACAATCAATATATTCTGATGACAGAGAAACATGCAGTCACTGGGAGTTCAAGCCATAAAGAAGAGAATACATTCGGAGTTTAATGAAGTTTACCTTGGGCCTCAGTGCATCTTGCACGTGCTTGTTGCACGAGCAATAAAAGAACTCCGTACTTGTAAAAGGTCAAGACGGATGATGCTAGGACTGCTAAGGCCTCCGAAGCAGTAATCAGGGAAACAGAACTCAAGAAAAGGCTTGTGGTACAGAAAGCATTTTCAGTAACAACACAGACCTCAGAGTTTCACGATGGTCTAAGTGTACCATCTTAAAATCAGTGTATACAATCATAACCAGGAACTAGTTTTACTTCTCTCTTGCTTCCTCCCTTCCCCCAAGATTAAAGTTGGCTGCAAATCTTTGTCTTAAAAGATAAAGATCTGATTTAAACTGTAACAGATCTAAACATTACACTGAAAAAGTAAACTGTTTATTTGCACCACCCAACTTCAAATATCAGTCAAAAACTTCCTTTGGTGTGACTTTTTTTCTTCCCAGGTTAAACCCCTCATATAACCACACTGTGCTTATCACACGATGTGAAGACAGGAAGCAGACCACGCAGCATGTAAAAACACAAGTGAGACTCACAGAACCACAGAATGGTTAAGGTTGGAAGTGACCTCTAGAGATCGCCTGGTCTACCCCCCCGCTCAAGCAGGGCCACCCCGAGCAGGTTGCCCAGGACCATGTCAAGTCAGCTCTTGAAGACCTCCAAAGAGGGAGACTCCACAGCCTCTCCGGGCAACCCGTGCCAGGGCTCCATCACCCGCACAGTGCAAAAGCATTTCCTGATGCTCAGACAGAGCCTCACGTTTCAGTTTGTGCCTGTTGCCTCTTGACCTGGCACTGGGCACCGCTGAAAACACAATGGCTCTCTATGCTCTTTGCACCATCCATTCAGGTATTTATATACACCAGTAAGATCCCCCCTGAACCTCCTCTCCTCCATGCTAAACAGGCCCAGCAGTCCCTGCCTCTCCTCAGAGGAGAGGTGCTCCCAGTCCCTTGATCATCTTGGTGGCCCTTCGCTGGACTCTCTAGTACCTTGCTGTCATTCACAGCAAGCAGCAAGAAGCTTGCAAGCTACTCTCTCCTTTAAAAGCCTAGTATTTTGGTTCCTCTTTTTACCATAATGCAGTAATATTGTAAAAAACAAAAATAGCCGACCAAAGAGGGTTCCCAGCTTTGCACCACAAGGTTTCAAGGTTTCCCGTAAGTGAGGTACTTGTACTGCCCTTTTTCCGTTGCACAAATGGACTGTCAGAACAGAGCCAGCAAACCCGCGTTTTCATTTTCTTAAAATTCCTTTTGATTTATCGATAAAAGTCACTTTCATTTAAATACATTCCTACCAAACCTGATTTGACTTTCCTTTTCGATTCAGCTCTAGCTAATCAGAGTTGTCAGCAGTTTTTATTTGCTATTTCCAAGAACTCTTGGGGGCAAATAACTCTCTTCAAGAACTATATGAATCGTTCAAAACAGAAAGCATGTTACTGCTTATCTTGAGACTGCATTTAGTCCTGCATGCCTCTGTGTACCAGAAGAACAAAGGATCAGCAAAGTTGATTTTAGATATTTTCAAAGACTGCAGGTTTATACAACATATCCATAGCATGAATGTAGGCATGCTTGGAAAAGAAGATCCACAGATAAATATTAGCCAGGTTTGACTACTGTAGCTTTTGCTACCATAAACACAAGTTTTCAAAGTTATGCTGTCATTGGTTTTTTTGCATCAAGTTATTTTAACGTAATGTAGTCAGAGGCAGACAATGGCACTTAAATGGAATTTTTTGAAAGACCTAACAACAGAGGAAACCCCAACTACCAACAACTAGCCCAAACTGCCATTCTTGTTCTTTCTGACAAGTATTACCTGTGGTAAAAACTGTTATAAAAGAATTTAAACAGAAATCAATCTCAGACGTCTATTTTTGTAGACCAAGAGGGCAGAAGAGCAACTGTTACCACATATTCAGCTCCCTGCTCAAAGCTCCTTTGGCAGTGCTGCTTTTTTTATTTCCATCACTATTTCCCACTACACTACTTTTCTCATACCTGATAAGGTTCCGTCTTTGGCTGCCTTGATCTTACAGCTGCACCACCGGCATAGGCCGTCTTGCCGGGGTAAAATGGAGAAAACCCAAGCTGGTTTTGCTTAAAAACAGACGTGCTTCCACGTACCTACGGAAACACAGTATGAAAAGTGGATAGAAAAACAGGTACACATTCAAACTGATTAAAAGAAATACTGTGCAGTACTTACAGGACACAGTCCTCCAAAAACAAATAAACTGAATGCAGGTTTCTTAGAGCTAGCTGCAGAATGCTGCGAGAGGGAATGAGTTCTTTCAGCTTCTGTGGGCCAGAGCAGTGACGATGAAGTATTTTTTAAAACTGCAACATCTGCCAAAATGACGTATGCTAGATGTAAATGCCTCTCGTACGTACAGAACTTTAACAATAAAGATCACACTAATTCAAGTTCTTCAATACAGAAAAATAAGCATGACTTCAGCTTCTTTAAATAGATCAACTTCACGTACAGACTGAAAACCAAGTATCACCTACAAACTTGAAAACTGTTCACAGAGCTGCAAGTAGTTTTCAGCAAACTTACCAAGTTAATACTGTGCTTCCAATGCAGATTTTTGTTTCCTTCAGGCTAAGATAAAAGAGGACCGCATAAACATCAGTGCATTTGTACGGACAAAGCTTTTTTCTGTGTTGGTAAAAGGCTGGAGGCCAGCACAGATCATAATCGCACAGGTTTTAAACCTGGAAGATTCCCCAAAGGCTGCTCTAAGAGTTAACGATCTTCTGCCCATGTATGTTTTACGAAGACACACCAGAAAGTTCTAGTGCACTCAGGTTATATTGCTAAAGCCCAGCAACTCTACTCTCAGCTGTACAAAAGATCTCTGGAAAACCTGCTGAGCACACGTCAGTCCCTGTCTATATGGGGGACTAGAAAAAGCTGCAAACCTGCTGTTCGCCCTTTCAGCGAGAAGACCTAGGTACCAACCTACATCGACACGATGCTTATTTTTTATTTTAAAATGGTGTGCTTTCCTCAATGAATTTGGCAAAAGACATGAAAGTATTGACAGCTGAAGCCTTCTACCAAGAAAGGTCAAAAAACAGCCTATAGCTTATGTCAGAGTAGTTTCTTTATCTTCTCTTGCTGAAACACAGGAAAACATCTCGTGTTCCTATTTGTCACCTGCACTTATTCACATTTAACCAGCTGTCTGTTAGATATTCTGAGTCACTCTTCCTTCTAGACAATCAGCCTACTTGTCAAGCTACGGCAAGTCAGCCTGATTTCCTACCGTCCCAGTTCAAAATTTACATATAACCTAGCTGAATGTGTATATTTCAGCACTGACTCTTTCTAACATCAGGGTATCATAAATGTATTCCAAAGCACGCTTCTATTAAAAAGGCGATAGGATTATATACTTCTAAAACACTAAAAATTCAATTTAATTCTCGCATCCAAAGTTGACATTCACCTATTTTATTTACTAAGGTGATGTGGAATATTAAAGAACGCAAGGTACTTCACATTAAAAAACAAGTCAATTAAACAGAGAACACAAAAATCACCTTCAGCAGATGCTCTAGAGGAGGAATCACTGGTTGTTGGGATGTTATCATCGTCTTTTTCAGAGGTAGAATCTTCTATTTCTTTTATGAAGGACAGCCTAGGACTGCCAATGCCAAATATAGAAGATGTCGAGGGCTGACAAGGTGGGACAGGAGAATCCAGCATGGTGTAATTCAGACGGCTCCGATGAAGAGAGGGCCTTGTTAACACAACTGGGAAGTTCAGTGCTGATCTACTTGTGGATGGTTCTAGACAAGAACAGGGAGATAATTAGCTTTGCTATAGACAAGCTCACAGAAGCCAAAACCTGTTTCCTATCGACAGCCATGCTATTGCCAAGTTCTAAGGCAAAAAGAGAGAAGCCAAATTTAACTTCTTCCTCACCCAGATAGGGTTGCATCTAACTGTCTGGCTACAACAACAACACTGCTTGCGATACACAGTATTAATGTTGCGTCCAGAAGTAGTTAACTATGAGGTTTTACAACACCACATTCTGATCCCGTGCTCAAATGCTCTAACGCTGACTTGGCCGTTCACTAAATCAAACATATATACTCCTTCTCCCATGTACAGCTTGCAATAAGCTTTACAAAATTTGAGATTACACGGTAAATTACAGATAACACTGCAGCTTCCATAATATTGGAAGAAAGGTTATATTAATCTGAATACACGACATGAAAATGAACGTTTGCAGTACTTTTTTCCCAAGTTCTTCCATATCAGTTCACGTTAGAGGCAAAACATCATCTCCTACCCATTAACTATTGGGATTTTGACCCAAGGGACAAGGATGTTGACCCAAGTAACCAGATGAGCATTTTTCCCTCTTGAAGCAAAGGGTCTGCAAACAATGCCAGTGGCCTGGAATAGGTGGCCTTGAAGTCTATCTTGCTAAATGAATGGAACTATTCATGGGTATTTTGCCTGATGAAAGCCTACTGTCTCTCCCAGGAATCTGGGCAATTCAAATGACTTTGAGCCACTATCCTCTTGATACTTGAACTGAAGCTTAAACTAGTTAGTTCAATCTTCATAACCACTGCAGTACCACTAATTAGCTCTCCAAACCATGAGCAGATTTTTAGGACAGCACCGTTTGAGATACAGAAAGTTCTTCAGGCGGAAGGCCACCCAATATAGGCTCCAGCACAATGATACCTCAGAACTGAAGAAACACATTGGTTTCAAAATGTAGTAATAATTAAAAAAAAATATCTTATTCTTAAGCATAGTAAGTAACACCCACGGACAGCAACATAAGCTGCAAAAGGTTCCAGGGTGTCCACCTGCTCCTGATCTCCTGGAGTCAGCAAGCTTGCAGTGCAGCTGTTCTTACTGAAAGCTCCTTTCACGCAGTTACATAGGAAAGCCAACATGTGTTCCTCAGTCAGGAAGACCTTCTCTATTCTTTTCTCCAAACTCATTCCCAAGCTACAGCTACACAGAAAGCCATCAATCTCCTTGTTTACAATTAGATGAGATTGGAGGCAAAGATATTTCCTCATTGTTTTTTGATTCTGCCAACAACAGAAGCAACTGACTTTCCACATTATCTATGGTTACCTACGCACGCTCAGACAAAACTTCTTTACTTATTTAAAGCTGACTTCCCCAAAACAGCTAATTTAAGAGAAACTCAAATAAGAATAGATGCAAAAATACCTTTTCAAAGACACCCCTTTCCCCCCGCGTAGACCTTAAAGTTATTGAATATTTTAAGGATAATAATCTCATAAACCACGTCCGTGCACAAGTTCCCCAGTTCACCATCAAGTTAACAAGGAACTTTACTAAATTGATCAAAGCCCAAAACAAAAAAAAACAAAACAAAACAAACAAAGTCGGGACACGAGACGGAATTTTCCTCTGCCATTCTAGCATCTAGTATTTTGTTTCGAAGACTGCAAAACAAATTAATTTTTTTAATTGCCTTAGGCAATTAGACAGATTTTCATTCCATATCTTTTAAAAGATGGAAAATGCAACCCAGCACACTTGCAAATGACTTATTTTCAGCATTTAGCACCTGGCTAATAGAGTACCTAAAGTTAACTGATGCCTTCCAAGAGCATAAGATGTATGCTTCGTAACTGTGTATACAGTTTAAAGCTAAGACGGTTTCACAAACAGTTGTTTTGACTTTTTTGTTTGTTTTTTTTCATTCTGTCAAAACCCTCATTCCAATTTCCTTTTGAAATTCAGATTCAAAACTAGAAATCTGTGAATAAATACAGATGGCCAGAATTCCAAATGATTTTTCACATACCTTGTCTACTTATTCTTGCTGGTTCAGGCGTGAATCTCTCATCGATTATGGTATCTTCATCTGCATAATCGTGGTGATAGTTTACCGGAGTCTCCTCCTGGTTTGCAGATTCATTTCTGTCTACACACTCCTCCTCACGCTTATTGAAATACTTCTGCAGCCAGGCCGGTACAATATTTCTCACAGTTTCTGTCATTCTGCTAATTATTCCCTGCTTGAAAGAAAAAACACTTGTTTAATTACAGAAACACAGTCAACAGCATATGCTGGGATACCACCTTCCACGGACCTTGAAGACAGATATTATACAGCAAATATTCAGAAGACGACGACGAGGTTGATCCCTGGCATAGGATCGCTACACTTCTGGTAAACCTAAAATTCACCTAAGATTGATTTACAACTACCTATCACTTTCTGCACTTCCAAGTGACCTTGGCAAGGTTCAAAGTTTTGAAACCTCTGCCAAAATTCACCAGCAGGTCGTCAATCTGCAAGGCTATCAGGAAACTCTACGCCTGAACAGCTCCTGACCTACAGACTTGTTCCAGGACTCTTCCTCTTCGCACCCTCACGTGAAAACCAACTAAACCAGAAGTTCAGCAACTATCTACTGCGACAGTCAGGACCATACTACCCATTAAAATCAGTGAATCTAAATATTTTCAATTTTAGTAATGCTGAATTGCAGTGACTATACGCACAAAAAACAGTTCTGCTCTCAACAGTCAGGCTAACCCAGAAGATGTCCTGGAAGAAACACAGCTATAGCTATAGCACCAGCACCTCCTCTTGCAAGAGCCTTCTAAAGCTGTTGCTGTATTTTGTAGAAGACTGACTCTGCGGCATACATCGGGTACGATCGGAGAATTCCCACCTGACCGAAATCCCCAGGAACTACGCTTAAATAAAAGATAAATTAATATAAATGAATATAATTAATAATGAAAATTAATAATAAAAATTAATATCCAGAAAGCTGACAATCATGAGCTAGGCATCCTGCTAATCATCCCTCCTGCAGGCAGGGGGAAAAAAAAAAAGTAAATTAGATCCAGGACTAGTTCCCAGGAACTTTGAAGCTGCTAACTATACTGTCTACAGTGCCCAGGCACCTTCAGAGCTTAATGGTAAGAGACAGAGGGTTTGGTGGGCTGTAATTATGATCACAAGCACACAAAACACATCTATTTAAGTATTTCTAAGAATCGACTTATCGACTAAAGTTGTAGGGGGAAGGATGAGAAAAACAGCGGGGTAGGGATCAGAACCAGAGGTATAACCTCACAAAATCGCATCGGTCGCTTTCGTGCCTCCCCAACTGCATCACTGAGAGACAATTAACATTAAGCCACAGAACCTTCTGCAGAGTGGACATGATATTGAAAATAAACTGAAATTAATTGACAAATGCTCTAAGCAAGCTATCTGCTCAAAGCTCGTCCTTTTACGTTATGAACATTTGCACGATTCGTCTGGTTACAAAGCTAACTGCTATAATAAATGCACACATGTAACATCGATCAGTTTGTCTATTTATCAAATCATTAAAATTCTTCCCCGATAAGTTACTGTTAATTTGATCTGCGCTGGATGTGCAGCAGCCATTCTCTGTGCAGAATCCCCCAGATATCCCCACGCACGTGTTTGCTCTGGCACACTCTTTAAATAAACCTACTGGAAAACACGCAGAGATAACAGACAATGGAAAAGTTAGAAAACCATCTCCACTGATTATTTTTAATCCACGTGTAAGGTTTATCAGTTAGCTACACAGTGTCGGCACACGCAAGCTATGGCACTTTCAACATTAATGCACTGTTCAAGCCAGAGGTTTCAACGGTTGCTCTGTAAGCGTGGGGAATGTTTGCATTGCCCTTCCAGGCCAGCTTTAGATGGACAAGATTGATTGTCAATATATGGTATAAGGGACTTGGCATTTCTGCAAGTGATAAAAACCTAATTGAGCAGCTATCCACGCGTAGCGCTCCCTTGGTTTTGCATATGATAATCAATCCCCTCAGCTACGTTGCTCATTTAATAGCGGAGAGGTTTTGGCTGAACAAACATGTGCAGAGGGCATCTCCAGAGCATCTCTCTGGGCGTCCTGACATTTCTTAGCAAAGAGCTGCTGGGAGGGATCTCGGCGCGTCCCCCCTCCAGCACGGGGATTTTCACAGCCCGAATTGACGGACCGCTTTCACCGTCAACCTGCTGTACCCTACAGCACAAACGAGAAGCAAAGCCTGGCAGGTAACGTTCAGAGAATTGATGATGGGCTGAGGAGGGGTGCAGGGAGCGGGGAAAGCCCTGGGGGTGGCACTGGGGGTCCTGAGGGCAGCGGGCTGGGGGTGAAGGGGAGGGGGAGGAGGGGGGTAATGGGCTGGGTAGAGGGGTAAGGGGGTAAGTAAGGGGCTGAGGGGGTAACTGAGGGGGTTAGGAAGGGGCTGAGGGGGTAACTAAGGGGGTAACTAAACGGCTGAGGGGGTAACTAAGGGGGTAACTAAGCCGTTGAGGGGGTAACTAAGGGGGTAAGGAGGTGGGTAGGGGGTAACTAAGGGGATAAAGGGGCGGGTAAGGTAAGGGGGTAAGTAAGGGGGTAACTGGTGGGCTGAGGGGGAAGGGCCCGCTGTGGGGGGGCCGCTCCTCACCCGCTTGCTCCTGGCACAGGGGGGCTTCGCGGCGCCCAAACGGTGGCGCCGCCTCTTCACCTTGCCGCCGGCCGCTCCTCCTCCTCCTCCTCCTCCTCCTCCTGCTCCTCCTCCTCCTGATCGGGCTCCTGGGCTGCCGCCCGGCGCCCCGCCGCCACCGGCCCTGCCACCGCCGGCCATGCCGCTGCCGGTCGCGCCGCTACCGGTCGCGCCGCCCGAGGCCATACCGCCCCCCCCCCGCGTTCGGTGCCGTCACGGGGCCCCCCCGCCCCCCGCCGCCACGCGCCGCGGGGCCTGCCCTGCCCCTCGTGGGAATAAAAATGTTGTTTTTGCAGAGTTACGTTGTTTAAAGGTAAGGAATGGGGTATTGAGGTGTGCTTGCAGCGATAAGAACGCTTAGCAGGCGACCTTGTAAAATGCAGACAACCAGACTCCGTAGAACAATTCGGGGAAAATCACGGTGTTGAGTCAAGTCAGGTAAGTGAAGAAACATCACCGCTTCAACCAGTAAAAAAGTCAAAAGAAATTCGAAATTTAACAGGCCGGCAACTGAAGGCCATGCATTGTCTGGGAAGCATCAGACAGATTGTGAGCCTGGATCACCCCCTCAGTGGGGAAACAGGGGAGGGTCCCGTCATCAAAAAGTATATAAACTGGGTTTTGGAACCAGCAGGGGCGCTCCTGCTCGTGGGACGCCCGCCACTGCGATCGCGAATAAATTCCTGCTTCGCTGAGCTCCTCGCCTGAGCCCAAGTTCTTGGCTACGGAGTGTTTCTCACAATTTGGGGCTCGTCCGGGAGCCAGTCGCCTACTGGGGAGCCCCACCGCCGCAGCAGCAGGAAGGCATGCCCCGCTGATTTCAGCGGTCCTGTGCATCGACGGCGGCGGTTCTGCGGAGAGCTGACAGAGGGCCCGAGACTGATGAAAGAGGCAGGATCCGTGAAGGAGTGGGGAAGGGAAGAAGGCAGGCACTCCGGGTTTGAGAATTGATCCGGTAACTCTGTGCACAGACCAAGGTAAGAAATAGGAAGTATTGCCTTGGGGGTCGGGTGAGACTCTGTGTGCCGTGTGATTGAGACGTACTTTTGTACGGAGCGAGTGTGGAGTCCTGATCCGCGGTTCCGCAGCTCCGCGAGGGGCGCGGCCGGAGACGGCCGAAGCGTGAGCTAAGGGAGAGAAAGGAAGAGTCTCGGGAAATGCGGTGTATGGTAAGCCCTTGCACGGGGAAGTGCTTGGCAATACACCAGGGAAATTTGGTGTGCGGTAGTCCTCGCACGGACGGGACGCCCGCCACTGCGATCGCGAATAAATTCCTGCTTCGCTGAGCTCCTCGCCTGAGCCCAAGTTCTTGGCTACGGAGTGTTTCTCACACCCTCCCCCTCCCTCCCTCGCGCGCCCCCTCCCCTCACGGGAACGCGCGCCCCCCCCTCCCGCTGCCGCTCCCGTTCCTCGCCCCGCCCCGGTCCCGTCCCGGTCCCGCCGCCCTCCCGCTCCCGCCCTCAGGACCCGGCCGCCATAATGAACCCCGGCCCGGCCACCGTAAGCACGGGGCTAGGAGTCACCTCCAGAGCCTCCCCGCGCCGTGGCGCCGACCGCCGGTGTGCCGCAGCACCGCGCCGGGCGTGGGACGGCGCCCCGAGCCCACAGTGCTCGTCAGAAAAGCCCCGCACCGACAACCGATACCCCCGCACCGACAACCAACAGCCCCCACGCCGACAACCAACGCACAAGCAGAGTTTTAGGCCGGATTCGTGGCCCCGTTGGTCCGGGAAGCGGTCGTCACGCTAAATTCTACCTTACGGCAGGGGAACGATGGGCATCGTGACAGATCGCCGCCCCAGAAAATAAACACAGAAATAAATAATAAAAACGATAACGGGACGTGAATCGTGCCCTTAATAACAGACATTGGGCAGTGAAATCACCGACTTCTGCAACAATCCGTGCTCAGGGAACTGACTAAAACCCCTCCTGCATTGGCCATGTAATAGCTAGGCAAACATCACATAATACTTCCCTCCCTCACGTACACCAAAGCTATTAAGGCAACCATAGTAGTGTGATAACGTGATTTTTCTCCTCCAGATCAGCGTCAAAGGCAGCTACGCTAGGTTTGCTCATAAGTTCAAACGCTGCTTTATTTATTTATTTAAATGCCATTTTTCCTATTTAGAAGGATTTCCATAGGGTGACAGGCCTTTAATGACACTCACGACTCAGAAACATTTGCCGATGCAGTCAAACGGTGTCTATTAACGCGAGGCACTGAAGTTAATTGGTATTAAAAATGAGCCAAAACGAAAGGCAAGTATCTGCGTGTCCAGCAGAATGACAGCGATCATCACCATTTGATCAACCTTCCCTGTGAGTTCTATCTGCAAGTTACTTTGAGGTAGCGCTAGAAAGAAGCGGTTGGTCCAGAGCATCCCTGCAAAAAGAAACATCCACGGCTTAAGTACCGTTTACTCTTTTGGTATCCTTTTAAGTACTTTTTACCCGTTTCGGACTCCTGCCTTTTCCCGGCTCACTGATGACAGCATTAGTAGCCCCTCAAGCTACTGTCCTACAGCCTTTCCCATCAGTGAAGAGATAGGAAAAACCCCACTACTTCTTGGAAGAGAAAACCAGCAGGTTTTTGAATAAAAGCACTCTCTGTTGCAGCTAGGTACAACGAAAAGAGTTTATGAAATCATTACGGGACATTCTTGTAGAAAACTTCCTCAAGCTTGGAAGAAAAAAAAACATTTCAGCTAAGTAAAACAGAAAATAACTGGAAGAAGTGAAGTATGGCGGTGTTGGAAAAGTTGCTTCAAAGACTTGTTTAATTAAAAAGAAGGAAGAAAGCAAGTCCCTACTGCAATCCCATCTTTGTCAAACTGATGGCGGGCACCAGTACGATGTGTTCAGCTAACACAGGCTGGAAGTTGTAACTGCAGCTGTGAAGTTTACCCAGTAAAAAGACTCCGCAAAGCATTCTAGCAGTTCCGATGCAATCACTGCTTCCTGAATTTGTGACTCACGGTTAACACGGCAGTACAGGAAGAAGTCTGGCATTCACTGTGCTCTTACGGTAAAGAATCTGCCCTGCGCACACCATCCCAAGCCAGGTATGCGCTCCTAACAGGAAAGGACGATAGGCTGATAAGTCTCAGCAGAGGGAAAAAGACATCAGAGAACTACTTTATAACAGCAGCACGCGGGCTGCAACCGACGTTCTCTTCCTCTCATCATTTTCATTTCTGTGGACTCCAAGAGAATACACTCCCAACATTTTTCAGCTCTGGAGAACAAACAGCCCAACCAATCTCATTCACTGAACTACAAAACTGGTATTTTCACTATCTAGTCCGGAAAAGGAGGCGCACGTCTCTAACGTACAGTGTAGAGACCTTGTTAATAGGCAAAGTCTGCATAAAATAGGTGGCCACAGCCTGATTTTCTGACGTTCAGGGCCTTGGGTCACACACCACCACAGTATCAGACTTAATGAAGTCACCAATCTATGTGGGCCCCTCATTACACAGGTCACCTGTTATGGACCAACCTCTCAAAGGCCAAAAAACCGCACTGATACTGCCGGGCCAACACATATCTGTAGCATCCCATTTCTGGGTGACAACACAATGAATGTTTCCACAAAGTACTCGATGCAACCTAACTACTGTGTTTGGTGATGCAAAGCAAGCCGTGTCAAAGCAGCGTGGCACCCAGGCACATTCCTGGAAGATGTTTTGCTGCTCACGTTGAAGAAAATAGATAAAAAAATCCTGTGCAGTTTGCACTTCTGAGCTCAAGTACCACAGCTATGCACTACAATTGAAGTGGCATCAAACCTTGTAAGGTTTTGAAGCTTCAGCACTGCCATCCAAATTCAAGGAGGCTGCATCTATTATCTTGAATTTGCCCCAGCTCAGTCCCCTGAAACAATTCCATAGACACGTACAAGCAACCCTTTTCCCACCCAGATTCTTTGCTTCATCTATTCCACCTCTACCTTGTGTCATATTCTTATTAATCTGCCCCTCAAAAGACTCCCTGGCTCACACAAAGAAGCAACCCAACAAATCCCTGTTCCCAGCCACGTTGCTTTCATGCTTTGGGAAGAGTTAACTGCAACAGCTCTAACTGTGATGCCACCTCACCCCCTCCACCTATGTGAGGTTCTTTGCCTTCTGTCTCCTCCTACGTGTACACCTGCACTAGAACCAGGAAGAATGTGCTTCCTACAATACCCCAAGAGCCTCTTCTGTTTCAGGATGTCATCATTTCAATTCAGGACTGAAAGTATTCCTAGCAAAAACCCAACAGCTAATAGCTAACAGAAGCAGTTGCTGGTGATCAGCTACAAGTAACCTGGAAGTACTGAGGAGTCACAAAAGAGAATTTGCATTACATTTAAGAACAGCATGCAGCTTAGGACCACTGCTTTCACTAACTACACTAAGCCATAAAAAAGAATTGGATTCTTACCTGCCATCACAGCAATTATGGTTTATGTTGCCCCCAACATATGTATATAATGTTGCCCCCAACATTATGTTGCCCCCCTGTTGCTGCAGGAAAAAGTGGGCACAGGTGTTTCCACAGCAAGGCCTGTGAGTGTCTCCCATATATACTTCCAATCTAAGCAAGCACATGAAAGGCTTGGCTTGTCGCTTACCTAAGGAACCAGGAAAACAAGGGAAAGCTAGATATTGCTTGTGTCCTAATGCCCATATAAAAATAAAGACAGATGAAATACCCTTACTACCTTGTTAAATTCCATAAGCCGGAAGAGAACGTGCTGCACACAGGTACAAGTAAAATCCCTTGCTGGCAGGTTTGCAGAAACAAATTTTTTATTTACACAGGCAAGTCTTATCTTTAGACCCCATTTACCTCTTTACATTTCTCGAATATTTACATGACTTCATGATGCTCCAAGAAGAGAGTGATGAACAAAAAGATTACAGAAACTGTCAAAAGCATAGCAAAAAAAACCCAACCTATCATTGTGCTTTAAAACTTATGAGCTAGAATAATGTAGAAGAAATGTAGTTTTAGCACTTTGGCCCTAACGGTCATGCTCTAGAAGACACTTAAATAGCAGAGGGGATTTCAGAAGTGACCGTATCCAGAGGTTGCCAGTGACAATTCATGAGTGAATCATAGAGTTCTTCGCTTGTCTCCGTGAATTGTCTGTTCATTTCATCAACATCCAAGTAGAGCTGTGGATCTGAAAATAAAAGCCTGGTAAGTCCAAGTATCAAATCTGAGGCATGCGCACAAAAAAACTTCACGTGAAATGGCTAATAAACTGTATTTTAAGCTAAGTGTAATAAGCTATTAGATCTATCAAATTTTAGTGAGGTATTTAGTCCTCTAAAATTTTGAGCCTCACAACTCCAACTTTTGGGAATTTGTATATTAGAAGGCTGGGACTAGAATTGTCTTTCAAGATAAAGACAAAGACAATGTTTAAGATAGTAAAGATAACGTTTAAGGATAACCAGCCATGAAACCTTCCCAAGAGTCATTTAATTCACTTCTACGGCAATACACGTTACATAGGATAGTTTCTAAACACTAACACAAAATGCCTCCACGTGAGGAATTTTGCAAACCTTCCAGGACACAAATATGTTTTGTACCGTATTTGTAAGTGCAAGCTGAATCCTCCTTTTGGAATCTGCAACATAAGCTTTTACCTCAGGGTGGAGAACAAAGCTTTTGCATATTACTGAGTTTCTAATATAAAATCTGTTTAGCGGAACCAATACAAAGAACAAAATTCTGTATTAGACCATTTTCAAATGGGAATGAAGGCACAGGTACAAGAAACGTGCTGCGAAGCATTGACAGTGTCCCGTTTTACTTGATGCGGTCAGTGTATGCTGTATCAGCTTTAAAACCCCAACTGATTGCAGATCAACCCCACAGAGGTTTGACCTCAGCTGAATTTTCAAGATGTTCTTCATCCAGTAGAGGTTGGCTTGTATTGTTAAAAGGCACAAGTATGGCTAAACTCAAGTGACAATGATAGAACCCTTATTACCGTCAGTAATTAGGTCATCATCGCTTTCAGTCATAACTGAAGATTCCTGAAAGACAGAAAAGGCTAAGTTTAATCATAACTCATTTCAGAAAGCATCACAGATTCAAAGTGCTGCAGTCTCAATCCATTCCTTCTTCCTACAACTACAAGGATAGATGGCATTTTATCTATTTATTTTTAGAAGAAAGCCAATATTACAGTACAGGTTGGAAGGGACCTCCGGAGGTCACAACTAATACATTGACCACGATAAGACCACTTACAACAACTGTTTAATTTGCTTTAAGCAAAGCAAATCAGAAGAACAGGAACAGAAGAAGCATATGCAATTATGCTGTCAAAACCATTCTTTGGTATGCGTGAACAAATAATGGTGTATAAATCACTAATTCTATGGATTTACTATTTAAGCACTTAAATACAAACATCTCTGAATGGAATCTGCTCTTTTAACTTCACACTAAGTAGAAAGCATGTTTTCAACTTCGGATTCTTTTTGCTGATTCACACAAATCTGTACAACATACTATCTGTGAAATATTTTCTTTATAGCAAGCGTGCACTATCTTTACCTCAAAAACAGCTGGAGCCATTAAAGAATCTCCTAAAGAGCAGTCTCCAACAGCTTGCATGCTGTCACAGGGAGCATAGGAGCTGTAGTTGTAGTCAGCGTAAGCATCGTAACTCCTCTGTGAGTAGTAGTTCTGGTAATCTTGGCAATAATCATTATAGTTGTATGACTGGTACCGCTGCAATTCTGCTTTCAGTCTGAAACATGAGAAGTTGCATACAGTCAGAGAACAAGAGACTGTAAACCCAGTTCTGAACTTAAACAATTTGTCAGCTTACATACTTCAAAGCTTAAAAGGAAGCTTTCCTAAACAGTCACCTAAGTGACAGCTTAAGTCACAGCTCAAAACCTCATTTCTATAGAAGCAAGCATCCTCACCTTTGCCAATACCAGAAGGAATTGTTCTCATGGATTAACTCCAGAGCCTTGACATGGTTACCTGTACACATCAAGTATTTTTAGCGTTGGCATAAGCAAGCTGCTGCTAAGTCTCTGTGCTTTGCTAAAGATTGATTTAAGACCAGAGACATTTATCAAGCACAGCTGCTTTAAAGATGCAGTCTTAACCCTTCTATCTTTTGTTTGGTTAATTACTAGATCTTATTTCCAGAAAGAAGTGAATGGAGTCAGATTATCCATTTCAAAGAAGCATCTGACACCGCCTGTCAGTTTGCCATGTCTACCTCCACCTGCTCAGTTTTTTTGTTTGTTTAAAGTCCATTAAACATTCAACAGCTGCCAACTATACCGCTCAGGTGAAGTCAGTCTTGCTTAACAACACAATCGCGATTCTCCAGCATGACGCCTTATTATTAGTGGGAGAATTACAAAATACACTGGTTCTTAAGAAGAAAGGGCCAGCTGATTAGCTTTCACTACTTTCCCTTTCAAGATTTTCTCAGGGGCAGCTTCAGACTAATGACAAGAACCAAGACAAGTGCTATCTGTACTAAAACTGAGGTACACTGCATAAAGAACATTCAGATAACCCAGCTGCATATTCAAAAAAATCCGCTGTTTAGACTTGTCTTCACTGATTCTGTACAGGCAGACCTCCTGTGTTTGCAGTGCCCAGTTTCTCTCACTTGAATTGGGGATGCAGAGAAGTGAGTTCTATGCTTTTGGGGAAGAATACAAGCTGAAGGCATTCTGAAATAGCTTCCAAACTAAGCAAACATGAGGGACAAACTAATCCAATGGCTGGGTATTGCAATGCTAAGAGAGCACGGTACTCAGCCATTCAGAAACGTATTACTGATGTGTATTTTAATACCTACATTTGTTTCAATACTGCAAAGCTACACAAGTTCTAATAAAGAGGTAATCCATTGTCTTGCTACTGTAGTAAACAAACAGAAGATACATCATCTTAGGTCTTCTGCTTCCGACTGCACTCTTCCTACATACAGTTGTGTAGGGAAGGAAAATCTGAAAATACTGTTGACGTTCTTCTGGATAGCCGAAGCAAGAAAACATGTTTGTGGCTTATTCTTGTTTTCAAAATAAAACAATATTAATTTAATCAAAAAATTTTGGCAAAGAAGTTTGGACAGTGCTCTCTTGGAGAAGAGCATTTCCATTCTAAAGCAGAAGGAGGCAACATTTGCAGAATTATGCTAGGTAAACAGAAACAGAAGTGTCATTTTTTACTATTTAACAGAACACACAAGCTAACCTCATGAACATACTGAAATTGTTTAAATGAAGTCCTGTTTTGTCAGTATCCTGGATCAAAGTTCATCAAATTTGGTATCAATTCTTTAACCGTTCAGAGACCTGAATTGCCTTAAATAAGTGATAGAACTGAGCCGGTAGAGTAAGAAACCCTCTCAGGAAGTGCTAAGCTTTAAACTCCCCATTGCCCTAAGCTCATGAAAAGCAAAGAATAGCATTCTAAACCTGTTCTAGTAATAACGCCTTTGGCTTTCTCCCTGCGTTCCCATTTTTTCCCCCCACTTCTTTCCTGTCAACCCACTGTAAAACTAGTTATGTGCTTCTCTCAAACTAGAGGGAAAGCTCTAAGAACAAGAACTCCCTAGCATATAAAACCACTTGTTGTCCCTTCTACCTTATGCAGGCCCAAACCTGAAAATATTTACCAATGCATTCAGCTTTGCTACTGTTGAGAAACAAGGCTGGTTGCAATGGCAGATAAGCCCAAGTTGCGCTGTCTGGCTAGACTTAACAGTTGGATTCCCCCAGCCGTCCTGAAGCAGGTTGATGAATCCAGGGAGTCAAAACATAGGACTTCTGCATTTCTGGTTTTGTAGACTGCATCCTGTGTACAGCCACTACAGCAAGGGCCACAGACTTTCCAAAGGCAGAGCTACAAGAATCTGATTATTTAGAATAACTGTATCAATGCACAACTCCTTGGTTACCTTTTAGAAATTCCTATGCTCAGCCGGATTCCTTTTCCCCCCAGACCTGGTGCGTTCTGGCAGTCTTGCAGTGCCTTCATCTGATCACCTTGCTCACCAAATCTGACATAGGCATACCCTCTACTATTTTCAAAAGGGAGAAAACCAATTCTAGTATGCATAACAGTTACAAAGCTAACGAATTCAATTTCTGTCTTCTACAAAAAACAGAAGATAGCAGCTACTATAGCTTCTATTACTTAAGCAACCTCTCTGGCATGTGCACGTGCACAGAAAAGGCTTTCACCAAATTAAAAAACTTGGGCCAGAAGCAAAAAGCTTATTCCTTGGTAGCATTAAGATGCAACTCACTGAGAGCCAGCAAAACAATACATTTTAAGTGCTCTCTGCGTAAGTAATCAGATTCCATATTTCTGCATATACAGCAGTTAATCAGTTAGCACTAACCCACTCCTTTTGGAGCCACAAACTTTATTGGTCACAAACACCAAGAGCTGGCTGTAATTATCTGAACCAGTATTAACCGGTACCTCTGAACTCTTCAAACAAAAATATCTTTCAGGTGCTCTTAGAAGAACAACATCAATTGCCTGCAACAATTTGATGGCTTTGCTAAACGGAGCACTGAAAAGCACAGTGGTACAGTTTCTTTTGTAGCCTGTTCAGAAATTATAGCCCCGTGCCTACAGCTTCAAATCAGGCCAAGCTTACCAGCCCAACTCTTACAGCTTAAGTTCACTGCACTCGAATGCCTTCAAGACGTGCTTTTAGGAGCCATGGAGAAGAACCCTCTGGTAAGACCACCATTATAAAGTACTGAGTGTTGTTTTACACTTAAAATAGAACTATCTGTTACAGTCATTCATCAGCTTTCCCTAGGCTGCTGCTCTCTCACTACTGAATGTGATCCTGCTCTCAGTTTCCCACTAACTTTTTCCCCCAGCGTTTATGGCCTCTTTTCATCTATGACACTTTTAAGGGACTACACCGTGTTGAAAAATGCTGGTTAACATTTCCTTTTACACAAGGTGCCTCATCAAATTTTCCTGACTAAACCAAACCCCAGAACCTTAACTAGAAGAGGAAGCACACAAACACACACGCCTCCCTGGCCACCATATCTCCCCAAAACATATCTGTTCAGTAACAGACCAACTGTAAGAATACTGCGATTAAAATCAGTATAGCTCTATACACTGCTTTTGTTCGGGATTACTAGCTAATGTCCTTCCCCTTACCCCTTCTGGAATTAATACTGAATTCTGTACTCTAAAACGTGGTTCTTAAGTCATACAAATGACATTTAACAATCAGAATTTTTCCACACAGCGATCCTCAATAAAAACTTCAATCCTCTACTGCAGTCTTTCAACAAATTAAAGGAATACAAAACTGGCTAATAACTGTTCAGTGATTTTTGGACCTTTGTAGCACTAGAGTAACAGCAGTACACTCTGCAGCATAGTTGCAAGTACGTGGGAATAAGATACTCTCTCTCATCTCTTTTTTTCTCTGAAAAGTGTGAGGCCTCTATTTCACCCTACTAAAGATTTTACCACCAACTGTACTGCTAGCATTGAGACACTGCAACTTCTGTGCTTGTATGAGATGCAGGACAGGTTCCTTAAGGTGTCGCAATTTTTTGTCTAAACCTAGTGTTGAGATCAGAAAAGGGATTGCTACTAATTGCGTACGTATCAATAACCAGGACAGAAGACATGCTGCATATAGGAATTAAACTTTTTCTAAAGCTCTAGTACATGAACATATCAAATCCCGCAGATTTTTTCTAGTATGGTTTCAGAGGTCTTACTTGATGGACATAAGCGCACAAGTGAAGACAAAAGATACACTGTTTACCTGAAGTACTGGTTTGCAAGTACTGCTTCTCTTCTGTCCTTCCCAAAATAAACGGTGAGGCAGCTGCAGACTCTGCACCTGAACACTCTGAGTGAACACCGAATGTAAATTATGGCAAGGCAGCATTTTGTGGACGCAGCCGCAGCACCAAAACCTGCAGAAATAAGTGAATGTCAAGTCCGTAACCCACGGTGTATCTGCAGTACGTGAAGGTTTGAACTACATTCTAGTCCTGATCTTTCCAGTCAAAACTGTTTAAAAAACAACCCACCAAACAGTAAAAGAAACAAGAAAACCCCATGCTTCCTCTCTACATAAAACTTTTCACAATTGTGTTTTCTGCCCACCACCTGGCTTTAAAAAGTATACGAACTTCTTTGAAAGATCATGTTTTTAGTCTGAACTCCAAATGAACAACGTGTAGGGCATGTAAAGAACAAGCACGTCATTAATGAAAGCTTTTCTCTAAAAAGGATAAACTTATTCTTGGGGAAAAGTGTGGAAACAGATGTTATCTAGGCAATATTCCTACAGGAAAAACGAATAATTTTGCCACACCTCAAAGGAAAAAATAATTGTGCTTAACAGGTAAGAAAATAAAAAAAATCAGAGCAAACCAAAAAATAAATCACAGAATATGCATCCTCGTTTTAATCATGAAGTATTACCTTTGAGCTCTGCTTTGGTGCTTGGCTTTGCACTTTCACAGGCTACACACTTCGTGGCCTCTGCTTTGTTTTGAACCAAGCAGGTCTCCCAATCCCAGCTTCCTTCGGGCTTCTTGAATTTGTCTAAATCCAGAAATTCTCCAGAAGGAGCAGAAAATGCAGATGCACTGCTACTGGTCACAGGTGTTGGACCCTCTGTGAGACAAACAAGACAGTTAACCATCCTGTTTGAACATGAACTATAAAATGAACATTAACTTTTAAATTTGATTTGTCAAATCCCACAGAAATGTTCAAAACTACTCCGCAACTCCCCCCCCCGCCCCTGAAAAAAATAAAAGCCACCAAAAACCCACAAAGAAACAAACAAACAAACAAAAAAACCAGAGTGGAACTCAAAGCTTCCAAACAACACACAACTCTGTTCAGCACACAAGCTTCTGCTGCTGTTGACGACAGTGTAACCTCCATAAAGAGGCCTGACAGGTGCCTTTTAAAAAAAAGGTGCCTTTTAAGAGAGAAGCAGAAGATAACGCTTCAAATTCAAAACCGGAAAGACAAGAATGCCTCTTCCCTTCCACAGCACACGCAGAAAACTTTTATCCTAGGATTACTTGCATCGCTCTTCCTCTTGACAAGTGCAACGTAACCGTGCAATTCACTGCACCATGGTCACAGTAAAGCCCTCATTTCCAAAATTCCTCCTTGCAATGGCAAGAGCCTCAGACAAAGATGCCGACTGACCGCTCAGAGGTTGGAAGTCCAAGAGAATCAACTCTGTCTGAAATCCATTATCTTACCTCAGGAAATTTCAGTCTTACCGCACAGGATGATTACAAAAGCCCGGTCTAGTCCATCTTAATTTGTTTCTTCCACGATATATTTGCACAGGTGTTTTTCGATGTAATGGCATGTTAAATGACATTTAGAGTCAAAGTTAGAATTAGAATCGTATTTTAAAAACAATACAACCACGCTCAAAATCAATTACGGTCACACACAATGGGAAACAACCCAGTACTGCCCTGAAGAAGTTACCCAGCGGGTCACTCGCTTTCTTGAAGCCTACCACTGACCTTCATAGGCATCTCTCTGCTTTAGCTTAAGACTAGTTAAGACTACACTGTCTTGAAATCTGGCTTCACATCTCCCCTCAATTACATACAAACGGTGAGTAGAGGCATTTTGGCCACATTCTGTAATTTTTTTTACTTATTTTTTGAAAGAGAAAAACGCAGTCATTTTTAACTCTTTCTATGGAGTTCTCATTTTCGCCAGTGAAAAATCACTATGTTGTTTTTAAATTAAGTCACCCACTTCAGCCATCTTCCCTCACCAGCTGCAAAGCCGGGGGTATCTGCATTGATCCAGCTCCGTACTAATACATTTCACAATCAGTTCAATTTATGCGACAGGCTGGAACCTGGGCTGAGACCTCTGAAGTGCCTGTAAACCAATCCTGCAGACAGCCGCTAACCCATCAACCGTACCTGGGAATCGTGTTGCTTAAAATATTCCATATATGCAACGTACTTTTATTCTGTACAAGATTCACAGAGGCTAGGATGGAAACAACAGGAAAAAAAGGACCATACCTGGTTTCTCAGACTGACAGGCTACACATTTGTTATCTTCCGTCTTATTTGGTACAAGGCATATTCCACAGTCCCAAGAGCCTTTCGCCTTCTTAAAGTTGTCTCCAAAGCCCAGAGTGGCTGTTGTGTCAGTGCTGCTCGAGGAGGATGTCACTGTCACCGAGCTGTCTGTGACCACTGGTCATGTCAGAGCAGGCATTACTCCCGTTCCAGGTTTTGGTGTCTCACATGCTATATACATTTTGTAGCTTCCGGTTTGTTTTGGACAAGACATGTATCACAATCCCACGTTCCAGGTACTGTTTTGAATTTGTCTCCAAAGCCCAGCATCCCTGCTGGGGGCGCTGCTGGCTTTGAGGTGTCGCATTGACTTGAACTTACTGTCTGTTTCATACTCTCAACTGTTGAGGCTTTAGTAGCTTGACAAGTTACACATTTGTCCTTTATGTCTTTGTTTTGCAGAAAAGGGTCACATGTATCAGATTGCCAGTACGATGCTTGTTTAGAAGTCTCTTTACCTGCAGAAAAAGTTGTTATTGCGGGCCTAGTATAAACCACTGTGCTTGTTGTAGGTTGTGCAGACGTAGAAGAGCGTGTTTTCAACAATCCAAAGTCTAGGAAGCAAGAAAAAAAAGTCTTCCTGTTAGCGCAGCACCTCACTACGTGTAACTAAGTGACTTTACTAGAGGGCAAAAATTTCAACTCAGGTGCCAATGGTTACAACTAGACATTCAGACCGAGCGCAACAGGAAGTCCCCAGAAATCTTATCGAAACGGATGAAATTTCATCTGCTGCACTGGGTCACAACAGAACATTTCGTTAAAGCTTCATTTAACTCTTTGTTTCCAAGGAAGCTTTAAATCAACATTTTCACTGGTCGATACAAGTACAAACAGACAGTAGCTGACTGAAATCTGACAGTCCAACGTGGAAGGGAAATAATACAATTTGATTAAGACGCGATGCCCAATCGAATCAAATTTCTAAAGCTCCTCCTTCCGTAGCAGATGACTCAGATCTACTCCAGTAACTGTACAGAAGTTTGTCCTCGGAGCAGCAATCCATACGGTATTTTCCCACAGATGCTGAATATTAATTAAATAATAAAAACTCAAGACAATTGAACAACTGTCTAATTTTCTATCATCTTTTTCAAAATGCATCGGACACAGGACAACTCCTTATTTAAAAGGTGGCAATTTTAACAGAAAAGACAAGCTACTAATACAGAAAGACTAAAGGAAATGCATCTTAAACAGCAGCTCAAGTTGCTTGTAAATCTACCTTGAACATAGTTGTTTTGTGGTTTGTTTGTTGGTTTTTTTTTAGTCAAAAATGAAGTCTTTGAACAATGTGGATTTAGATTTTGCTTCTTTGAAACCGATAAAGAATGTGAATGTCACTTCACTCAGAGGTCTTTCCTTAAACAAAATGCACAATGTATTTTCTCTCACTTAGCTCTTTCCAGTAGAGAAATGTGCTGCCTTCTTAACAAGTATGTAAGTTAGAAGAAGACTTTTGGGAAAAGATCAAATTCAATAAAGCCCTTTTTCTTAAAAGATATCTTTTCCACAGACACACTTTATGAAACTGTTGAAAACAATTGCAATTGCTTAAAAACCAAATTCAGAAAAGGGTTTTTAACGTAAAACACTCCACTTCTGTTTGCAGTTTAAATTTTAATCCACAGGAACCATTGTAAGCTAAGGCCCAAAGATTCGCAGCTTTCGCCATGTATTTGGAACTGAAGCTCTTTCCTATTCTTTCTTCACCTGGGCTGAAGGTGGGACAGGAGTGTTGAGTTTTACAAACATTTCCTTTTCAATTCCACAAATTGTATTTACTTAAAATGAAACACCGATTATCTGGCTAATTCTCTTAGTACCTCATTTACAATTACATCCTAACACGTAAAGGAGATGCAACCCATCTGCTTTTCATCTTGCAGTTTTACTTCCAGCAACAAACACCACTTAGAATAGAAGGGGGCAGATGCACCCTAACAAACGCAGCGCTTAATGTAATGCTCTCCTACATTCATATTTATAGCAGATACTCTATTAACCATAAGTCGTGTGTTGGTTTTTTTTTTAATAAAAAATGCTAGCGTATTTTTTGCAGCATCTTTTTAAAAGGAGTTCATTATCTCACCAGGATTTTTTAGAACGTCTAAGACGCTTCCTTCCTTTAATACGTGGGCAGTGGTGAAGGGACCACCAGCAAAATCTTTGACCTCCTCTTTCTGTGTGTTGATGTTGGTTGAGGTGGTGGTGTCTTTTGAAACAAAAGAAAACAAAAACAGCTTTCACAATGTGACCTAGTTAGAGCAGATTATACTCACTTTTGTTAGAAACAAGAATTTCCAGCTTTCATGCTTCTCACATAAGAATCTTCACAAATTCTACTTACTTTGCAATGCTTTATGATTACAAGCAAAACAAAAAGCAACAAAACAAAACAAAAATTATAAAAGCAGATCTGTCACTGGAAAAATACTGCAGAAGTCCAACACTGCCTGGAATTGCTAGCATGCGCAGACAGGACAGATTGAAGATTTAATAAAGAAAAAAAGGAAGATCAGCACTTCAGATCTGAAGTGCTAAAGTTTCAGTTACCTAGGGTAAGAAAGGGCGTCACTGGAGTACCACTGGGTCCAGAAAGTTCTGCCGATTTTACAACGGGAACACTAAATGTAAACCCAATCTGCTATGAACAAGAGAGGTTTTTCAGATTCTCAAGCCACAGGAACTTCAATCGAATGCACACACAAAACCAAATCTGAAAGCTGCTCTTCACATTTGTAGCACGCATGCTGAATGACAAATTATAAGCCAGAAGCCTACATACTTTTCTCCATCAAGGCAGATTCTGCTTTAGTGTTCTGCAACAGCCTACTAAATGCCTAAGAAAAAAAGTCAAGCTCCTTTATTATTTTACTTACAGAAGACGTAGGTAGCACTTCTGCCTCAGTAGATTTCACAACTGGAGATGAAAACGCGAACTCAGGACTGCTAACAGTACTTGTTGGTTGTATCTGTATTTTCAAAAGAATTAAAGGTTTATATTTAAGAGCAACAACTACCTGAATTCACTACCCAACAGAAGTCCCGCAGTGACGTCGAAAAACCTGATGTTTGAGTTATTTTGCAGATAAAAGTAATAATAAAACACAGGGAAGTTTCCAAGTGGGTATAGGACAATATCTTCAAAACCAAATTCCAGAAACTGAGAGGAAAAGCTGGAGATGCTACTTAGGTCTAAATGCACGGAAAAGCAAGCCAGGAAGCTGAAGAATGGCAAACTCAGCCCAATGATACTCCAAGAACTTCAGCAAACACCTCAACATGTTAAAGCAGCTGTCTACTTCAAACCGTACAAAAAATATTTCAAGTACTCTGGAACAGATTAATGTTTATTTTATTGCAATAATATGCCAATTATTGCACCCTAGGCTCATTCTATGTGAGGCTTATATGACCACGTTACCTCTAATTTAATAACTTAAATAAAGTTGTGGTTTAACCATTGCAGGCAACTAAGCACCACACAGCCACTCGCTCACTCCCTCCAAATGGAACAGGGAAAAGAACTGGAAGTAAAGAAGTAAAGTTGTTAAATTTGAGGTAGCATTAATGACTCATCGCATGTAATGGCTACCTGGAAAGACAAATGCCATAACCCTGTACATACTCCCCACTCCTTCCCCTTCTTTCCCCCAGCATTTATTGCTGAGCACGATGCTAAATGGTGTGGAATATGCCTTCGGTCCTCTGGGCTCCGCTGTCCTGGCTGAGTGCCCTCCCAGCCTCTTGTGCATCCCCGACCTCCTCGCTGGCAGGGCAGCGTGAGACACAGAAAAGGACTTGTCACTGTGTAAGCACTGCTCAGCAACAGCTAAAACAACCAGTGCCTTACCAACACTGTTTTGCTCACAAATCTGCAACACAGCATCATCTAGCATCATCTACTACGAAGAAAATTAACTCTACCCCTGCCAAAACCACTATAAATAACTTGGCATAAAGTCCACACCCCCCTTCCCCCGCAGACTTCCACAGCATTTGAAGCAGTTATACAATCACGTTAAATGGGAGTTGGCAGGCTCTAAGACTGAGAGAAGCAGAATCAAAACATTTATGCCTTTTGCCCAAACTGGCATACAACCCCAATTCATTCAGCTGCGTAGAAACTAATATTTGTTAGTTTCACGAGCACCACAGAAAAAGTCAACTCGCAATAAAGCAGTATACTCATTGTAAACATTATTTATAGCATAAAGATTTACCTTGCCCGCCGCCGTCGCTGCTGCATCTGCCATGCCTGCCGCCTCCGTTGAATTTGCCACGCTTGTCGTTGCCACTGTTGACTTTGCCTTGTCCTTTGTCTTCAGTAGATATGGCATGCCCGCCGCCATTATTGGATATGTCAAGCCTGAGGGCACTGTTGAACACGTTATGCCCGACGTCGCCGTTGTATATATCATGTCCTCCACCTCCTCCTCTGATAGATCTGTCAAGTCCTCCACCTCTGATGGATCTGTCATGCCCTCCACCTCTGATGGATCTGTCATGCCCTCCACCTCTGATGGATTTGCCATGCCCGTCGCAGCTGCTGGAGTTGCCGTGCTCATTGCTGCTGTTGAAACAGCGCTCGGTGACGCTGAGACAGCGCTACTACCAACGAAACTAGAATTGAACTGAGGCAGCGATGCAGCACTGATGGGTAGGGGTATTTTCGGTAGCACTGGTTCCTCCACTTCCTAAAGTTGCAAATTTTAATTTTTCTTATACAAGACATACTACTTTCTCACCCCATCGCACCCAATTTATTAACAAAATTAAATAGAACAAAAATCCATACAAATTAAGAGAAAGCAAGTTTCCAGAAGAAATCCCGATCTCCCCACCTCTGTCTACCACGTCATTTTAATTTATGGCAGGCCTGCTTCCACATTATACTCTATTCAACAACTGTACAGCAAGAACACTGAAAGTTAACTCAAAACCTGTGCAGAACAGAGAGGCACAGATCACATTTTTTTTCTTTCTTTTCTATACTTTAGTCATCAAAGCTCTGGAGAAGCATCATCCTTTCTAACTACCCTCGCATGGCTTCAATTAAGAGTACACTCTCAAGACAAGTGAGAAAGTGTTCCTCTTGCAAAATTAGGCAGGATAGCTGCCAAAGTTTCTAAAGTCACTACAGCAGGGAACGTGGAAAAAGGTAATGTTTAAAGAAGCAGGTAGGTTCAACAACCAAACTAAACACAAAAAGCACCAAAGAAAGTCAGACTAGCAGCACTGAAGATTGTGTTCTCGTAAATACAGTCTATACCATGTATCAGGATGCAAATATAAAAATCAGAAAACAGCCTCTTAACAACTTCAATTTTCATCCCTGCCACTTACTTTATTTGATTACTAAGATTGGATGAGTTATGTTTTAAATGGCATAGAAAATCTGACCAAAATTTGTACAGTACTATCATGATCTACTTAGAAATGACTAGGCAGGGATGTAAGTTGGTACTACTGATATTCAGTGCATCCTGTAGCTTACATCTGTTTCACAGTTTTGATTTGAAAAGTTTATGGAACTTTTGATATTTGGACCATTATTTTATTTGTGTTACAGGAATAAACAACAGTGTATACGATTTCTTTATATTGCATCATCCAGAAGTCCCATTTAATGATTTGAAACTTAAATTAACTTAAATACTTAATATTAACTTAATATTAATTAAATACTTAATGTTAACGTAAATACTGAAATAAACTTACAGGCAGCTTATATAACATCCAATAAAAGAAAAAATAATCTGAATATTCATGGTCATAGTTTTATGGAATAGATTTTTCCTATTAAAATGAGAAAAAAACTCTCTCACAATGAGTTTGGTGAGTATGAAAAACTGAGTCATCGTTAGCAGACATGGAGAATGCTCTCTTCTACTACTCTTTTTCACACTCTTGGCCTGTATCTTTCTGTATGACTTAAATATGAAACCAAAAATTAAGCTTTTTTTTTCTTTTTATACTTGGCACTCGTTTCAAGTATCATTCCTGTAGAAAAACTATACAAACCTTCACCAAAACATTACTTCTCTTCTTAGGACTCATTCATTCAATTGCTAATGAGAAATGTTATAGTTTGAAGAATCTCCAAGGTAACAGAATTAAAAGTTTCACAATTATATAAGCAAAGTTCAGGTATTCAAACACAGGAAATCAATTGGAACCTGCTCTGAAACCCACAAGAAAACAAAAACAATGCAAAAATAAAGCGGTATTGTTATAATTTACTATGATGCAATAAAACTGACACACTTAGCTAGTTACTTCAGTAAGCTCAGTGACAGCAATTAATTTAAGAGTCACTTACCTGTTCTTGTACAGCTCTTGATAAATAGTGTATTCCTCTTTCCCTTCTCATTTTGCCGCCTCCGCTACTCACTCCTGAAGACAGACCATTGGACGCAGCAGTACTGAATTTGTAGCTGGTCACATTGCTAGCACACGACAGTACAGAAGTTGGGGGAAACAAGAGAAAAAAAAATTACCAGCCAAATTGTTTTTTCAAGATATTAGAGCTGTTATTAGTCCTAGAATTGAAACCTGCTGATCAGAAAAAAACTAAAGCTGTCTCACAAGTTGCTAAACGCTGGTAAATACTTGATGTTCTAAATAGGAAAAACTTTATTAACAGCAGCAATGAAAAGGACATACATAAGTGCACCGTTCACATGGGAACAATGACTAAGCCAGAAGACCTGAAATAGAAGAGCTGATTTAGATTGTTATTTTCCAGTGCTTCCTTTAAATAGGACCGGTTCTCTGATTCTGCGATGCACATGTATCTTTTGCAGGGATATAAAAGAACAGCTCACAAAAATACAGAAAGAGTGCACATATGCACACATACACATGGGAAACACATGCCAACAGCTCTGATAGAATAGAGACGCCTTAGACTTGTGTGGCAAGGTAATATGGCCTAAGCTTCAGAAGCAGCTCTGACTTTCATGTGGCCATCAGCAGGAACAGCAGAGGTGTTTGGGTATGCCAACATTCCAGAAGTCTTTTCAGACATGAATACAGATCCCTTTTGTAAGGCATACAAAAGCATTTTTCTGGTACTTAAAAAAGCCTAGCTCAAAACCAGAAAGATATCCTAATCCAAGAGCAAATGGGGAAAAAATAACCCAAACCAGAAGTGGAATAGGGAATAACTCTAACAAAAGTACTATGGCAAGAAAATGAAGTATGCCTGGAAAAACCGTGACATCAAAGCTTATCTTGCAGCCAATCAGTCAGTCAGTACAAAAGTGCATTAGATCGCACTGGAAGACACCAGGTCAAACTCCCACAATACTGAGGAGGAGAACTGGTCTAAACTTGTCAAATACTTGACAACAGCCTGCTTAGCACTGTAACTGCATAGAGGAAGACAGATCCCTAAGGCATATGCTCAGACTTTTCTCTAATCCAAACTGTCAATCCATTAGAATTCTGAAAAAAGTCTTACATCAAAACAGATCTTCATTCAGACAACTATCGCTTGCCCATAACAGCCCATATTCCTCTTTCTGTTAACACCTGTGAGCTTCAAGGGGGCAAAGACAGTTGTCAGCCTTCAAGCAAGTCTAATCTACAATTGGACTCAGGATATAAAATATATATACACACACACACACACACATAGATATATAGCATTGGTGGGCCAGAGATTTACTGAGTATTCCAACTCAACTGTCCAAAGGGACTCTTGCCAGCAGATCAGTGTGGTGCTCCTGCTCCAGAACATGGCACCCAACAGAGACCAGCATCACAAAAAACACTACCACCACTACCTACTCTACAAACAAAAGGTAGGGCACTGCAATAAACTTTGTGAACGAAATCAAAAGCAGTGTGAGTTTTCTGTATCTCCTTCCTAAATGGAGAAGTAGAAAGGAGTTCTAGCAAAGACAATTTAGAACAGTTTGAAAAAAACATAATTAAAACCCAGCACCTGGTTGCACCTGTACCAGAACCTTAAAGCCAGTCGCTTCCACCCCTAAAAAGGTGGTTGTTGTGAAGTCCAACTTTTAGATGCCAAAACAAAGTGTTGAGTTCTTTCTGCAAGCCAAAGAATGCCCATGGTCACCTAAGAATTGCTTGGCAGATGAGCATAGAGTCAACAAAATTCCCTGCTACTGTTCTTTGAAAAGAGCGACCCCCTAAAAACCGAGTGCAAAGTCTCTTAACTCAAGCATTATTACCCAAAACACCATTTGCCCAGAAGGAAAAGCCATCAATATTATCTGGAGGATAACTCATTTGACCTAAACCAAGAAAGCAGTGTAACACAAAGCAGTCTCCTCAAGAAGAAATTCAATTAATTCTGCTGGATTTTTTTTATTTTAGAGATGAGTTAGCATTTGGCCTCAAATGATTCTAAAGAACACATGGTCTTCATGTGAACTCAAAGCAGACAATTAACTTCATCATGAAAGGAGTATTAAAAAAAAGAATAATAAATCATAAACCTTCCTCCATGTTTTTGCTTAAAAAATAAAGAAAAAAACACATCAATAAACATCCTCCTGAACTGTAACTCACTTCCCCTACTTCACCTTCTAAAGAATACTTCAGAAAGAATCATCCCATTAGGACAGAGCTTTCAAACTGTAAGCAGTTAAATAGCTAAAACTAATAGCTTTTCCCCTAGGGAACATTAGGAGGGACAAATTATTTTGTTATAAGTAAACTGAGTTATAAACCATGAAATATCTGTCAAAGCAAAATTTGTAACACTACAGATTTAGTTAAACTACAAACTGAGCCATATTTCCTGTAGAAGGAAAAAATAAGGCCTTCAATAGCAAAGACCCTTTCTGTGGATACAGCATTATAACGTGCCTCGTTTCCCATCTTCGTATCCTACTCAGAAGATAAACTTGGGATAAAAAGTGGTGTATCAGTACTTTTATTCTTGCTCATCTTCCTTCCTTTCATAAAAACAACAATTTTCTCAAAGTTATATTGATCTTCAAACACAATCCAGACTTTGCAGCTCCCTCAAAATACAAAATTTTCATTGGATTTCCCATTCCTTTTACTGAGAACTGTCACCACCTTTCAGGTGCAGACCGTACTGAAAAAGGAGATTTCTTTCTTCCTTCAAGTAAGTTTTAAATTAATAGATGTCATACCTTTCAGATGGTTCTGCTCGCTGTTCTGCAGGCAAAGTCTTCTCTCTCATCCCCTGCAAGTTAAGTTTAGTTCAAGACTTAGCTGAATATATACAGAATACACAAAGTACCAACAACCACTTAATGTGTTTTTTTGTGGTTTTTATTTATTTATATTTAATTTTATAGCACTGAATACACCTCACCTACTTAACGTTGTTCCCTAATTCAGCATTGTGGGTACAGTTCAGTTAAATTTTGGGGCTAAAGTAAGCATCACTGCTTCACTCAGCATTGAGGACAAACTGATAGAACACTAAATCAAATTTGTCAAATCCTCTAACAAAGAAAGTAATTACTTTAAACAAAATGACAAAAATTGTGTGTGGAGGGGGGAGAGTTTTCATCAAAACTTGTGTTTACCAACCCCGTAAAAGGGACATACTTTTCTGTTTTCTATCATTTATCAACAAACAAGAAAAAAAAAAAAAACTCTACCCCCACAAAAAACTAAGCAGTTGCTGTTACAAAGTTGCTGCAACCTCTTTATGGAGGTTATACTGTCGTCAACAGCAGCAGAAGCTTGTGTGCTGAACAGAGTTGTGTGTTGTTTGGAAGCTTTGAGTTCCACTCTGGTTTTTTTGTTTGTTTCTTTGTTTCTTTGTGGGTTTTTGGTGGCTTTTATTTTTTTCAGGGGCGGGGGGGGGGGGAGTTGCGGAGTAGTTTTGAACATTTCTGTGGGATTTGACAAATCAAATTTAAAAGTTAATGCTCATTTTATAGTTCATGTTCAAACAGGATGGTTAACTGTCTTGTTTGTCTCACAGAGGGTCCAACACCTGTGACCAGTAGCAGTGCATCTGCATTTTCTGCTCCTTCTGGAGAATTTCTGGATTTAGACAAATTCAAGAAGCCTGAAAGAAGCTGGGATTGGGAGACCTGCTTGGTTCAAAACAAAGCAGAGGCCACGAAGTGTGTAGCCTGTGAAAGTGCAAAGCCAAGCACCAAAGCAGAGCTCAAAGGTAATACTTCATGATTAAAACGAGGATGCATATTCTGTGATTTATTTTTTGGTTTGCTCTGATTTTTTTTATTTTCTTACCTGTTAAGCACAATTATTTTTTCCTTTGAGGTGTGGCAAAATTATTCGTTTTTCCTGTAGGAATATTGCCTAGATAACATCTGTTTCCACACTTTTCCCCAAGAATAAGTTTATCCTTTTTAGAGAAAAGCTTTCATTAATGACGTGCTTGTTCTTTACATGCCCTACACGTTGTTCATTTGGAGTTCAGACTAAAAACATGATCTTTCAAGTTTTTCAGTTTGTTTTACTGTTCGGTGGGTTGTTTTTTAAACAGTTTTGACTGGAAAGATCAGGACTAGAATGTAGTTCAAACCTTCATGTACTTCAGGTGAACGGAATATCTTTTGTCTTCACTTGTGCGCTTATGTCCATCAAGTAAGACCTCTGAAACCATACTAGAAAAAATCTGCGGGATTTGATATGTTCATGTACTAGAGCTTTAGAAAAAGTTTAATTCCTATATGCAGCATGTCTTCTGTCCTGGTTATTGATACGTACGCAATTAGTAGCAATCCCTTTTCTGATCTCAACACTAGGTTTAGACAAAAAATTGCGACACCTTAAGGAACCTGTCCTGCATCTCATACAAGCACAGAAGTTGCAGTGTCTCAATGCTAGCAGTACAGTTGGTGGTAAAATCTTTAGTAGGGTGAAACAGAGGCCTCACACTTTTCAGAGAAAAAAAGAGATGAGAGAGAGTATCTTACTCCCACGTACTTGCAACTATGCTGCAGAGTGTACTGCTGTTACTCTAGTGCTACAAAGGTCCAAAAATCACTGAACAGTTATTAGCCAGTTTTTTATTCCTTTAATTTGTTGAAAGACTGCAGTAGAGGATTGAAGTTTCTATTGAGGATCACTGTGTGGAAAAATTCTGATTGTTAAATGTCATTTGTATGACTTAAGAACCGCGTTTTGGAGTACAGAATTCAGTATTAATTCCAGAAGGGGTAAGGGGAAGGACATTAGCTAGTAATCCCGAACAAAAGCAGTGTATAGAGCTATACTGATTTTAATCGCAGTATTCTTACAGTTGACCTGTTACTGAACAGATATGTTTTGGGGAGATATGGTGGCCAGGGAGGCGTGTGTGTTTGTGTGCTTCCTCTTCTAGTTAAGGTTCTGGGGTTTGGTTTAGTCAGGAAAATTTGATGAGGCACCTTGTGTAAAAGGAAATGTTAACCAGCATTTTTCAACACGGTGTAGTCCCTTAAAAGTGTCATAGATGAAAAGAGGCCATAAACGCTGGGGGAAAAAGTTAGTGGGAAACTGAGAGCAGGATCACATTCAGTAGTGAGAGAGCAGCAGCCTAGGGAAAGCTGATGAATGACTGTAACAGATAGTTCTATTTTAAGTGTAAAACAACACTCAGTACTTTATAATGGTGGTCTTACCAGAGGGTTCTTCTCCATGGCTCCTAAAAGCACGTCTTGAAGGCATTCAAGTGCAGTGAACTTAAGCTGTAAGAGTTGGGCTGGTAAGCTTGGCCTGATTTGAAGCTGTAGGCACGGGGCTATAATTTCTGAACAGGCTACAAAAGAAACTGTACCACTGTGCTTTTCAGTGCTCCGTTTAGCAAAGCCATCAAATTGTTGCAGGCAATTGATGTTGTTCTTCTAAGAGCACCTGAAAGATATTTTTGTTTGAAGAGTTCAGAGGTACCGGTTAATACTGGTTCAGATAATTACAGCCAGCTCTTGGTGTTTGTGACCAATAAAGTTTGTGGCTCCGAAAGGAGTGGGTTAGTGCTAACTGATTAACTGCTGTATATGCAGAAATATGGAATCTGATTACTTACGCAGAGAGCACTTAAAATGTATTGTTTTGCTGGCTCTCAGTGAGTTGCATCTTAATGCTACCGAGGAATAAGCATTTTGCTTCTGGCCCGAGTTTTTTAATTTGGTGAAAGCCTTTTCTGTGCACGTGCACATGCCAGAGAGGTTGCTTAAGTAATAGAAGCTATAGTAGCTGCTATCTTCTGTTTCTTGTAGAAGACAGAAATTGAATTCGTTAGCTTTGTAACTGTTATGCATACTAGAATTGGTTTTCTCCCTTTTGAAAATAGTAGAGGGTATGCCTATGTCAGATTTGGTGAGCAAGGTGATCAGATGAGGGCACTGCAAGACTGCCAGAACGCACCAGGTCTGGGGGGAAAAGGAATCCGGCTGAGCATAGGAATTTCTAAAAGGTAACCAAGGAGTTGTGCATTGATACAGTTATTCTAAATAATCAGATTCTTGTAGCTCTGCCTTTGGAAAGTCTGTGGCCCTTGCTGTAATGGCTGTACACAGGATGCAGTCTACAAAACCAGAAATGCAGAAGTCCTATGTTTTGACTCCCTGGATTCATCAACCTGCTTCAGGATGGCTGGGGGAATCCAACTGTTAAGTCTAGCCAGACGGCGCAACTTGGGCTTAGCTGCCATTGCAACCAGCCTTGTTTCTCAACAGCAGCAAAGCTGAATGCATTGGAAAATATTTTCAGGTTTGGACCTGTATAAGGTAGAAGGGACAACAAGTGGTTTTATATGCTAGGGAGTTCTTGTTCTTAGAGCTTTCCCTCTAGTTTGAGAGAAGCACATAACTAGTTTTACAGTGGGTTGACAGGAAAGAAGTGGGGGGAAAAAATGGGAACGCAGGGAGAAAGCCAAAGGCGTTATTACTAGAACAGGTTTAGAATGCTATTCTTTGCTTTTCATGAGCTTAGGGCAATGGGGAGTTTAAAGTTTAGCACTTCCTGAGAGGGTTTCTTACTCTACCGGCTCAGTTCTATCACTTATTTAAGGCAATTCAGGTCTCTGAACGGTTAAAGAATTGATACCAAATTTGATGAACTTTGATCCAGGATACTGACAAAACAGGACTTCATATAAACAATTTCAGTATGTTCATGAGGTCAGCTTGTGTGTTCTGTTAAATAGTAAAAAATAACACTTCTGTTTCTGTTTACCTAGCATAATTCTGCAAATGTTGCCTCCTTCTGCTTTAGAATGGAAATGCTCTTCTCCAAGAGAGCACTGTCCAAACTTCTTTGCCAAAATTTTTTGATTAAATTAATATTGTTTTATTTTGAAAACAAGAATAAGCCACAAACATGTTTTCTTGCTTCGGCTATCCAGAAGAACGTCAACAGTATTTTCAGATTTTCCTTCCCTACACAACTGTATGTAGGAAGAGTGCAGTCGGAAGCAGAAGACCTAAGATGATGTATCTTCTGTTTGTTTACTACAGTAGCAAGACAATGGATTACCTCTTTATTAGAACTTGTGTAGCTTTGCAGTATTGAAACAAATGTAGGTATTAAAATACACATCAGTAATACGTTTCTGAATGGCTGAGTACCGTGCTCTCTTAGCATTGCAATACCCAGCCATTGGATTAGTTTGTCCCTCACGTTTGCTTAGTTTGGAAGCTATTTCAGAATGCCTTCAGCTTGTATTCTTCCCCAAAAGCATAGAACTCACTTCTCTGCATCCCCAATTCAAGTCAGAGAAACTGGGCACTGCAAACACAGGAGGTCTGCCTGTACAGAATCAGTGAAGACAAGTCTAAACAGCGGATTTTTTTGAATATGCAGCTGGGTTATCTGAATGTTCTTTATGCAGTGTACCTCAGTTTTAGTACAGATAGCACTTGTCTTGGTTCTTGTCATTAGTCTGAAGCTGCCCCTGGGAAAATCTTGAAAGGGAAAGTAGTGAAAGCTAATCAGCTGGCCCTTTCTTCTTAAGAACCAGTGTATTTTGTAATTCTCCCACTAATAATAAGGCGTCATACTGGAGAATCGCGATTGTGTTGTTAAGCAAGACTGACTTCACCTGAGTGGTATAGTTGGCAGCTGATGAATGTTTAATGGACTTTAAACAAACAAAAAAACTGAGCAGGTGGAGGTAGACATGGCAAACTGACAGGCAGCGTCAGATGCTTCTTTGAAATGGATAATCTGACTCCATTCACTTCTTTCTGGAAATAAGATCTAGTAATTAACCAAACAAAAGATAGAAGGGTTAAGACTGCATCTTTAAAGCAGCTGTGCTTGATAAATGTCTCTGGTCTTAAATCAATCTTTAGCAAAGCACAGAGACTTAGCAGCAGCTTGCTTATGCCAACGCTAAAAATACTTGATGTGTACAGGTAACCATGTCAAGGCTCTGGAGTTAATCCATGAGAACAATTCCTTCTGGTATTGGCAAAGGTGAGGATGCTTGCTTCTATAGAAATGAGGTTTTGAGCTGTGACTTAAGCTGTCACTTAGGTGACTGTTTAGGAAAGCTTCCTTTTAAGCTTTGAAGTATGTAAGCTGACAAATTGTTTAAGTTCAGAACTGGGTTTACAGTCTCTTGTTCTCTGACTGTATGCAACTTCTCATGTTTCAGACTGAAAGCAGAATTGCAGCGGTACCAGTCATACAACTATAATGATTATTGCCAAGATTACCAGAACTACCACTCGCAGAGGAGTTACGATGCTTACGCTGACTACAACTACAGCTCCTATGCTCCCTGTGACAGCATGCAAGCTGTTGGAGACTGCTCTTTAGGAGATTCTTTAATGGCGCCAGCTGTTTTTGAGGTAAAGATAGTGCACGCTTGCTGTAAAGAAAATATTTCACAGATAATATGTTGTACAGATTTGTGTGAATCAGCAAAAAGAATCCGAAGTTGAAAACATGCTTTCTGCTTAGTGTGAAGTTAAAAGAGCAGATTCCATTCAGAGGTGTTTGTATTTAAGTGCTTAAATAGTAAATCCATAGAGTTAGTGATTTATACACCATTATTTGTTCACGCATACCAAAGAATGGTTTTGACAGCATAATTGCGTACGCTTCTTCTGTTCCTGTTCTTCTGATTTGCTTTGCTTAAAGCAAATTAAACAGTTGTTGTAAGTGGTCTTATCGTGGTCAATTTATTAGTTGTGACCTCCGGAGGTCCCTTCCAACCTGTACTGTAATATTGGCTTTCTTCTAAAAATAAATAGATAAAATGCCATCTATCCTTGTAGTTGTAGGAAGAAGGAATGGATTGAGACTGCAGCACTTTGAATCTGTGATGCTTTCTGAAATGAGTTATGATTAAACTTAGCCTTTTCTGTCTTTCAGGAATCTTCAGTTATGACTGAAAGCGATGATGACCTAATTACTGACGGTAATAAGGGTTCTATCATTGTCACTTGAGTTTAGCCATCCTTGTGCCTTTTAACAATACAAGCCAACCTCTACTGGATGAAGAACATCTTGAAAATTCAGCTGAGGTCAAACCTCTGTGGGGTTGATCTGCAATCAGTTGGGGTTTTAAAGCTGATACAGCATACACTGACCGCATCAAGTAAAACGGGACACTGTCAATGCTTCGCAGCAGGTTTCTTGTACCTGTGCCTTCATTCCCATTTGAAAATGGTCTAAGACAGAATTTTGTTCTTTGTATTGGTTCCGCTAAACAGATTTTATATTAGAAACTCAGTAATATGCAAAAGCTTTGTTCTCCACCCTGAGGTAAAAGCTTATGTTGCAGATTCCAAAAGGAGGATTCAGCTTGCACTTACAAATACGGTACAAAACATATTTGTGTCCTGGAAGGTTTGCAAAGTTCCTCACGTGGAGGCATTTTGTGTTAGTGTTTAGAAACTATCCTATGTAACGTGTATTGCCGGAGAAGTGAATTAAATGACTCTTGGGAGGGTTTCATGGCTGATTATCCTTAAACGTTATCTTTACTATCTTAAACATTGTCTTTGTCTTTATCTTGAAAGACAGTTCTAGTCCCGGCCTTCTAATATACAAATTCCCAAAAGGTGGAGTTGTGAGGCTCAAAATTTTAGAGGACTAAATACCTCACTAAAATTAGTAGATCTAATAGCTTATTACACTTAGCTTAAAATACATTTTATTAGCCATTTCACGTGAAGTTTTTTTGCGCGCATGCCTCAGATTTGATACTTGGACTTACCAGGCTTTTATTTTCAGATCCACAGCTCTACTTGGATGTTGATGAAATGAACAGACAATTCACGGAGACAAGCGAAGAACTCTACGATTCACTCATGAATTGTCACTGGCAACCTCTGGATACGGTCACTTCTGAAATCCCCTCTGCTATTTAAGTGTCTTCTAGAGCATGACCGTTAGGACCAAAGTGCTAAAACTACATTTCTTCTACATTATTCTAGCTCATAAGTTTTAAAGCACAATGATAGGTTGGGTTTTTTTTGCTATGCTTTTGACAGTTTCTGTAATCTTTTTGTTCATCACTCTCTTCTTGGAGCATCATGAAGTCATGTAAATATTCGAGAAATGTAAAGAGGTAAATGGGGTCTAAAGATAAGACTTGCCTGTGTAAATAAAAAATTTGTTTCTGCAAACCTGCCAGCAAGGGATTTTACTTGTACCTGTGTGCAGCACGTTCTCTTCCGGCTTATGGAATTTAATAAGGTAGTAAGGGTATTTCATCTGTCTTTATTTTTATATGGGCATTAGGACACAAGCAAAATCTAGCTTTCCCTTGTTTTCCTGGTTCCTTAGGTAAGCGACAAGCCAAGCCTTTGTTTTTAAAGTTTTTAAAGCTCTGGTAGAAGGATGACAGTACTCAAGTCAAAGGAGATGAGAGCAATGAGGAAAGCTTTGCTTTAAGCTAGAGCAGTCTTGCGAGTTGCTGCCTTTATGCTGTTCTTATCTTGAAGGGTACAGAGTCTTTTCCAGTCATAGGGACTCCATAACCCTATGAGTATGGAGAAATAGTTGCTAATTAACAGTGTGTATAATAAGTAAGTGAGGCTGGAAACAAAAGAATATTCCTCCAAGAAAAAAAAGGAAGCAGAAATTACTGTACTTAATAGCTGGGGAAGCTGTTAAAGCTAGTTGACACAGTTCTGGTACTGCCGTGTGTGTTTTGGGGGCAACATAAACCATAATTGCTGTGATGGCAGGTAAGAATCCAATTCTTTTTTATGGCTTAGTGTAGTCAGTGAAAGCAGTGGTCCTAAGCTGCATGCTGTTCTTAAATGTAATGCAAATTCTCTTTTGTGACTCCTCAGTACTTCCAGGTTACTTGTAGCTGATCACCAGCAACTGCTTCTGTTAGCTATTAGCTGTTGGGTTTTTGCTAGGAATACTTTCAGTCCTGAATTGAAATGATGACATCCTGAAACAGAAGAGGCTCTTGGAGTATTGTAGGAAGCGCATTCTTCCTGGTTCTAGTGCAGGTGTACACGTAGGAGGAGACAGAAGGCAAAGAACCTCACATAGGTGGAGGGGGTGAGGTGGCATCACAGTTAGAGCTGTTGCAGTTAACTCTTCCCAAAGCATGAAAGCAACGTGGCTGGGAACAGGGATTTGTTGGGTTGCTTCTTTGTGTGAGCCAGGGAGTCTTTTGAGGGGCAGATTAATAAGAATATGACACAAGGTAGAGGTGGAATAGATGAAGCAAAGAATCTGGGTGGGAAAAGGGTTGCTTGTCCGTGTCTATGGAATTGTTTCAGGGGACTGAGCTGGGGCAAATTCAAGATAATAGATGCAGCCTCCTTGAATTTGGATGGCAGTGCTGAAGCTTCAAAACCTTACAAGGTTTGATGCCACTTCAATTGTAGTGCATAGCTGTGGTACTTGAGCTCAGAAGTGCAAACTGCACAGGATTTTTTTATCTATTTTCTTCAACGTGAGCAGCAAAACATCTTCCAGGAATGTGCCTGGGTGCTACGCTGCTTTGACACGGCTTGCTTTGCATCACCAAAAACAGTAGTTAGTTTGCATCGAGTACTTTGTGGAAACATTCATTGTGTTGTCACCCAGAAATGGGATGCTACAGATATGTGTTGGCCCGGCAGTATCAGTGCTGTTTTTTGGCCTTTGAGAGGTTGGTCCATAACATGTGACCTGTGTAATGAGGGGCCCACATAGATTGGTGACTTCATTAAGTCTGATACTGTGGTGGTGTGTGACCCAAGGCCCTGAACGTCAGAAAATCAGGCTGTGGCCACCTATTTTATGCAGACTTTGCCTATTAACAAGGTCTCTACACTGTACGTTAGAGACGTGCGCCTCCTTTTCCGGACTAGATAGCGAAAATACCAGTTTTGTAGTTCAGTGAATGAGATTGGTTGGGCTGTTTGTTCTCCAGAGCTGAAAAATGTTGGGAGTGTATTCTCTTGGAGTCCACAGAAATGAAAATGATGAGAGGAAGAGAACGTCGGTTGCAGCCCGCGTGCTGCTGTTATAAAGTAGTTCTCTGATGTCTTTTTCCCTCTGCTGAGACTTATCAGCCTATCGTCCTTTCCTGTTAGGAGCGCATACCTGGCTTGGGATGGTGTGCGCAGGGCAGATTCTTTACCGTAAGAGCACAGTGAATGCCAGACTTCTTCCTGTACTGCCGTGTTAACCGTGAGTCACAAATTCAGGAAGCAGTGATTGCATCGGAACTGCTAGAATGCTTTGCGGAGTCTTTTTACTGGGTAAACTTCACAGCTGCAGTTACAACTTCCAGCCTGTGTTAGCTGAACACATCGTACTGGTGCCCGCCATCAGTTTGACAAAGATGGGATTGCAGTAGGGACTTGCTTTTTTCCTTCTTTTTAATTAAACAAGTCTTTGAAGCAACTTTTCCAACACCGCCATACTTCACTTCTTCCAGTTATTTTCTGTTTTACTTAGCTGAAATGTTTTTTTTTCTTCCAAGCTTGAGGAAGTATTCTACAGGAATGTCCCGTAATGATTTCATAAACGCTTTTCGTTGTACCTAGCTGCAACAGAGAGTGCTTTTATTCAAAAACCTGCTGGTTTTCTCTTCCAAGAAGTAGTGGGGTTTTTCCTATCTCTTCACTGATGGGAAAGGCTGTAGGACAGTAGCTTGAGGGGCTACTAATGCTGTCATCAGTGAGCCGGGAAAAGGCAGGAGTCCGAAACGGGTAAAAAGTACTTAAAAGGATACCAAAAGAGTAAACGGTACTTAAGCCGTGGATGTTTCTTTTTGCAGGGATGCTCTGGACCAACCGCTTCTTTCTAGCGCTACCTCAAAGTAACTTGCAGATAGAACTCACAGGGAAGGTTGATCAAATGGTGATGATCGCTGTCATTCTGCTGGACACGCAGATACTTGCCTTTCGTTTTGGCTCATTTTTAATACCAATTAACTTCAGTGCCTCGCGTTAATAGACACCGTTTGACTGCATCGGCAAATGTTTCTGAGTCGTGAGTGTCATTAAAGGCCTGCCACCCTATGGAAATCCTTCTAAATAGGAAAAATGGCATTTAAATAAATAAATAAAGCAGCGTTTGAACTTATGAGCAAACCTAGCGTAGCTGCCTTTGACGCTGATCTGGAGGAGAAAAATCACGTTATCACACTACTATGGTTGCCTTAATAGCTTTGGTGTACGTGAGGGAGGGAAGTATTATGTGATGTTTGCCTAGCTATTACATGGCCAATGCAGGAGGGGTTTTAGTCAGTTCCCTGAGCACGGATTGTTGCAGAAGTCGGTGATTTCACTGCCCAATGTCTGTTATTAAGGGCACGATTCACGTCCCGTTATCGTTTTTATTATTTATTTCTGTGTTTATTTTCTGGGGCGGCGATCTGTCACGATGCCCATCGTTCCCCTGCCGTAAGGTAGAATTTAGCGTGACGACCGCTTCCCGGACCAACGGGGCCACGAATCCGGCCTAAAACTCTGCTTGTGCGTTGGTTGTCGGCGTGGGGGCTGTTGGTTGTCGGTGCGGGGGTATCGGTTGTCGGTGCGGGGCTTTTCTGACGAGCACTGTGGGCTCGGGGCGCCGTCCCACGCCCGGCGCGGTGCTGCGGCACACCGGCGGTCGGCGCCACGGCGCGGGGAGGCTCTGGAGGTGACTCCTAGCCCCGTGCTTACGGTGGCCGGGCCGGGGTTCATTATGGCGGCCGGGTCCTGAGGGCGGGAGCGGGAGGGCGGCGGGACCGGGACGGGACCGGGGCGGGGCGAGGAACGGGAGCGGCAGCGGGAGGGGGGGGGCGCGCGTTCCCGTGAGGGGAGGGGGCGCGCGAGGGAGGGAGGGGGAGGGTGTGAGAAACACTCCGTAGCCAAGAACTTGGGCTCAGGCGAGGAGCTCAGCGAAGCAGGAATTTATTCGCGATCGCAGTGGCGGGCGTCCCGTCCGTGCGAGGACTACCGCACACCAAATTTCCCTGGTGTATTGCCAAGCACTTCCCCGTGCAAGGGCTTACCATACACCGCATTTCCCGAGACTCTTCCTTTCTCTCCCTTAGCTCACGCTTCGGCCGTCTCCGGCCGCGCCCCTCGCGGAGCTGCGGAACCGCGGATCAGGACTCCACACTCGCTCCGTACAAAAGTACGTCTCAATCACACGGCACACAGAGTCTCACCCGACCCCCAAGGCAATACTTCCTATTTCTTACCTTGGTCTGTGCACAGAGTTACCGGATCAATTCTCAAAGCCGGAGTGCCTGCCTTCTTCCCTTCCCCACTCCTTCACGGATCCTGCCTCTTTCATCAGTCTCGGGCCCTCTGTCAGCTCTCCGCAGAACCGCCGCCGTCGATGCACAGGACCGCTGAAATCAGCGGGGCATGCCTTCCTGCTGCTGCGGCGGTGGGGCTCCCCAGTAGGCGACTGGCTCCCGGACGAGCCCCAAATTGTGAGAAACACTCCGTAGCCAAGAACTTGGGCTCAGGCGAGGAGCTCAGCGAAGCAGGAATTTATTCGCGATCGCAGTGGCGGGCGTCCCACGAGCAGGAGCGCCCCTGCTGGTTCCAAAACCCAGTTTATATACTTTTTGATGACGGGACCCTCCCCTGTTTCCCCACTGAGGGGGTGATCCAGGCTCACAATCTGTCCGATGCTTCCCAGACAATGCATGGCCTTCCGTTGCCGGCCTGTTAAATTTCAGATTTGACTTTTTTACTGGTTGAAGCGGTGATGTTTCTTCACTTACCTGACTTGACTCAACACCGTGATTTTCCCCGAATTGTTCTACGGAGTCTGGTTGTCTGCGTTTTACAAGGTCGCCTGCTAAGCGTTCTTATCGCTGCAAGCACACCTCAATACCCCATTCCTTACCTTTAAACAACGTAACTCTGCAAAAACAACATTTTTATTCCCACGAGGGGCAGGGCAGGCCCCGCGGCGCGTGGCGGCGGGGGGCGGGGGGGCCCCGTGACGGCACCGAACGCGGGGGGGGGGGCGGTATGGCCTCGGGCGGCGCGACCGGTAGCGGCGCGACCGGCAGCGGCATGGCCGGCGGTGGCAGGGCCGGTGGCGGCGGGGCGCCGGGCGGCAGCCCAGGAGCCCGATCAGGAGGAGGAGGAGCAGGAGGAGGAGGAGGAGGAGGAGGAGGAGGAGGAGGAGGAGCGGCCGGCGGCAAGGTGAAGAGGCGGCGCCACCGTTTGGGCGCCGCGAAGCCCCCCTGTGCCAGGAGCAAGCGGGTGAGGAGCGGCCCCCCCACAGCGGGCCCTTCCCCCTCAGCCCACCAGTTACCCCCTTACTTACCCCCTTACCTTACCCGCCCCTTTATCCCCTTAGTTACCCCCTACCCACCTCCTTACCCCCTTAGTTACCCCCTCGACCGCTTAGTTACCCCCTTAGTTACCCCCTCAACGGCTTAGTTACCCCCTTAGTTACCCCCTCAGCCCCTTCCTAACCCCCTCAGTTATCCCCTCAGCCCCTTACTTACCCCCTTACCCCTCTACCCAGCCCATTACCCCCCTCCTCCCCCTCCCCTTCACCCCCAGCCCGCTGCCCTCAGGACCCCCAGTGCCACCCCCAGGGCTTTCCCCGCTCCCTGCACCCCTCCTCAGCCCATCATCAATTCTCTGAACGTTACCTGCCAGGCTTTGCTTCTCGTTTGTGCTGTAGGGTACAGCAGGTTGACGGTGAAAGCGGTCCGTCAATTCGGGCTGTGAAAATCCCCGTGCTGGAGGGGGGACGCGCCGAGATCCCTCCCAGCAGCTCTTTGCTAAGAAATGTCAGGACGCCCAGAGAGATGCTCTGGAGATGCCCTCTGCACATGTTTGTTCAGCCAAAACCTCTCCGCTATTAAATGAGCAACGTAGCTGAGGGGATTGATTATCATATGCAAAACCAAGGGAGCGCTACGCATGGATAGCTGCTCAATTAGGTTTTTATCACTTGCAGAAATGCCAAGTCCCTTATACCATATATTGACAATCAATCTTGTCCATCTAAAGCTGGCCTGGAAGGGCAATGCAAACATTCCCCACGCTTACAGAGCAACCGTTGAAACCTCTGGCTTGAACAGTGCATTAATGTTGAAAGTGCCATAGCTTGCGTGTGCCGACACTGTGTAGCTAACTGATAAACCTTACACGTGGATTAAAAATAATCAGTGGAGATGGTTTTCTAACTTTTCCATTGTCTGTTATCTCTGCGTGTTTTCCAGTAGGTTTATTTAAAGAGTGTGCCAGAGCAAACACGTGCGTGGGGATATCTGGGGGATTCTGCACAGAGAATGGCTGCTGCACATCCAGCGCAGATCAAATTAACAGTAACTTATCGGGGAAGAATTTTAATGATTTGATAAATAGACAAACTGATCGGTGTTACATGTGTGCATTTATTATAGCAGTTAGCTTTGTAACCAGACGAATCGTGCAAATGTTCATAACGTAAAAGGACGAGCTTTGAGCAGATAGCTTGCTTAGAGCATTTGTCAATTAATTTCAGTTTATTTTCAATATCATGTCCACTCTGCAGAAGGTTCTGTGGCTTAATGTTAATTGTCTCTCAGTGATGCAGTTGGGGAGGCACGAAAGCGACCGATGCGATTTTGTGAGGTTATACCTCTGGTTCTGATCCCTACCCCGCTGTTTTTCTCATCCTTCCCCCTACAACTTTAGTCGATAAGTCGATTCTTAGAAATACTTAAATAGATGTGTTTTGTGTGCTTGTGATCGTAATTACAGCCCACCAAACCCTCTGTCTCTTACCATTAAGCTCTGAAGGTGCCTGGGCACTGTAGACAGTATAGTTAGCAGCTTCAAAGTTCCTGGGAACTAGTCCTGGATCTAATTTACTTTTTTTTTTCCCCCTACCTGCAGGAGGGGTGATTAGCAGGATGCCTAGCTCATGATTGTCAGCTTTCTGGATATTAATTTTTATTATTAATTTTTATTATTAATTATATTCATTTATATTAATTTATCTTTTATTTAACCGTAGTTCCTGGGGATTTCGGCCAGGTGGGAATTCTCCGATCGTACCCGATGTATGCCGCAGAGTCAGTCTTCTACAAAATACAGCAACAGCTTTAGAAGGCTCTTGCAAGAGGAGGTGCTGGTGCTATAGCTATAGCTGTGTTTCTTCCAGGACATCTTCTGGGTTAGCCTGACTGTTGAGAGCAGAACTGTTTTTTGTGCGTATAGTCACTGCAATTCAGCATTACTAAAATTGAAAATATTTAGGTTCACTGATTTTAATGGGTAGTATGGTCCTGACTGTCGCAGTAGATAGTTGCTGAACTTCTGGTTTAGTTGGTTTTCACGTGAGGGTGCGAAGAGGAAGAGTCCTGGAACAAGTCTGTAGGTCAGGAGCTGTTCAGGCGTAGAGTTTCCTGATAGCCTTGCAGATTGACGACCTGCTGGTGAATTTTGGCAGAGGTTTCAAAACTTTGAACCTTGCCAAGGTCACTTGGAAGTGCAGAAAGTGATAGGTAGTTGTAAATCAATCTTAGGTGAATTTTAGGTTTACCAGAAGTGTAGCGATCCTATGCCAGGGATCAACCTCGTCGTCGTCTTCTGAATATTTGCTGTATAATATCTGTCTTCAAGGTCCGTGGAAGGTGGTATCCCAGCATATGCTGTTGACTGTGTTTCTGTAATTAAACAACTGTTTTTTCTTTCAAGCAGGGAATAATTAGCAGAATGACAGAAACTGTGAGAAATATTGTACCGGCCTGGCTGCAGAAGTATTTCAATAAGCGTGAGGAGGAGTGTGTAGACAGAAATGAATCTGCAAACCAGGAGGAGACTCCGGTAAACTATCACCACGATTATGCAGATGAAGATACCATAATCGATGAGAGATTCACGCCTGAACCAGCAGGAATTAGTAGACAAGGTATGTGAAAAATCATTTGGAATTCTGGCCATCTGTATTTATTCACAGATTTCTAGTTTTGAATCTGAATTTCAAAAGGAAATTGGAATGAGGGTTTTGACAGAATGAAAAAAAAACAAACAAAAAAGTCAAAACAGCTGTTTGTGAAACCGTCTTAGCTTTAAACTGTATACACAGTTACGAAGCATACATCTTATGCTCTTGGAAGGCATCAGTTAACTTTAGGTACTCTATTAGCCAGGTGCTAAATGCTGAAAATAAGTCATTTGCAAGTGTGCTGGGTTGCATTTTCCATCTTTTAAAAGATACGGAATGAAAATCTGTCTAATTGCCTAAGGCAATTAAAAAAATTAATTTGTTTTGCAGTCTTCGAAACAAAATACTAGATGCTAGAATGGCAGAGGAAAATTCCGTCTCGTGTCCCGACTTTGTTTGTTTTGTTTTGTTTTGTTTTGGGCTTTGATCAATTTTGTAAAGTTCCTTGTTAACTTGATGGTGAACTGGGGAACTTGTGCACGGATGTGGTTTATGAGATTATTATCCTTAAAATATTCAATAACTTTAAGGTCTACGCGGGGGGAGGGGGCGTCTTTGAGAAGGTATTTGGACCGTTGGCAACGAGGTTTGCAACTCCTTTACCTCATGAAAGATTAATTTGTCTTATATCCAGTGCCTCTCACGGTTACTGTAGTCCTGTTGTATAAATTTGCATCTATTCTTATTTGAGTTTCTCTTAAATTAGCTGTTTTGGGGAAGTCAGCTTTTAATAAGTAAAGAAGTTTTGTCTGAGCGTGCGTAGGTAACCATAGATAATGTGGAAAGTCAGTCGCTTCTGTTGTTGGCAGAATCAAAAAATAAGGAGGAAATATCTTTGCCTCCAATCTCATCTAATTGTAAACAAGGAGATTGATGGCTTTCTGTGTAGCTGTAGCTTGGGAATGAGTTTGGAGAAAAGAATAGAGAAGGTCTTCGTGACTGAGGAACACATGTTGGCTTTCCTATGTAACTGCGTGAAAGGAGCTTTCAGTAAGAACAGCTGCACTGCAAGCTTGCTAACTCCAGGAGATCAGGAGCAGGTGGACACCCTGGAACCTTTTGCAGCTTATGTTGCTGTCCGTGGGTGTTACTTACTATGCTTAAGAATAAGATTTTTTTTTTTAATTATTACTACATTTTGAAACCAATGTGTTTCTTCAGTTCTGAGGTATCAGTGTGCTGGAGCCTATATTGGGTGGCCTTCCGCCTGAAGAACTTTCTGTATCTCAAACGGTGCTGTCCTAAAAATCTGCTCATGGTTTGGAGAGCTAATTAGTGGTACTGCAGTGGTTATGAAGATTGAACTAACTAGTTTAAGCTTCAGTTCAAGTATCAAGAGGATAGTGGCTCAAAGTCATTTGAATTGCCCAGATTCCTGGGAGAGACAGTAGGCTTTCATCAGGCAAAATACCCATGAATAGTTCCATTCATTTAGCAAGATAGACTTCAAGGCCACCTATTCCAGGCCACTGGCATTGTTTGCAGACCCTTTGCTTCAAGAGGGAAAAATGCTCATCTGGTTACTTGGGTCAACATCCTTGTCCCTTGGGTCAAAATCCCAATAGTTAATGGGTAGGAGATGATGTTTTGCCTCTAACGTGAGCTGATATGGAAGAACTTGGGAAAAAAGTACTGCAAACGTTCATTTTCATGTTGTGTATTCAGATTAATATAACCTTTGTTCCAATATTATGGAAGCTGCAGTGTTATCTGTAATTTACCGTGTAATCTCAAATTTTGTAAAGCTTATTGCAAGCTGTACATGGGAGAAGGAGTATATATGTTTGATTTAGTGAACGGCCAAGTCAGCGTTAGAGCATTTGAGCACGGGGTCAGAATGTGGTGTTGTAAAACCTCATAGTTAACTACTTCTGGATGCAACATTAATACTGTGTATCGCAAGCAGTGTTGTTGTTGTAGCCAGACAGTTGGATGCAACCCTATCTGGGTGAGGAAGAAGTTAAATTTGGCTTCTCTCTTTTTGCCTTAGAACTTGGCAATAGCATGGCTGTCGATAGGAAACAGGTTTTGGCTTCTGTGAGCTTGTCTATAGCAAAGCTAATTATCTCCCTGTTCTTGTCTAGAACCATCCACAAGTAGATCAGCACTGAACTTCCCAGTTGTGTTAACAAGGCCCTCTCTTCATCGGAGCCATCTGAATTACACCGTGCTGGATTCTCCTGTCCCACCTTGTCAGCCCTCGACATCTTCTATATTTGGCATTGGCAGTCCTAGGCTGTCCTTCATAAAAGAAATAGAAGATTCTACCTCTCAACAAGACGATGATAACATCCCAACAACCAGTGATTCCTCCTCTAGAGCATCTGCTGAAGGTGATTTTTGTGTTCTCTGTTTAATTGACTTTTTTTTTAATGTGAAGTACCTTGCGTTCTTTAATATTCCACATCACCTTAGTAAATAAAATAGGTGAATGTCAACTTTGGATGCGAGAATTAAATTGAATTTTTAGTGTTTTAGAAGTATATAATCCTATCACCTTTTTAATAGAAGCGTGCTTTGGAATACGTTTATGATACCCTGATGTTAGAAAGAGTCAGTGCTGAAATATACACATTCAGCTAGGTTATATGTAAATTTTGAACTGGGACGGTAGGAAATCAGGCTGACTTGCCGTAGCTTGACAACTAGGCTGATTATCTAGAAGGAAGAGTGACTCAGAATATCTAACAGACAGCTGGTTAAATGTGAATAAGTGCAGGTGACAAATAGGAACACGAGATGTTTTCCTGTGTTTCAGCAAGAGAAGATAAAGAAACTACTCTGACATAAGCTATAGGCTGTTTTTTGACCTTTCTTGGTAGAAGGCTTCAGCTGTCAATACTTTCATGTCTTTTGCCAAATTCATTGAGGAAAGCACACCATTTTAAAATAAAAAATAAGCATCGTGTCGATGTAGGTTGGTACCTAGGTCTTCTCGCTGAAAGGGCGAACAGCAGGTTTGCAGCTTTTTCTAGTCCCCCATATAGACAGGGACTGACGTGTGCTCAGCAGGTTTTCCAGAGATCTTTTGTACAGCTGAGAGTAGAGTTGCTGGGCTTTAGCAATATAACCTGAGTGCACTAGAACTTTCTGGTGTGTCTTCGTAAAACATACATGGGCAGAAGATCGTTAACTCTTAGAGCAGCCTTTGGGGAATCTTCCAGGTTTAAAACCTGTGCGATTATGATCTGTGCTGGCCTCCAGCCTTTTACCAACACAGAAAAAAGCTTTGTCCGTACAAATGCACTGATGTTTATGCGGTCCTCTTTTATCTTAGCCTGAAGGAAAAAAATATCTGCATTGGAAGCACAGTATTAACTTGGTAAGATTGCTGAAAACTACTTGCAGCTCTGTGAACAGTTTTCAAGTTTGTAGGTGATACTTGGTTTTCAGTCTGTACGTGAAGTTGATCTATTTAAAGAAGCTGAAGTCATGCTTATTTTTCTGTATTGAAGAACTTGAATTAGTGTGATCTTTATTGTTAAAGTTCTGTACGTACTAGAGGCATTTACATCCAGCATACGTCATTTTGGCAGATGTTGCAGTTTTAAAAAATACTTCATCGTCACTGCTCTGGCCCACAGAAGCTGAAAGAACTCATTCCCTCTCGCAGCATTCTGCAGCTAGCTCTAAGAAACCTGCATTCAGTTTATTTGTTTTTGGAGGACTGTGTCCTGTAAGTACTGCACAGTATTTCTTTTAATCAGTTTGAATGTGTACCTGTTTTTCTATCCACTTTTCATACTGTGTTTCCGTAGGTACGTGGAAGCACGTCTGTTTTTAAGCAAAACCAGCTTGGGTTTTCTCCATTTTACCCCGGAAAGACGGCCTATGCCGGTGGTGCAGCTGTAAGATCAAGGCAGCCAAAGACAGAACCTTATCAGGTATGAGAAAAGTAGTGTAGTGGGAAATAGTGATGGAAATAAAAAAAGCAGCACTGCCAAAGGAGCTTTGAGCAGGGAGCTGAATATGTGGTAACAGTTGCTCTTCTGCCCTCTTGGTCTACAAAAATAGACGTCTGAGATTGATTTCTGTTTAAATTCTTTAATAACAGTTTTTACCACAGGTAAGACTTGTCAGAAAGAACAAGAATGGCAGTTTGGGCTAGTTGTTGGTAGTTGGGGTTTCCTCTGTTGTTAGGTCTTTCAAAAAATTCCATTTAAGTGCCATTGTCTGCCTCTGACTACATTACGTTAAAATAACTTGATGCAAAAAAACCAATGACAGCATAACTTTGAAAACTTGTGTTTATGGTAGCAAAAGCTACAGTAGTCAAACCCGGCTAATATTTATCTGTGGATCTTCTTTTCCAAGCATGCCTACATTCATGCTATGGATATGTTGTATAAACCTGCAGTCTTTGAAAATATCTAAAATCAACTTTGCTGATCCTTTGTTCTTCTGGTACACAGAGGCATGCAGGACTAAATGCAGTCTCAAGATAAGCAGTAACATGCTTTCTGTTTTGAACGATTCATATAGTTCTTGAAGAGAGTTATTTGCCCCCAAGAGTTCTTGGAAATAGCAAATAAAAAGTGCTGACAACTCTGATTAGCTAGAGCCGAATCGAAAAGGAAAGTCAAATCAGGTTTGGTAGGAATGTATTTAAATGAAAGTGACTTTTATCGATAAATCAAAAGGAATTTTAAGAAAATGAAAACGCGGGTTTGCTGGCTCTGTTCTGACAGTCCATTTGTGCAACGGAAAAAGGGCAGTACAAGTACCTCACTTACGGGAAACCTTGAAACCTTGTGGTGCAAAGCTGGGAACCCTCTTTGGTCGGCTATTTTTGTTTTTTACAATATTACTGCATTATGGTAAAAAGAGGAACCAAAATACTAGGCTTTTAAAGGAGAGAGTAGCTTGCAAGCTTCTTGCTGCTTGCTGTGAATGACAGCAAGGTACTAGAGAGTCCAGCGAAGGGCCACCAAGATGATCAAGGGACTGGGAGCACCTCTCCTCTGAGGAGAGGCAGGGACTGCTGGGCCTGTTTAGCATGGAGGAGAGGAGGTTCAGGGGGGATCTTACTGGTGTATATAAATACCTGAATGGATGGTGCAAAGAGCATAGAGAGCCATTGTGTTTTCAGCGGTGCCCAGTGCCAGGTCAAGAGGCAACAGGCACAAACTGAAACGTGAGGCTCTGTCTGAGCATCAGGAAATGCTTTTGCACTGTGCGGGTGATGGAGCCCTGGCACGGGTTGCCCGGAGAGGCTGTGGAGTCTCCCTCTTTGGAGGTCTTCAAGAGCTGACTTGACATGGTCCTGGGCAACCTGCTCGGGGTGGCCCTGCTTGAGCGGGGGGGTAGACCAGGCGATCTCTAGAGGTCACTTCCAACCTTAACCATTCTGTGGTTCTGTGAGTTTCACTTGTGTTTTTACATGCTGCGTGGTCTGCTTCCTGTCTTCACATCGTGTGATAAGCACAGGGTGGTTATATGAGGGGTTTAACCTGGGAAGAAAAAAAGTCACACCAAAGGAAGTTTTTGACTGATATTTGAAGTTGGGTGGTGCAAATACACAGTTTACTTTTTCAGTGTAATGTTTAGATCTGTTACAGTTTAAATCAGATCTTTATCTTTTAAGACAAAGATTTGCAGCCAACTTTAATCTTGGGGGAAGGGAGGAAGCAAGAGAGAAGTAAAACTAGTTCCTGGTTATGATTGTATACACTGATTTTAAGATGGTACACTTAGACCATCGTGAAACTCTGAGGTCTGTGTTGTTACTGAAAATGCTTTCTGTACCACAAGCCTTTTCTTGAGTTCTGTTTCCCTGATTACTGCTTCGGAGGCCTTAGCAGTCCTAGCATCATCCGTCTTGACCTTTTACAAGTACGGAGTTCTTTTATTGCTCGTGCAACAAGCACGTGCAAGATGCACTGAGGCCCAAGGTAAACTTCATTAAACTCCGAATGTATTCTCTTCTTTATGGCTTGAACTCCCAGTGACTGCATGTTTCTCTGTCATCAGAATATATTGATTGTATCATCAGTGTAGCCTTGGGACATAAAATACATGCCTCCTTAGCTGAGAATTGACCATTGTAACACTTAAAATGCTAATTTTTCAGGCACAAAAGAGAGCGAAAGCTAGACAAGAAACTGTGCGGTCCCACGCTACCTTGAGTACCTCAGCGTGGTGCATCTTGGAGGCAGTGGAGAAGCTGTCAACCGCTTTGTTGGTAAATAGCACTTCTTTTAATCTGTTTTTGCTTCATGTGTTTATAAAACTTAGTAAATGTGCCATCAAAGGATAAAGATAAAACTATTCTTCCTTACGTTGTGGCCGGTTTAATTTATTGCGCTATTTTTTCAACAGGATGCTAAAAGAATGACATCTCTTTTGCCGCTGTGTTGTGTAAGTTGACCATGAACCCCCACATTTTTGTTGCAGGGAACCCTCTCTCTCTGGAGAAAAAAATTGCCCTCTAATATTTATGCTTTGTTTTTTCCCTTAGCCTCTGGACATAGATAAACCGGATATTACTGACTTCCAGTCCAAACGAAGAAAGGTAAGAACCAATAATGTCTTAAGCTGAGGTAGATAACTTTTTCAATGCTTTATCACTATTAGAAAAATTTTCTCAAACCTCAGTGACAACATAGACATCAAATCAAGTTAATATTGGCATGTATCCACAATAGATGATGGGTTGTGAAGATTACTCAGGTTAAGAATTATGTTATCTTTGTAAGTTGAGAGCAACAACTCTAGAACACACCAAGTCGTTTTATCTTGTCCCCCAACTTGGGGTGAAGCTGCATATTAAAATTCTTCTTGAGGCAAGTTTTCTCTTGAAGAAATGATCACAAATAGAAAAATACTGATTGAGCGGTCATATAGACTTTGTACAGACTTCCGTGTTCATTCGGGCACAGAAAACTAATTTTTGTGCTTTTTATCACCATTCAAAGTAAAGAGGAGGAAAATTGTTAATTTCCGACGCTATAAATCTTACGCTCCTAAATTCCTATTTGGAGGTAGCACAGAACTGGTGATAATGCTGTGGTAAAGCATGATTTCCTTTCATTTTGTTTAAAAAATGAAAACTAGTCATCTTTTTTTGATGACTATAGTTAGGGGTATCCTTGGGCTTATTAAATTGCAAAACCCTTAAATGACCACTTGAGGATCAGGTGACTGAAGGAAATAACAAGATGTGCAAACTTTTCATCTTCTGTTCTAATGAGCAAAGGGACAGTGTCTCAAGAAGTTTCTGTGCTAATTCCTTGATTGGATGGATGTATAATTAAGTTTACAATCACTTCAGAGTTTACAAACATCTCAGATTTCCTGGACCATCTTTTCACCATCTGCCAAATTACAAGGGCATGGAGAAGTGAAGTATATCATAAATATTATCCAAATAACTAAAACCAAATCTGGTGTGAATTCTCAGTTATATTATAGCAATACACCTGTGATAAGGCATTAAGAAAGATCTGCCAGATTTGCAAGAGAGAGCCTGAAATTGTCAGCCACTAAATGAATGTTGCACGCAGCTGTCAGTGGGTGAAAGGAGATAGATTGTCTATTCATAATACTAGAATTCATAATGGTGGCGGGAGAAGGGTAGCCCGTGATGAGAAGCAATTATTTGCTGAGGCAATTATTTGCTGAGGCAATTATTTGCTGAGAAGCAGTTATTTGCTTGCGTGTTTTCCTGCTAAAGTGAACATGCGGTTGACGGAACACTTGTGCACTCAGGCTAAACTTCTGCAGTGGGTAGCAGTGATGTGGTATTTTTCTTATTTCAAGGAACTGTACCAGGCAGAATAGCTCTTGGTGTATTAAATGCCTAACTGGGGGAATTAATGTTTTTCTTTTTTACCTTTAAAACCAGCAATGAACCGTCGTTCACTCGAAGTAGATTTGTGAACTTACATAAAACATGTCTTATTCAAGGTTTCAAACTGAATGTAATATTTTTTAGAAAGACGCATTTTTATATACTTTAGAGATAGTGTGAATCCTATTACTAAGAGCTGGGAGATACTGTGAAATTAAAGCTGCAGCGTAAGCGATTTCCTGTTGGTATTGATTTGAACAATAGCATGCTTCCTAAGACTGTATTTTCTGATCCTTAAGACCGCAGGCGGAGCCATCGGTAAATCTTGTAGCCTTTAGGGTTTGTTTTCTGTCTGACAATTCAGTTAAGTCAGTTTTGCAGAACACGCAGTGGTCTGTGTTAAAAATTAACTCTGGTCTGTGAAAATGCTTTGAAAAGGGAAGTCAAACCCACTACTTGAAGTGCATCTAATGCACATGTAAAGCATTGGATCATATTTTAATGAATGAGATTATTGTAAGATTGACAAATTGTTTTTTTTTTGAGTGTGTTCTATTATTTGTGTAACTTTGAAGGGGGAAAATGTAGGGAATGTGAAGCCCAGAAGCCTGTATAATTAGTTGCTTAACACTTCGAATGTTAAATTAATGAATTAAGCTACTAAAAAAAAAAAAATCACAGTGTGGGCAGAGGAAAAGATAGGAGCATATTCTAGGAACATGGGTTATTTTAATTATGGTAGCATGAATTATTTTGTCATGAAGCTAACTGCCAAATTTTGAAATGGCATTCAGTCAGACTTTGGCTACTTATATATAGCTTTATGGATTTCGTTACTGTTTTCTGGTGATTTCCCTCTACAAGTTGAACGGTCTTCAGAATTTTCAAATTGCGTTCTCTGAGTGCCAAGACCGATGGGGTGAGGTTTATAGTTCTGTAATTTGTTTTCATCAATAAATATTGGAATTAATTTGGGTGGACGTAAGGATAAATTGATTGCTGTTTCCCTTTCAAAGCTGGAATCCCAGAATGCATTCCAGCCTCCACCTGTTAAGAGACTTGTGACACCAACAGTAAACCGTCAACCGATGCGTTATACGCGGTATTCTGAACCATCACCGACTTCAACTACTCAGTCCAGCAAAATTTGCCAGAGAGTAGACACAAAGTTCCAAGTGAGTACATTTTTGAGTCCTTATGTGCCTGGTTTTTTTTTCCAGTCTTGGAATGTTTCTCAAACCAATTGTTATCCTATCTTTGCAAAAAGTACTGATAGCATGTTTGAGGCGAGCTTTAAGGCAGTGGGAACCATTGTGAAATAGATTGAGCTTTTATGGATTTAATTCTGTTTTTGGAACACTCAGTGTCTTGTGGTTGTTTTCACGATGTCATGATGTGCTATTGAGTCATCCTGTTCTCAGTGAAAGAATATTAAAAGACAGAAATGTTTTCCTTTTATATTCTCATGTACACAAAGCTGTCACTGATGAAACATGCTCGTGTTCTGTGTAAACTATTCCAGGTGAGCTATGTGCTCCAAGTGAGAGTTCTGACAATGTGCTGAGTTATCGGTTTTGATTGCTTTGGAGTAGATGGAGTCTGATAAATTTTCCATAAAATTAAATGGGCATCTCTTTCTGCGAAAACATCTGTGTTTCCAGTATCGGTCTGAGTGTACAAATGACCACGTGTTAAGTGTATGGGCTTTTTAGGCTGGAAATCAAAGTGGACAGTAATACTGGTTGCTTATTGCTTTTAACTCTTTCAATCTCTGTATTGTTTAGCCAGCACAATCTCCATTTGGTAAAGTTCTAAAATGAATGTAGCAGCAACTGCTTAGTTTTTAGGGGGGTAGAGTTTTTTTTGTTTGTTTGTTTGTTGATAAATGATAGAAAACAGAAAAGTATGTCCCTTTTATGGGGCTGGTAAACACAAGTTTTGATGAAAACTCTCCCCCCTACACACACAATTTTTGTCATTTTGTTTAAAATAATTACTTTCTTTGTTAGAGGATTTGACAAATTTGATTTAGTGTTCTATCAGTTTGTCCTCAATGCTGAGTGAAGCAGTGATGCTTACTTTAGCCCCAAAATTTAACTGAACTGTACCCACAATGCTGAATTAGGGAACAACGTTAAGTAGGTGAGGTGTATTCAGTGCTATAAAATTAAAAATAAATAAATAAAATAAAAACCACAAAAAAACACATTAAGTGGTTGTTGGTACTTTGTGTATTCTGTACATATTCAGCTAAGTCTTGAACTAAACTTAACTTGCAGGGGATGAGAGAGAAGACTTTGCCTGCAGAACAGCGAGCAGAACCATCTGAAAGGTATGACATCTATTAATTTAAAACTTTCTTGAAGGAAGAAAGAAATCTCCTTTTTCAGTACGGTCTGCACCTGAAAGGTGGTGACAGTTCTCAGTAAAAGGAATGGGAAATCCAATGAAAATTTTGTATTTTGAGGCAGCTGCAAAGTCTGGATTGTGTTTGAAGATCAATATAACTTTGAGAAAATTGTTGTTTTTATGAAAGGAAGGAAGATGAGCAAGAATAAAACTACTGATACACCACTTTTTATCCCAAGTTTATCTTCTGAGTAGGATACGAAGATGGGAAACGAGGCACGTTATAATGCTGTATCCACAGAAAGGATCTTTGCTATTGGAGGCCTAATTTTTTCCTTCTACAGGAAATATGGCTCATTTTGTAGTTTAACTAAATCTGTAGTGTTACAAATTTTGCTTTGACAGATATTTCATGGTTTATAACTCAGTTTACTTATAACAAAATAATTTGTCCCTCCTAATGTTCCCTAGGGGAAAAGCTATTAGTTTTAGCTATTTAATTGCTTGCAGTTTGAAAGCTCTGTCCTAATGGGATGATTCTTTCTGAAGTATTCTTTAGAAGGTGAAGTAGGGGAAGTGAGTTACAGTTCAGGAGGATGTTTATTGATGTGTTTTTTTCTTTATTTTTTAAGCAAAAACATGGAGGAAGATTTATGATTTATTAATCTTTTTTTTAATACTCCTTTCATGATGAAGTTAATTGTCTGCTTTGAGTTCACATGAAGACCATGTGTTCTTTAGAATCATTTGAGGCCAAATGCTAACTCATCTCTAAAATAAAAAAAATCCAGCAGAATTAATTGAATTTCTTCTTGAGGAGACTGCTTTGTGTTATACTGCTTTCTTGGTTTAGGTCAAATGAGTTATCCTCCAGATAATATTGATGACTTTTCCTTCTGGGCAAATGGTGTTTTGGGTAATAATGCTTGAGTTAAGAGACTTTGCACTCGGTTTTTAGGGGGTCGCTCTTTTCAAAGAACAGTAGCAGGGAATTTTGTTGACTCTATGCTCATCTGCCAAGCAATTCTTAGGTGACCATGGGCATTCTTTGGCTTGCAGAAAGAACTCAACACTTTGTTTTGGCATCTAAAAGTTGGACTTCACAACAACCACCTTTTTAGGGGTGGAAGCGACTGGCTTTAAGGTTCTGGTACAGGTGCAATCAGGTGCTGGGTTTTAATTATGTTTTTTTCAAACTGTTCTAAATTGTCTCTGCTAGAACTCCTTTCTACTTCTCCATTTAGGAAGGAGATACAGAAAACTTATACTGCTTTTGATTTCGTTCACAAAGTTTATTGCAGTGCCCTACCTTTTGTTTGTAGGTAGTGGTGGTAGTGTTTTTTGTGATGCTGGTCTCTGTTGGGTGCCATGTTCTGGAGCAGGAGCACCACACTGATCTGCTGGCAAGAGTCCCTTTGGACAGTTGAGTTGGAATACTCAGTAAATCTCTGGCCCACCAATGCTATATATCTATGTGTGTGTGTGTGTGTATATATATATTTTATATCCTGAGTCCAATTGCAGATTAGACTTGCTTGAAGGCTGACAACTGTCTTTGCCCCCTTGAAGCTCACAGGTGTTAACAGAAAGAGGAATATGGGCTATTACGGGCAAGCGATAGTTGTCTGAATGAAGATCTATTTTGATGTAAGACTTTTTTCAGAATTCTAATGGATTGACAGTTTGGATTAGAGAAAAGTCTGAGCATATGCCTTAGGGATCTGTCTTCCTCTATGCAGTTACAGTGCTAAGCAGGCTGTTGTCAAGTATTTGACAAGTTTAGACCAGTTCTCCTCCTCAGTATTGTGGGAGTTTGACCTGGTGTCTTCCAGTGCGATCTAATGCACTTTTGTACTGACTGACTGATTGGCTGCAAGATAAGCTTTGATGTCACAGTTTTTCCAGGCATACTTCATTTTCTTGCCATAGTACTTTTGTTAGAGTTATTCCCTATTCCACTTCTGGTTTGGGTTATTTTTTCCCCATTTGCTCTTGGATTAGGATATCTTTCTGGTTTTGAGCTAGGCTTTTTGAAGTACCAGAAAAATGCCTTTGTATGCCTTACAAAAGGGATCTGTATTCATGTCTGAAAAGACTTCTGGAATGTTGGCATACCCAAACACCTCTGCTGTTCCTGCTGATGGCCACATGAAAGCCAGAGCTGCTTCTGAAGCTTAGGCCATATTACCTTGCCACACAAGTCTAAGGCGTCCCTATTCTATCAGAGCTGTTGGCAGTGTTTCCCATGTGTATGTGTGCATATGTGCACTCTTTCTGTATTTTTGTGAGCTGTTCTTTTATATCCCTGCAAAAGATACACGTGCATCGCAGAATCAGAGAACCAGTCCTATTTAAAGGAAGCACTGGAAAATAACAATCTAAATCAGCTCTTCTATTTCAGGTCTTCTGGCTTAGTCATTGTTCCCATGTGAACGGTGCACTTATGTATGTCCTTTTCATTGCTGCTGTTAATAAAGTTTTTCCTATTTAGAACATCAAGTATTTACCAGCGTTTAGCAACTTGTGAGACAGCTTTAGTTTTTTTCTGATCAGCAGGTTTCAATTCTAGGACTAATAACAGCTCTAATATCTTGAAAAAACAATTTGGCTGGTAATTTTTTTTTCTCTTGTTTCCCCCAACTTCTGTACTGTCGTGTGCTAGCAATGTGACCAGCTACAAATTCAGTACTGCTGCGTCCAATGGTCTGTCTTCAGGAGTGAGTAGCGGAGGCGGCAAAATGAGAAGGGAAAGAGGAATACACTATTTATCAAGAGCTGTACAAGAACAGGTAAGTGACTCTTAAATTAATTGCTGTCACTGAGCTTACTGAAGTAACTAGCTAAGTGTGTCAGTTTTATTGCATCATAGTAAATTATAACAATACCGCTTTATTTTTGCATTGTTTTTGTTTTCTTGTGGGTTTCAGAGCAGGCTCCAATTGATTTCCTGTGTTTGAATACCTGAACTTTGCTTATGTAATTGTGAAATTTTTAATTCTGTTACCTTGGAGATTCTTCAAACTATAACATTTCTCGTTAGCAATTGAATGAATGAGTCCTAAGAAGAGAAGTAATGTTTTGGTGAAGGTTTGTATAGTTTTTCTACAGGAATGATACTTGAAACGAGTGCCAAGTATAAAAAGAAAAAAAAAGCTTATTTTCCGGTTTCCTATTTAAGTCATACAGAAATATACAGGCCAAGAGTGTGAAAAAGAGTAGTAGAAGAGAGCATTCTCCATGTCTGCTAACGATGACTCAGTTTTTCATACTCACCAAACTCATTGTGAGAGAGTTTTTTTCTCATTTTAATAGGAAAAATCTATTCCATAAAACTATGACCATGAATATTCAGATTATTTTTTCTTTTACTGGATGTTATATAAGCTGCCTGTAAGTTAATTTCAGTATTTACGTTAACATTAAGTATTTAATTAATATTAAGTTAATATTAAGTATTTAAGTTAATTTAAGTTTCAAATCATTAAATGGGACTTCCGGATGATGCAATATAAAGAAATCGTAAACACTGTTGTTTATTCCTGTAACGCAAATAAAATAATGGTCCAAATATCAAAAGTTCCATAAACTTTTCAAATCAAAACTGTGAAACAGATGTAAGCTACAGGATGCACTGAATATCAGTAGTACCAACTTACATCCCTGCCTAGTCATTTCTAAGTAGATCATGATAGTACTGTACAAATTTTGGTCAGATTTTCTATGCCATTTAAAACATAACTCATCCAATCTTAGTAATCAAATAAAGTAAGTGGCAGGGATGAAAATTGAAGTTGTTAAGAGGCTGTTTTCTGATTTTTATATTTGCATCCTGATACATGGTATAGACTGTATTTACCAGAACACAATCTTCCGTGCTGCTAGTCTGACTTTCTTTGGTGCTTTTTGTGTTTAGTTTGGTTGTTGAACCTACCTGCTTCTTTAAACATTAGCTTTTTCCACGTTCACTGCTGTAGTGACTTTAGAAACTTTGGCAGCTATCCTGCCTAATTTTGCAAGAGGAACACTTTCTCACTTGTCTTGAGAGTGTACTCTTAATTGAAGCCATGCGAGGGTAGTTAGAAAGGATGATGCTTCTCCAGAGCTTTGATGACTAAAGTATAGAAAAGAAAGAAAAAAAATGTGATCTGTGCCTCTCTGTTCTGCACAGGTTTTGAGTTAACTTTCAGTGTTCTTGCTGTACAGTTGTTGAATAGAGTATAATGTGGAAGCAGGCCTGCCATAAATTAAAATGACGTGGTAGACAGAGGTGGGGAGATCGGGATTTCTTCTGGAAACTTGCTTTCTCTTAATTTGTATGGATTTTTGTTCTATTTAATTTTGTTAATAAATTGGGTGGGATGGGGTGAGAAAGTAGTATGTCTTGTATAAGAAAAATTAAAATTTGCAACTTTAGGAAGTGGAGGAACCAGTGCTACCGAAAATACCCCTACCCATCAGTGCTGCATCGCTGCCTCAGTTCAATTCTAGTTTCGTTGGTAGTAGCGCTGTCTCAGCGTCACCGAGCGCTGTTTCAACAGCAGCAATGAGCACGGCAACTCCAGCAGCTGCGACGGGCATGGCAAATCCATCAGAGGTGGAGGGCATGACAGATCCATCAGAGGTGGAGGGCATGACAGATCCATCAGAGGTGGAGGGCATGACAGATCCATCGGAGGTGGAGGACTTGACAGATCTATCAGAGGAGGAGGTGGAGGACATGATATATACAACGGCGACGTCGGGCATAACGTGTTCAACAGTGCCCTCAGGCTTGACATATCCAATAATGGCGGCGGGCATGCCATATCTACTGAAGACAAAGGACAAGGCAAAGTCAACAGTGGCAACGACAAGCGTGGCAAATTCAACGGAGGCGGCAGGCATGGCAGATGCAGCAGCGACGGCGGCGGGCAAGGTAAATCTTTATGCTATAAATAATGTTTACAATGAGTATACTGCTTTATTGCGAGTTGACTTTTTCTGTGGTGCTCATGAAACTAACAAATATTAGTTTCTACGCAGCTGAATGAATTGGGGTTGTATGCCAGTTTGGGCAAAAGGCATAAATGTTTTGATTCTGCTTCTCTCAGTCTTAGAGCCTGCCAACTCCCATTTAACGTGATTGTATAACTGCTTCAAATGCTGTGGAAGTCTGCGGGGGAAGGGGGGTGTGGACTTTATGCCAAGTTATTTATAGTGGTTTTGGCAGGGGTAGAGTTAATTTTCTTCGTAGTAGATGATGCTAGATGATGCTGTGTTGCAGATTTGTGAGCAAAACAGTGTTGGTAAGGCACTGGTGTTTTAGCTGTTGCTGAGCAGTGCTTACACAGTGACAAGTCCTTTTCTGTGTCTCACGCTGCCCTGCCAGCGAGGAGGTCGGGGATGCACAAGAGGCTGGGAGGGCACTCAGCCAGGACAGCGGAGCCCAGAGGACCGAAGGGATATTCCACACCATTTAGCATCGTGCTCAGCAATAAATGCTGGGGGAAAGAAGGGGAAGGAGTGGGGAGTATGTACAGGGTTATGGCATTTGTCTTTCCAGGTAGCCATTACATGCGATGAGTCATTAATGCTACCTCAAATTTAACAACTTTACTTCTTTACTTCCAGTTCTTTTCCCTGTTCCATTTGGAGGGAGTGAGCGAGTGGCTGTGTGGTGCTTAGTTGCCTGCAATGGTTAAACCACAACTTTATTTAAGTTATTAAATTAGAGGTAACGTGGTCATATAAGCCTCACATAGGATGAGCCTAGGGTGCAATAATTGGCATATTATTGCAATAAAATAAACATTAATCTGTTCCAGAGTACTTGAAATATTTTTTGTACGGTTTGAAGTAGATAGCTGCTTTAACATGTTGAGGTGTTTGCTGAAGTTCTTGGAGTATCATTGGGCTGAGTTTGCCGTTCTTCAGCTTCCTGGCTTGCTTTTCCGTGCATTTAGACCTAAGTAGCATCTCCAGCTTTTCCTCTCAGTTTCTGGAATTTGGTTTTGAAGATATTGTCCTATACCCACTTGGAAACTTCCCTGTGTTTTATTATTACTTTTATCTGCAAAATAACTCAAACATCAGGTTTTTCGACGTCACTGCGGGACTTCTGTTGGGTAGTGAATTCAGGTAGTTGTTGCTCTTAAATATAAACCTTTAATTCTTTTGAAAATACAGATACAACCAACAAGTACTGTTAGCAGTCCTGAGTTCGCGTTTTCATCTTCAGTTGTGAAATCTACTGAGGCAGAAGTGCTACCTACGTCTTCTGTAAGTAAAATAATAAAGGAGCTTGACTTTTTTTCTTAGGCATTTAGTAGGCTGTTGCAGAACACTAAAGCAGAATCTGCCTTGATGGAGAAAAGTATGTAGGCTTCTGGCTTATAATTTGTCATTCAGCATGCGTGCTACAAATGTGAAGAGCAGCTTTCAGATTTGGTTTTGTGTGTGCATTCGATTGAAGTTCCTGTGGCTTGAGAATCTGAAAAACCTCTCTTGTTCATAGCAGATTGGGTTTACATTTAGTGTTCCCGTTGTAAAATCGGCAGAACTTTCTGGACCCAGTGGTACTCCAGTGACGCCCTTTCTTACCCTAGGTAACTGAAACTTTAGCACTTCAGATCTGAAGTGCTGATCTTCCTTTTTTTCTTTATTAAATCTTCAATCTGTCCTGTCTGCGCATGCTAGCAATTCCAGGCAGTGTTGGACTTCTGCAGTATTTTTCCAGTGACAGATCTGCTTTTATAATTTTTGTTTTGTTTTGTTGCTTTTTGTTTTGCTTGTAATCATAAAGCATTGCAAAGTAAGTAGAATTTGTGAAGATTCTTATGTGAGAAGCATGAAAGCTGGAAATTCTTGTTTCTAACAAAAGTGAGTATAATCTGCTCTAACTAGGTCACATTGTGAAAGCTGTTTTTGTTTTCTTTTGTTTCAAAAGACACCACCACCTCAACCAACATCAACACACAGAAAGAGGAGGTCAAAGATTTTGCTGGTGGTCCCTTCACCACTGCCCACGTCTTAAAGGAAGGAAGCGTCTTAGACGTTCTAAAAAATCCTGGTGAGATAATGAACTCCTTTTAAAAAGATGCTGCAAAAAATACGCTAGCATTTTTTATTAAAAAAAAAACAACACACGACTTATGGTTAATAGAGTATCTGCTATAAATATGAATGTAGGAGAGCATTACATTAAGCGCTGCGTTTGTTAGGGTGCATCTGCCCCCTTCTATTCTAAGTGGTGTTTGTTGCTGGAAGTAAAACTGCAAGATGAAAAGCAGATGGGTTGCATCTCCTTTACGTGTTAGGATGTAATTGTAAATGAGGTACTAAGAGAATTAGCCAGATAATCGGTGTTTCATTTTAAGTAAATACAATTTGTGGAATTGAAAAGGAAATGTTTGTAAAACTCAACACTCCTGTCCCACCTTCAGCCCAGGTGAAGAAAGAATAGGAAAGAGCTTCAGTTCCAAATACACGGCGAAAGCTGCGAATCTTTGGGCCTTAGCTTACAATGGCTCCTGTGGATTAAAATTTAAACTGCAAACAGAAGTGGAGTGTTTTACGTTAAAAACCCTTTTCTGAATTTTGTTTTTAAGCAATTGCAATTGTTTTCAACAGTTTCATAAAGTGTGTCTGTGGAAAAGATATCTTTTAAGAAAAAGGGCTTTATTGAGTTTGATCTTTTCCCAAAAGTCTTCTTCTAACTTACATACTTGTTAAGAAGGCAGCACATTTCTCTACTGGAAAGAGCTAAGTGAGAGAAAATACATTGTGCATTTTGTTTAAGGAAAGACCTCTGAGTGAAGTGACATTCACTTTCTTTATCGGTTTAAAAGAAGCAGAATCTAAATCCACATTGTTCAAAGACTTCATTTTTGACTAAAAAAAAACCAACAAACAAACCACAAAACAACTATGTTCAAGGTAGATTTACAAGCAACTTGAGCTGCTGTTTAAGATGCATTTCCTTTAGTCTTTCTGTATTAGTAGCTTGTCTTTTCTGTTAAAATTGCCACCTTTTAAATAAGGAGTTGTCCTGTGTCCGATGCATTTTGAAAAAGATGATAGAAAATTAGACAGTTGTTCAATTGTCTTGAGTTTTTATTATTTAATTAATATTCAGCATCTGTGGGAAAATACCGTATGGATTGCTGCTCCGAGGACAAACTTCTGTACAGTTACTGGAGTAGATCTGAGTCATCTGCTACGGAAGGAGGAGCTTTAGAAATTTGATTCGATTGGGCATCGCGTCTTAATCAAATTGTATTATTTCCATTCCACGTTGGACTGTCAGAATTCAGTCAGCTACTGACTGTTTGTACTTGTATCGACCAGTGAAAATGTTGATTTAAAGCTTGCTTGGAAACAAAGAGTTAAATGAAGCTTTAACGAAATGTTCTGTTGTGACCCAGTGCAGCAGATGAAATTTCATCCGTTTCGATAAGATTTCTGGGGACTTCCTGTTGCGCTCGGTCTGAATGTCTAGTTGTAACCATTGGCACCTGAGTTGAAATTTTTGCCCTCTAGTAAAGTCACTTAGTTACACGTAGTGAGGTGCTGCGCTAACAGGAAGACTTTTTTTTCTTGCTTCCTAGACTTTGGATTGTTGAAAACACGCTCTTCTACGTCTGCACAACCTACAACAAGCACAGTGGTTTATACTAGGCCTGCAATAACAACTTTTTCTGCAGGTAAAGAGACTTCTAAACAAGCATCGTACTGGCAATCTGATACATGTGACCCTTTTCTGCAAAACAAAGACATAAAGGACAAATGTGTAACTTGTCAAGCTACTAAAGCGTCAACAGTTGAGAGTATGAAACAGACAGTAAGTTCAAGTCAATGCGACACCTCAAAGCCAGCAGCGCCCCCAGCAGGGATGCTGGGCTTTGGAGACAAATTCAAAACAGTACCTGGAACGTGGGATTGTGATACATGTCTTGTCCAAAACAAACCGGAAGCTACAAAATGTATAGCATGTGAGACACCAAAACCTGGAACGGGAGTAATGCCTGCTCTGACATGACCAGTGGTCACAGACAGCTCGGTGACAGTGACATCCTCCTCGAGCAGCACTGACACAACAGCCACTCTGGGCTTTGGAGACAAATTTAAGAAGGCGAAAGGCTCTTGGGACTGTGGAATATGCCTTGTACCAAATAAGACGGAAGATAACAAATGTGTAGCCTGTCAGTCTGAGAAACCAGGTATGGTCCTTTTTTTCCTGTTGTTTCCATCCTAGCCTCTGTGAATCTTGTACAGAATAAAAGTACGTTGCATATATGGAATATTTTAAGCAACACGATTCCCAGGTACGGTTGATGGGTTAGCGGCTGTCTGCAGGATTGGTTTACAGGCACTTCAGAGGTCTCAGCCCAGGTTCCAGCCTGTCGCATAAATTGAACTGATTGTGAAATGTATTAGTACGGAGCTGGATCAATGCAGATACCCCCGGCTTTGCAGCTGGTGAGGGAAGATGGCTGAAGTGGGTGACTTAATTTAAAAACAACATAGTGATTTTTCACTGGCGAAAATGAGAACTCCATAGAAAGAGTTAAAAATGACTGCGTTTTTCTCTTTCAAAAAATAAGTAAAAAAAATTACAGAATGTGGCCAAAATGCCTCTACTCACCGTTTGTATGTAATTGAGGGGAGATGTGAAGCCAGATTTCAAGACAGTGTAGTCTTAACTAGTCTTAAGCTAAAGCAGAGAGATGCCTATGAAGGTCAGTGGTAGGCTTCAAGAAAGCGAGTGACCCGCTGGGTAACTTCTTCAGGGCAGTACTGGGTTGTTTCCCATTGTGTGTGACCGTAATTGATTTTGAGCGTGGTTGTATTGTTTTTAAAATACGATTCTAATTCTAACTTTGACTCTAAATGTCATTTAACATGCCATTACATCGAAAAACACCTCTGCAAATATATCGTGGAAGAAACAAATTAAGATGGACTAGACCGGGCTTTTGTAGTCATCCTGTGCGGTAAGACTGAAATTTCATGAGGTAAGATAATGGATTTCAGACAGAGTTGATTCTCTTGGACTTCCAACCTCTGAGCGGTCAGTCGGCATCTTTGTCTGAGGCTCTTGCCATTGCAAGGAGGAATTTTGGAAATGAGGGCTTTACTGTGACCATGGTGCAGTGAATTGCACGGTTACGTTGCACTTGTCAAGAGGAAGAGCGATGCAAGTAATCCTAGGATAAAAGTTTTCTGCGTGTGCTGTGGAAGGGAAGACCCATTCTTGTCTTTCCGGTTTTGAATTTGAAGCGTTATCTTCTGCTTCTCTCTTAAAAGGCACCTTTTTTTTAAAAGGCACCTGTCAGGCCTCTTTATGGAGGTTACACTGTCGTCAACAGCAGCAGAAGCTTGTGTGCTGAACAGAGTTGTGTGTTGTTTGGAAGCTTTGAGTTCCACTCTGGTTTTTTTGTTTGTTTCTTTGTTTCTTTGTGGGTTTTTGGTGGCTTTTATTTTTTTCAGGGGCGGGGGGGGGAGTTGCGGAGTAGTTTTGAACATTTCTGTGGGATTTGACAAATCAAATTTAAAAGTTAATGTTCATTTTATAGTTCATGTTCAAACAGGATGGTTAACTGTCTTGTTTGTCTCACAGAGGGTCCAACACCTGTGACCAGTAGCAGTGCATCTGCATTTTCTGCTCCTTCTGGAGAATTTCTGGATTTAGACAAATTCAAGAAGCCGGAAGGAAGCTGGGATTGGGAGACCTGCTTGGTTCAAAACAAAGCAGAGGCCACGAAGTGTGTAGCCTGTGAAAGTGCAAAGCCAAGCACCAAAGCAGAGCTCAAAGGTAATACTTCATGATTAAAACGAGGATGCATATTCTGTGATTTATTTTTTGGTTTGCTCTGATTTTTTTTATTTTCTTACCTGTTAAGCACAATTATTTTTTCCTTTGAGGTGTGGCAAAATTATTTGTTTTTCCTGTAGGAATATTGCCTAGATAACATCTGTTTCCACACTTTTCCCCAAGAATAAGTTTATCCTTTTTAGAGAAAAGCTTTCATTAATGACGTGCTTGTTCTTTACATGCCCTACACGTTGTTCATTTGGAGTTCAGACTAAAAACATGATCTTTCAAAGAAGTTCGTATACTTTTTAAAGCCAGGTGGTGGGCAGAAAACACAATTGTGAAAAGTTTTATGTAGAGAGGAAGCATGGGGTTTTCTTGTTTGTTTTACTGTTTGGTGGGTTGTTTTTTAAACAGTTTTGACTGGAAAGATCAGGACTAGAATGTAGTTCAAACCTTCATGTACTGTTCAGAGGTACCGGTTAATACTGGTTCAGATAATTACAGATAATTACAGCCAGCTCTTGGTGTTTGTGACCAATAAAGTTTGTGGCTCCAAAAGGAGTGGGTTAGTGCTAACTGATTAACTGCTGTATATGCAGAAATATGGAATCTGATTACTTACGCAGAGAGCACTTAAAATGTATTGTTTTGCCTGCTCTCAGTGAGTTGCATCTTAATGCTACCAAGGAATAAGCTTTTTGCTTCTGGCCCAAGTTTTTTAATTTGGTGAAAGCCTTTTCTGTGCACGTGCACATGCCAGAGAGGTTGCTTAAGTAATAGAAGCTATAGTAGCTGCTATCTTCTGTTTTTTGTAGAAGACAGAAATTGAATTCGTTAGCTTTGTAACTGTTATGCATACCAGAATTGGTTTTCTCCCTTTTGAAAATAGTAGAGGGTTATGCCTATGTCAGATTTGGTGAGCAAGGTGATCAGATGAGGGCACTGCAAGACTGCCAGAACGCACCAGCCCTGGGGGGAAAAGGAATCCAGCTGAGCATAGGAATTTCTAAAAGGTAACCAAGGAGTTGTGCATTGATACAGTTATTCTAAATAATCAGATTCTCGTAGCTCTGCCTTTGGAAAGTCTGTGGCCCTTGCTGTAGTGGCTGTACACAGGATGCAGTCTACAAAACCAGAAATGCAGAAGTCCTATGTTTTGACTCCCTGGATTCATCAACCTGCTTCAGGATGGCTGGGGGAATCCAACTGTTAAGTCTAGCCAGACAGCGCAACTTGGGCTTAGCTGCCATTGTAACCAGCCTTGTTTCTCAACAGTAGCAAAGCTGAATGCATTGGAAAATATTTTCAGGTTTGGGCCTGCATAAGGTAGAAGGGACAACAAGTGGTTTTATATGCTAGGGAGTTCTTGTTCTTAGAGCTTTCCCTCTAGTTTGAGAGAAGCACATAACTAGTTTTACAGTGGGTTGACAGGAAAGAAGTGGGGGGGAAAAATGGGAACGCAGGGAGAAAGCCAAAGGCGTTATTACTAGAACAGGTTTAGAATGCTATTCTTTGCTTTTCATGAGCTTAGGGCAATGGGGAGTTTAAAGCTTAGCACTTCCTGAGAGGGTTTCTTACTCTACCGGCTCAGTTCTATCACTTATTTAAGGCAATTCAGGTCTCTGAACGGTTAAAGAATTGATACCAAATTTGATGAACTTTGATCCAGGATACTGACAAAACAGGACTTCATATAAACAATTTCAGTATGTTCATGAGGTTAGCTTGTGTGTTCTGTTAAATAGTAAAAAATGACACTTCTGTTTCTGTTTACCTAGCATAATTCTGCAAATGTTGCCTCCTTCTGCTTTAGAATGGAAATGCTCTTCTCCAAGAGAGCACTGTCCAAACTTCTTTGCCAAAATTTTTTGATTAAATTAATATTGTTTTATTTTGAAAACAAGAATAAGCCACAAACATGTTTTCTTGCTTCGGCTATCCAGAAGAACGTCAACAGTATTTTCAGATTTTCCTTCCCTACGCAACTGTATGTAGGAAGAGTGCAGTTGGAAGCAGAAGACGTAAGATGATGTATCTTCTGTTTGTTTACTACAGTAACAAGACAATGGATTACCTCTTTATTAGAACTTGTGTAGCTTTGCAGTATTGAAACAAATGTAGGTATTAAAATACACATCAGTAATACGTTTCTGAATGGCTGAGTACCGTGCTCTCTTAGCATTGCAATACCCAGCCATTGGATTAGTTTGTCCCTCATGTTTGCTTAGTTTGGAAGCTATTTCAGAATGCCTTCAGCTTGTATTCTTCCCCAAAAGCATAGAACTCACTTCTCTGCATCCCCAATTCAAGTCAGAGAAACTGGGCACTGCAAACACAGGAGGTCTGCCTGTACAGAATCAGTGAAGACAAGTCTAAACAGCGGATTTTTTTGAATATGCAGCTGGGTTATCTGAATGTTCTTTATGCAGTGTACCTCAGTTTTAGTACAGATAGCACTTGTCTTTGTTCTTGTCATTAGTCTGAAGCTGCCCCTGAGAAAATCTTGAAAGGGAAAGTAGTGAAAGCTAATCAGCTGGCCCTTTCTTCTTAAGAACCAGTGTATTTTGTAATTCTCCCACTAATAATAAGGCGTCATGCTGGAGAATGGCGATTGTGTTGTTAAGCAAGACTGACTTCACCTGAGCGGTATAGTTGGCAGCTGTTGAATGTTTAATGGACTTTAAACAAACAAAAAAACTGAGCAGGTGGAGGTAGACATGGCAAACTGACAGGCAGCGTCAGATGCTTCTTTGAAATGGATAATCTGACTCCATTCACTTCTTTCTGGAAATAAGATCTAGTAATTAACCAAACAAAAGATAGAAGGGTTAAGACTGCATCTTTAAAGCAGCTGTGCTTGATAAATGTCTCTGGTCTTAAATCAATCTTTAGCAAAGCACAGAGACTTAGCAGCAGCTTGCTTATGCCAACGCTAAAAATACTTGATGTGTACAGGTAACCATGTCAAGGCTCTGGAGTTAATCCATGAGAACAATTCCTTCTGGTATTGGCAAAGGTGAGGATGCTTGCTTCTATAGAAATGAGGTTTTGAGCTGTGACTTAAGCTGTCACTTAGGTGACTGTTTAGGAAAGCTTCCTTTTAAGCTTTGAAGTATGTAAGCTGACAAATTGTTTAAGTTCAGAACTGGGTCTACAGTCTCTTGTTCTCTGACTGTATGCAACTTCTCATGTTTCAGACTGAAAGCAGAATTGCAGCGGTACCAGTCATACAACTATAATGATTATTGCCAAGATTACCAGAACTACCACTCGCAGAGGAGTTACGATGCTTACGCTGACTACAACTACAGCTCCTATGCTCCCTATGACAGCATGCAAGCTGTTGGAGACTGCTCTTTAGGAGATTCTTTAATGGCTCCAGCTGTTTTTGAGGTAAAGATAGTGCACGCTTGCTGTAAAGAAAATATTTCACAGATAGTATGTTGTACAGATTTGTGTGAATCAGCAAAAAGAATCCGAAGTTGAAAACATGCTTTCTGCTTAGTGTGAAGTTAAAAGAGCAGATTCCATTCAGAGGTGTTTGTATTTAAGTGCTTAAATAGTAAATCCATAGAGTTAGTGATTTATACACCATTATTTGTTCACGCATACCAAAGAATGGTTTTGACAGCATAATTGCGTACGCTTCTTCTGTTCCTGTTCTTCTGATTTGCTTTGCTTAAAGCAAATTAAACAGTTGTTGTAAGTGGTCTTATCGTGGTCAATTTATTAGTTGTGACCTCCGGAGGTCCCTTCCAACCTGTACTGTAATATTGGCTTTCTTCTAAAAATAAATAGATAAAATGCCATCTATCCTTGTAGTTGTAGGAAGAAGGAATGGGTTGAGACTGCAGCACTTTGAATCTGTGATGCTTTCTGAAATGAGTTATGATTAAACTTAGCCTTTTCTGTCTTTCAGGAATCTTCAGTTATGACTGCAATCGGTGATGACCTAATTACTGACGGTAATAAGGGTTCTATCATTGTCACTTGAGTTTAGCCATCCTTGTGCCTTTTAACAATACAAGCCAACCTCTACTGGATGAAGAACATCTTGAAAATTCAGCTGAGGTCAAACCTCTGTGGGGTTGATCTGCAATCAGCTGGGGTTTTAAAGCTGATACAGCATACACTGACCACATCAAGTAAAACGGGACACTGTCAATGCTTCGCAGCAGGTTTCTTGTACCTGTGCCTTCATTCCCATTTGAAAATGGTCTAAGACAGAATTTTGTTCTTTGTATTGGTTCCGCTAAACAGATTTTATATTAGAAACTCAGTAATATGCAAAAGCTTTGTTCTCCACCCTGAGGTAAAAGCTTATGTTGCAGATTCCAAAAGGAGGATTCAGCTTGCACTTACAAATACGGTACAAAACATATTTGTGTCCTGGAAGGTTTGCAAAGTTCCTCACGTGGAGGCATTTTGTGTTAGTGTTTAGAAACTATCCTATGTAACGTGTATTGCCGGAGAAGTGAATTAAATGACTCTTGGGAGGGTTTCATGGCTGATTATCCTTAAACGTTATCTTTACTATCTTAAACATTGTCTTTGTCTTTATCTTGAAAGACGGTTCTAGTCCCAGCCTTCTAATATACAAATTCCCAAAAGTTGGAGTTGTGAGGCTCAAACTTTTAGAGGACTAAATACCTCACTAAAATTAGTAGATCTAATAGCTTATTACACTTAGCTTAAAATACATTTTATTAGCCATTTCACATGAAGTTTTTTTGTGCGCATGCCTCAGATTTGATACTTGGACTTACCAGGCTTTTATTTTCAGATCCACAGCTCTACTTGGATGTTGATGAAATGAACAGACAATTCACGGAGACAAGCGAAGAACTCTACGATTCACTCATGAATTGTCACTGGCAACCTCTGGATACGGTCACTTCTGAAATCCCCTCTGCTATTTAAGTGTCTTCTAGAGCATGACCGTTAGGACCAAAGTGCTAAAACTACATTTCTTCTACATTATTCTAGCTCATAAGTTTTAAAGCACAATGATAGGTTGGGTTTTTTTTGCTATGCTTTTGACAGTTTCTGTAATCTTTTTGTTCATCACTCCCTTCTTGGAGCATCATGAAGTCATGTAAATATTCGAGAAATGTAAAGAGGTAAATGGGGTCTAAAGGTAGACTTGCCGGTGTAAATAAAAAATTTGTTTCTGCAAACCTGCCAGCAAGGGATTTTACTTGTACCTGTGTGCAGCACGTTCTCTTCCGGCTTATGGAATTTAACAAGGTAGTAAGGGTATTTCATCTGTCTTTATTTTTATATGGGCATTAGGACACAAGCAAAATCTAGCTTTCCCTTGTTTTCCTGGTTCCTTAGGTAAGCGACAAGCCAAGCCTTTCATGTGCTTGCTTAGACTGGAAGTATGTATGGGAGACACTCACAGGCCTTGCTATGGAAACACCTGTGCCCACTTTTTCCTGCAGGCTGCTGGCTCTAACTGTACTACTGATATATGCTAGGTCAGCTAAAATTGGCTTATAAATACGGTATGTTAAGCATATGGAAGTGTAGACTTCAACTGCCATAGCTACAAACATCCCGTGGAATGAGGATGATGTCTGCTGGCACTCTCTGCATCACCCTTGCCCTTCTTACTGTTAGACTTCTCAGCTGACGCTTTACAGCGAAGAAATTGCTACAACATAATCCGTGTTCTTAAACCTAAAAAAAAAAATCTTGGAGAAAACAACTTGCTGGTTTTCCCTCCTTGCTGGCAAGGAGAAAAATAGTCCACCAGGAACAACAAAAAAATCCTACTAACAGCTCCTTAAGTTATACCCTCTGCTACCCTCTCTGATTGCTCTGGTCTTCCTTCATTCGTGGTAATGAAGTTTTTAAAGCTCTGGTAGAAGGATGACAGTACTCAAGTCAAAGGAGATGAGAGCAATGAGGAAAGCTTTGCTTTAAGCTAGAGCAGTCTTGCGAGTTGCTGCCTTTATGCTGTTCTTATCTTGAAGGGTACAGAGTCTTTTCCAGTCATAGGGACTCCATAACCCTATGAGTATGGAGAAATAGTTGCTAATTAACAGTGTGTATAATAAGTAAGTGAGGCTGGAAACAAAAGAATATTCCTCCAAGAAAAAAAAGGAAGCAGAAATTACTGTACTTAATAGCTGGGGAAGCTGTTAAAGCTAGTTGACACAGTTCTGGTACTGCCGTGTGTGTTTTGGGGGCAACATAAACCATAATTGCTGTGATGGCAGGTAAGAATCCAATTCTTTTTTATGGCTTAGTGTAGTTAGTGAAAGCAGTGGTCCTAAGCTGCATGCTGTTCTTAAATGTAATGCAAATTCTCTTTTGTGACTCCTCAGTACTTCCAGGTTACTTGTAGCTGATCACCAGCAACTGCTTCTGTTAGCTATTAGCTGTTGGGTTTTTGCTAGGAATACTTTCAGTCCTGAGTTGAAATGATGACATCCTGAAACAGAAGAGGCTCTTGGAGTATTGTAGGAAGCACATTCTTCCTGGTTCTAGTGCAGGTGTACACGTAGGAGGAGACAGAAGGCAAAGAACCTCACATAGGTGGAGGGGGTGAGGTGGCATCACAGTTAGAGCTGTTGCAGTTAACTCTTCCCAAAGCATGAAAGCAACGTGGCTGGAAACAGGGATTTGTTGGGTTGCTTCTTTGTGTGAGCCAGGGAGTCTTTTGAGGGGCAGATTAATAAGAATATGACACAAGGTAGAGGTGGAATAGATGAAGCAAAGAATCTGGGTGGGAAAAGGGTTGCTTGTACGTGTCTATGGAATTGTTTCAGGGGACTGAGCTGGGGCAAATTCAAGATAATAGATGCAGCCTCCTTGAATTTGGATGGCAGTGCTGAAGCTTCAAAACCTTACAAGGTTTGATGCCACTTCAATTGTAGTGCATAGCTGTGGTACTTGAGCTCAGAAGCGCAAACTGCACAGGATTTTTTTATCTATTTTCTTCAACGTGAGCAGCAAAACATCTTCCAGGAATGTGCCTGGGTGCCACGCTGCTTTGACACGGCTTGCTTTGCCTCACCAAACACAGTAGTTAGGTTGCATCGAGTACTTTGTGGAAACATTCATTGTGTTGTCACCCAGAAATGGGATGCTACAGATATGTGTTGGCCCGGCAGTATCAGTGCTGGTTTTTGGCCTTTGAGAGGTTGGTCCATAACATGTGACCTGTGTAATGAGGGGCCCACATAGATTGGTGACTTCATTAAGTCTGATACTGTGGTGGTGTGTGACCCAAGGCCCTGAACGTCAGAAAATCAGGCTGTGGCCACCTATTTTATGCAGACTTTGCCTATTAACAAGGTCTCTACACTGTACGTTAGAGACGTGCGCCTCCTTTTCCGGACTAGATAGCGAAAATACCAGTTTTGTAGTTCAGTGAATGAGATTGGTTGGGCTGTTTGTTCTCCAGAGCTGAAAAATGTTGGGAGTGTATTCTCTTGGAGTCCACAGAAATGAAAATGATGAGAGGAAGAGAACGTCGGTTGCAGCCCGCGTGCTGCTGTTATAAAGTAGTTCTCTGATGTCTTTTTCCCTCTGCTGAGACTTATCAGCCTATCGTCCTTTCCTGTTAGGAGCGCATACCTGGCTTGGGATGGTGTGCGCAGGGCAGATTCTTTACCGTAAGAGCACAGTGAATGCCAGACTTCTTCCTGTACTGCCGTGTTAACCGTGAGTCACAAATTCAGGAAGCAGTGATTGCATCGGAACTGCTAGAATGCTTTGCGGAGTCTTTTTACTGGGTAAACTTCACAGCTGCAGTTACAACTTCCAGCCTGTGTTAGCTGAACACATCGTACTGGTGCCCGCCATCAGTTTGACAAAGATGGGATTGCAGTAGGGACTTGCTTTTTTCCTTCTTTTTAATTAAACAAGTCTTTGAAGCAACTTTTCCAACACTGCCATACTTCACTTCTTCCAGTTATTTTCTGTTTTACTTAGCTGAAATGGTTTTTTTTCTTCCAAGCTTGAGGAAGTTTTCTACAAGAATGTCCCGTAATGATTTCATAAACGCTTTTCGTTGTACCTAGCTGCAACAGAGAGTGCTTTTATTCAAAAACCTGCTGGTTTTCTTTTCCAAGAAGTAGTGGGGTTTTTCCTATCTCTTCACTGATGGGAAAGGCTGTAGGACAGTAGCTTGAGGGGCTACTAATGCTGTCATCAGTGAGCCGGGAAAAGGCAGGAGTCCGAAACGGTTAAAAGTACTTAAAAGGATACCAAAAGAGTAAACGGTACTTAAGCCGTGGATGTTTCTTTTTGCAGGGATGCTCTGGACCAACCGCTTCTTTCTAGCGCTACCTCAAAGTAACTTGCAGATAGAACTCACAGGGAAGGTTGATCAAATGGTGATGATCGCTGTCATTCTGCTGGACACGCAGATACTTGCCTTTCGTTTTGGCTCATTTTTAATACCAATTAACTTCAGTGCCTCGCGTTAATAGACACCGTTTGACTGCATCGGCAAATGTTTCTGAGTCGTGAGTGTCATTAAAGGCCTGCCACCCTATGGAAATCCTTCTAAATAGGAAAAATGGCATTTAAATAAATAAATAAAGCAGCGTTTGAACTTATGAGCAAACCTAGCGTAGCTGCCTTTGACGCTGATCTGGAGGAGAAAAATCACGTTATCACACTACTATGGTTGCCTTAATAGCTTTGGTGTACGTGAGGGAGGGAAGCATTATGTGATGTTTGCCTAGCTATTACATGGCCAATGCAGGAGGGGTTTTAGTCAGTTCCCTGAGCACGGATTGTTGCAGAAGTCGGTGATTTCACTGCCCAATGTCTGTTATTAAGGGCACGATTCACGTCCCGTTATCGTTTTTATTATTTATTTCTGTGTTTATTTTCTGGGGCGGCGATCTGTCACGATGCCCATCGTTCCCCTGCCGTAAGGTAGAATTTAGCGTGACGACCGCTTCCCGGACCAACGGGGCCACGAATCCGGCCTAAAACTCTGCTTGTGCGTTGGTTGTCGGCGTGGGGGCTGTTGGTTGTCGGTGCGGGGGTATCGGTTGTCGGTGCGGGGGTATCGGTTGTCGGTGCGGGGGTATCGGTTGTCGGTGCGGGGCTTTTCTGACGAGCACTGTGGGCTCGGGGCGCCGTCCCACGCCCGGCGCGGTGCTGCGGCACACCGGCGGTCGGCGCCACGGCGCGGGGAGGCTCTGGAGGTGACTCCTAGCCCCGTGCTTACGGTGGCCGGGCCGGGGTTCATTATGGCGGCCGGGTCCTGAGGGCGGGAGCGGGAGGGCGGCGGGACCGGGACGGGACCGGGGCGGGGCGAGGAACGGGAGCGGCAGCGGGAGGGGGGGGCGCGCGTTCCCGTGAGGGGAGGGGGCGCGCGAGGGAGGGAGGGGGAGGGTGTGAGAAACACTCCGTAGCCAAGAACTTGGGCTCAGGCGAGGAGCTCAGCGAAGCAGGAATTTATTCGCGATCGCAGTGGCGGGCGTCCCGTCCGTGCGAGGACTACCGCACACCAAATTTCCCTGGTGTATTGCCAAGCACTTCCCCGTGCAAGGGCTTACCATACACCGCATTTCCCGAGACTCTTCCTTTCTCTCCCTTAGCTCACGCTTCGGCCGTCTCCGGCCGCGCCCCTCGCGGAGCTGCGGAACCGCGGATCAGGACTCCACACTCGCTCCGTACAAAAGTACGTCTCAATCACACGGCACACAGAGTCTCACCCGACCCCCAAGGCAATACTTCCTATTTCTTACCTTGGTCTGTGCACAGAGTTACCGGATCAATTCTCAAAGCCGGAGTGCCTGCCTTCTTCCCTTCCCCACTCCTTCACGGATCCTGCCTCTTTCATCAGTCTCGGGCCCTCTGTCAGCTCTCCGCAGAACCGCCGCCGTCGATGCACAGGACCGCTGAAATCAGCGGGGCATGCCTTCCTGCTGCTGCGGCGGTGGGGCTCCCCAGTAGGCGACTGGCTCCCGGACGAGCCCCAAATTGTGAGAAACACTCCGTAGCCAAGAACTTGGGCTCAGGCGAGGAGCTCAGCGAAGCAGGAATTTATTCGCGATCGCAGTGGCGGGCGTCCCACGAGCAGGAGCGCCCCTGCTGGTTCCAAAACCCAGTTTATATACTTTTTGATGACGGGACCCTCCCCTGTTTCCCCACTGAGGGGGTGATCCAGGCTCACAATCTGTCCGATGCTTCCCAGACAATGCATGGCCTTCCGTTGCCGGCCTGTTAAATTTCAGATTTGACTTTTTTACTGGTTGAAGCGGTGATGTTTCTTCACTTACCTGACTTGACTCAACACCGTGATTTTCCCCGAATTGTTCTACGGAGTCTGGTTGTCTGCGTTTTACAAGGTCGCCTGCTAAGCGTTCTTATCGCTGCAAGCACACCTCAATACCCCATTCCTTACCTTTAAACAACGTAACTCTGCAAAAACAACATTTTTATTCCCACGAGGGGCAGGGCAGGCCCCGCGGCGCGTGGCGGCGGGGGGCGGGGGGGCCCCGTGACGGCACCGAACGCGGGGGGGGGGCGGTATGGCCTCGGGCGGCGCGACCGGTAGCGGCGCGACCGGCAGCGGCATGGCCGGCGGTGGCAGGGCCGGTGGCGGCGGGGCGCCGGGCGGCAGCCCAGGAGCCCGATCAGGAGGAGGAGGAGCAGGAGGAGGAGGAGGAGGAGGAGGAGGAGGAGGAGGAGGAGGAGGAGGGCGAGGAGGAGCGGCCGGCGGCAAGGTGAAGAGGCGGCGCCACCGTTTGGGCGCCGCGAAGCCCCCCTGTGCCAGGAGCAAGCGGGTGAGGAGCGGCCCCCCCACAGCGGGCCCTTCCCCCTCAGCCCACCAGTTACCCCCTTACTTACCCCCTTACCTTACCCGCCCCTTTATCCCCTTAGTTACCCCCTACCCACCTCCTTACCCCCTTAGTTACCCCCTCGACCGCTTAGTTACCCCCTTAGTTACCCCCTCAACGGCTTAGTTACCCCCTTAGTTACCCCCTCAGCCCCTTCCTAACCCCCTCAGTTACCCCCTCAGCCCCTTACTTACCCCCTTACCCCTCTACCCAGCCCATTACCCCCCTCCTCCCCCTCCCCTTCACCCCCAGCCCGCTGCCCTCAGGACCCCCAGTGCCACCCCCAGGGCTTTCCCCGCTCCCTGCACCCCTCCTCAGCCCATCATCAATTCTCTGAACGTTACCTGCCAGGCTTTGCTTCTCGTTTGTGCTGTAGGGTACAGCAGGTTGACGGCGAAAGCGGTCCGTCAATTCGGGGTGTGAAAATCCCCGTGCTGGAGGGGGGACGCGCCGAGATCCCTCCCAGCAGCTCTTTGCTAAGAAATGTCAGGACGCCCAGAGAGATGCTCTGGAGATGCCCTCTGCACGTTTGTTCAGCCAAAACCTCTCCGCTATTAAATGAGCAACGTAGCTGAGGGGATTGATTATCATATGCAAAACCAAGGGAGCGCTACGCATGGATAGCTGCTCAATTAGGTTTTTATCACTTGCAGAAATGCCAAGTCCCTTATACCATATATTGACAATCAATCTTGTCCATCTAAAGCTGGCCTGGAAGGGCAATGCAAACATTCCCCACGCTTACAGAGCAACCGTTGAAACCTCTGGCTTGAACAGTGCATTAATGTTGAAAGTGCCATAGCTTGCGTGTGCCGACACTGTGTAGCTAACTGATAAACCTTACACGTGGATTAAAAATAATCAGTGGAGATGGTTTTCTAACTTTTCCATTGTCTGTTATCTCTGCGTGTTTTCCAGTAGGTTTATTTAAAGAGTGTGCCAGAGCAAACACGTGCGTGGGGATATCTGGGGGATTCTGCACAGAGAATGGCTGCTGCACATCCAGCGCAGATCAAATTAACAGTAACTTATCGGGGAAGAATTTTAATGATTGATAAATAGACAAACTGATCGGTGTTACATGTGTGCATTTATTATAGCAGTTAGCTTTGTAACCAGACGAATCGTGCAAATGTTCATAACGTAAAAGGACGAGCTTTGAGCAGATAGCTTGCTTAGAGCATTTGTCAATTAATTTCAGTTTATTTTCAATATCATGTCCACTCTGCAGAAGGTTCTGTGGCTTAATGTTAATTGTCTCTCAGTGATGCAGTTGGGGAGGCACGAAAGCGACCGATGCGATTTTGTGAGGTTATACCTCTGGTTCTGATCCCTACCCCGCTGTTTTTCTCATCCTTCCCCCTACAACTTTAGTCGATAAGTCGATTCTTAGAAATACTTAAATAGATGTGTTTTGTGTGCTTGTGATCATAATTACAGCCCACCAAACCCTCTGTCTCTTACCATTAAGCTCTGAAGGTGCCTGGGCACTGTAGACAGTATAGTTAGCAGCTTGGAAGTTCCTGGGAACTAGTCCTGGATCTAATTTACTTTTTTTTTTTCCCCCTGCCTGCAGGAGGGATGATTAGCAGGATGCCTAGCTCATGATTGTCAGCTTTCTGGATATTAATTTTTATTATTAATTTTCATTATTAATTATATTCATTTATATTAATTTATCTTTTATTTAACCGTAGTTCCTGGGGATTTCGGTCAGGTGGGAATTCTCCGATCGTACCCGATGTATGCCGCAGAGTCAGTCTTCTACAAAATACAGCAACAGCTTTAGAAGGCTCTTGCAAGAGGAGGTGCTGGTGCTATAGCTATAGCTGTGTTTCTTCCAGGACATCTTCTGGGTTAGCCTGACTGTTGAGAGCAGAACTGTTTTTTGTGCGTATAGTCACTGCAATTCAGCATTACTAAAATTGAAAATATTTAGGTTCACTGATTTTAATGGGTAGTATGGTCCTGACTGTCGCAGTAGATAATTGCTGAACTTCTGGTTTAGTTGGTTTTCACGTGAGGGTGCGAAGAGGAAGAGTCCTGGAACAAGTCTGTAGGTCAGGAGCTGTTCAGGCGTAGAGTTTCCTGATAGCCTTGCAGATTGACGACCTGCTGGTGAATTTTGGCAGGTTTCAAAACTTTGAACCTTGCCAAGGTCACTTGGAAGTGCAGAAAGTGATAGGTAGCTGTAAATCAATCTTAGGTGAATTTTAGGTTTACCAGAAGTGTAGCGATCCTATGCCAGGGATCAACCTCGTCGTCGTCTTCTGAATATTTGCTGTATAATATCTGTCTTCAAGGTCCGTGGAAGGTGGTATCCCAGCATATGCTGTTGACTGTGTTTCTGTAATTAAACAACTGTTTTTTCTTTCAAGCAGGGAATAATTAGCAGAATGACAGAAACTGTGAAAAATATTGTACCGGGGTGGCTGCAGAAGTATTTCAATAAACGTGAGGAGGAGTGTGTAGACAGAAATGAATCTGCAAACCAGGAGGAGACTCCGGTAAACTATCACCACGATTATGCAGATGAAGATACCATAATCGATGAGAGATTCACGCCCGAACCAGCAAGAATTAGTAGACGAGGTATGTGAAAAATCATTTGGAATTCTGGCCATCTGTATTTATTCACAGATTTCTAGTTTTGAATCTGAATTTCAAAAGGAAATTGGAATGAGGGTTTTGACAGAATGAAAAAAAACAAACAAAAAAGTCAAAACAACTGTTTGTGAAACCGTCTTAGCTTTAAACTGTATACACAGTTACGAAGCATACATCTTATGCTCTTGGAAGGCATCAGTTAACTTTAGGTACTCTATTAGCCAGGTGCTAAATGCTGAAAATAAGTCATTTGCAAGTGTGCTGGGTTGCATTTTCCATCTTTTAAAAGATATGGAATGAAAATCTGTCTAATTGCCTAAGGCAATTAAAAAAATTAATTTGTTTTGCAGTCTTCGAAACAAAAGACTAGATGCTAGAATGGCAGAGGAAAATTCCGTCTCGTGTCCCGACTTTGTTTGTTTTGTTTTGTTTTTTTTTGTTTTGGGCTTTGATCAATTTAGTAAAGTTCCTTGTTAACTTGATGGTGAACTGGGGAACTTGTGCACGGACGTGGTTTATGAGATTATTATCCTTAAAATATTCAATAACTTTAAGGTCTACGCGGGGGGAAAGGGGTGTCTTTGAAAAGGTATTTTTGCATCTATTCTTATTTGAGTTTCTCTTAAATTAGCTGTTTTGGGGAAGTCAGCTTTAAATAAGTAAAGAAGTTTTGTCTGAGCGTGCGTAGGTAACCATAGATAATGTGGAAAGTCAGTTGCTTCTGTTGTTGGCAGAATCAAAAAACAATGAGGAAATATCTTTGCCTCCAATCTCATCTAATTGTAAACAAGGAGATTGATGGCTTTCTGTGTAGCTGTAGCTTGGGAATGAGTTTGGAGAAAAGAATAGAGAAGGTCTTCCTGACTGAGGAACACATGTTGGCTTTCCTATGTAACTGCGTGAAAGGAGCTTTCAGTAAGAACAGCTGCACTGCAAGCTTGCTAACTCCAGGAGATCAGGAGCAGGTGGACACCCTGGAACCTTTTGCAGCTTATGTTGCTGTCCGTGGGTGTTACTTACTATGCTTAAGAATAAGATTTTTTTTTTTAATTATTACTACATTTTGAAACCAATGTGTTTCTTCAGTTCTGAAGTATCAGTGTGCTGGAGCCTATATTGGGTGGCCTTCCGCCTGAAGAACTTTCTGTATCTCAAACGGTGCTGTCCTAAAAATCTGCTCATGGTTTGGAGAGCTAATTAGTGGTACTGCAGTGGTTATGAAGATTGAACTAACTAGTTTAAGCTTCAGTTCAAGTATCAAGAGGATAGTGGCTCAAAGTCATTTGAATTGCCCAGATTCCTGGGAGAGACAGTAGGCTTTCATCAGGCAAAATACCCATGAATAGTTCCATTCATTTAGCAAGATAGACTTCAAGGCCACCTATTCCAGGCCACTGGCATTGTTTGCAGACCCTTTGCTTCAAGAGGGAAAAATGCTCATCTGGTTACTTGGGTCAACATCCTTGTCCCTTGGGTCAAAATCCCAATAGTTAATGGGTAGGAGATGATGTTTTGCCTCTAACGTGAGCTGATATGGAAGAACTTGGGAAAAAAGTACTGCAAACGTTCATTTTCATGTCGTGTATTCAGATTAATATAACCTTTGTTCCAATATTATGGAAGCTGCAGTGTTATCTGTAATTTACCGTGTAATCTCAAATTTTGTAAAGCTTATTGCAAGCTGTACATGGGAGAAGGAGTATATATGTTTGATTTAGTGAACGGCCAAGTCAGCGTTAGAGCATTTGAGCACGGGGTCAGAATGTGGTGTTGTAAAACCTCATAGTTAACTACTTCTGGATGCAACATTAATACTGTGTATCGCAAGCAGTGTTGTTGTTGTAGCCAGACAGTTAGATGCAACCCTATCTGGGTGAGGAAGAAGTTAAATTTGGCTTCTCTCTTTTTGCCTTAGAACTTGGCAATAGCATGGCTGTCGATAGGAAACAGGTTTTGGCTTCTGTGAGCTTGTCTATAGCAAAGCTAATTATCTCCCTGTTCTTGTCTAGAACCATCCACAAGTAGATCAGCACTGAACTTCCCAGTTGTGTTAACAAGGCCCTCTCTTCATCGGAGCCATCTGAATTACACCGTGCTGGATTCTCCTGTCCCACCTTGTCAGCCCTCGACATCTTCTATATTTGGCATTGGCAGTCCTAGGCTGTCCTTCATAAAAGAAATAGAAGATTCTACCTCTGAAAAAGACGATGATAACATCTCAACAACCAGTGATTCCTCCTCTAGAGCATCTGCTGAAGGTGATTTTTGTGTTCTCTGTTTAATTGACTTTTTTTTTAATGTGAAGTACCTTGCGTTCTTTAATATTCCACATCACCTTAGTAAATAAAATAGGTGAATGTCAACTTTGGATGCGAGAATTAAATTGAATTTTTAGTGTTTTAGAAGTATATAATCCTATCACCTTTTTAATAGAAGCGTGCTTTGGAATACGTTTATGATACCCTGATGTTAGAAAGAGTCAGTGCTGAAATATACACATTCAGCTAGGTTATATGTAAATTTTGAACTGGGACGGTAGGAAATCAGGCTGACTTGCCGTAGCTTGACAACTAGGCTGATTATCTAGAAGGAAGAGTGACTCAGAATATCTAACAGACAGCTGGTTAAATGTGAATAAGTGCAGGTGACAAATAGGAACACGAGATGTTTTCCTGTGTTTCAGCAAGAGAAGATAAAGAAACTACTCTGACATAAGCTATAGGCTGTTTTTTGACCTTTCTTGGTAGAAGGCTTCAGCTGTCAATACTTTCATGTCTTTTGCCAAATTCATTGAGGAAAGCACACCATTTTAAAATAAAAAATAAGCATCGTGTCGATGTAGGTTGGTACCTAGGTCTTCTCGCTGAAAGGGCGAACAGCAGGTTTGCAGCTTTTTCTAGTCCCCCATATAGACAGGGACTGACGTGTGCTCAGCAGGTTTTCCAGAGATCTTTTGTACAGCTGAGAGTAGAGTTGCTGGGCTTTAGCAATATAACCTGAGTGCACTAGAACTTTCTGGTGTGTCTTCGTAAAACATACATGGGCAGAAGATCGTTAACTCTTAGAGCAGCCTTTGGGGAATCTTCCAGGTTTAAAACCTGTGCGATTATGATCTGTGCTGGCCTCCAGCCTTTTACCAACACAGAAAAAAGCTTTGTCTGTACAAATGCACTGATGTTTATGCGGTCCTCTTTTATCTTAGCCTGAAGGAAAAAAAAATCTGCATTGGAAGCACAGTATTAACTTGGTAAGTTTGCTGAAAACTACTTGCAGCTCTGTGAACAGTTTTCAAGTTTGTAGGTGATACTTGGTTTTCAGTCTGTACGTGAAGTTGATCTATTTAAAGAAGCTGAAGTCATGCTTATTTTTCTGTATTGAAGAACTTGAATTAGTGTGATCTTTATTGTTAAAGTTCTGTACGTACGAGAGGCATTTACATCTAGCATACGTCATTTTGGCAGATGTTGCAGTTTTAAAAAATACTTCATCGTCACTGCTCTGGCCCACAGAAGCTGAAAGAACTCATTCCCTCTCGCAGCATTCTGCAGCTAGCTCTAAGAAACCTGCATTCAGTTTATTTGTTTTTGGAGGACTGTGTCCTGTAAGTACTGCACAGTATTTCTTTTAATCAGTTTGAATGTGTACCTGTTTTTCTATCCACTTTTCATACTGTGTTTCCGTAGGTACGTGGAAGCACGTCTGTTTTTAAGCAAAACCAGCTTGGGTTTTCTCCATTTTACCCCGGCAAGACGGCCTATGCCGGTGGTGCAGCTGTAAGATCAAGGCAGCCAAAGACGGAACCTTATCAGGTATGAGAAAAGTAGTGTAGTGGGAAATAGTGATGGAAATAAAAAAAGCAGCACTGCCAAAGGAGCTTTGAGCAGGGAGCTGAATATGTGGTAACAGTTGCTCTTCTGCCCTCTTGGTCTACAAAAATAGACGTCTGAGATTGATTTCTGTTTAAATTCTTTTATAACAGTTTTTACCACAGGTAATACTTGTCAGAAAGAACAAGAATGGCAGTTTGGGCTAGTTGTTGGTAGTTGGGGTTTCCTCTGTTGTTAGGTCTTTCAAAAAATTCCATTTAAGTGCCATTGTCTGCCTCTGACTACATTACGTTAAAATAACTTGATGCAAAAAAACCAATGACAGCATAACTTTGAAAACTTGTGTTTATGGTAGCAAAAGCTACAGTAGTCAAACCTGGCTAATATTTATCTGTGGATCTTCTTTTCCAAGCATGCCTACATTCATGCTATGGATATGTTGTATAAACCTGCAGTCTTTGAAAATATCTAAAATCAACTTTGCTGATCCTTTGTTCTTCTGGTACACAGAGGCATGCAGGACTAAATGCAGTCTCAAGATAAGCAGTAACATGCTTTCTGTTTTGAACGATTCATATAGTTCTTGAAGAGAGTTATTTGCCCCCAAGAGTTCTTGGAAATAGCAAATAAAAAGTGCTGACAACTCTGATTAGCTAGAGCTGAATCGAAAAGGAAAGTCAAATCAGGTTTGGTAGGAATGTATTTAAATGAAAGTGACTTTTATCGATAAATCAAAAGGAATTTGAAGAAAATGAAAACGCGGGTTTGCTGGCTCTGTTCTGACAGTCCATTTGTGCAACGGAAAAAGGGCAGTACAAGTACCTCACTTACGGGAAACCTTGAAACCTTGTGGTGCAAAGCTGGGAACCCTCTTTGGTCGGCTATTTTTGTTTTTTACAATATTACTGCATTATGGTAAAAAGAGGAACCAAAATACTAGGCTTTTAAAGGAGAGAGTAGCTTGCAAGCTTCTTGCTGCTTGCTGTGAATGACAGCAAGGTACTAGAGAGTCCAGCGAAGGGCCACCAAGATGATCAAGGGACTGGGAGCACCTCTCCTCTGAGGAGAGGCAGGGACTGCTGGGCCTGTTTAGCATGGAGGAGAGGAGGTTCAGGGGGGATCTTATTGGTGTATATAAATACCTGAATGGATGGTGCAAAGAGCATAGAGAGCCATTGTGTTTTCAGCGGTGCCCAGTGCCAGGTCAAGAGGCAACAGGCACAAACTGAAACGTGAGGCTCTGTCTGAGCATCAGGAAATGCTTTTGCACTGTGCGGGTGATGGAGCCCTGGCACGGGTTGCCCGGAGAGGCTGTGGAGTCTCCCTCTTTGGAGGTCTTCAAGAGCTGACTTGACATGGTCCTGGGCAACCTGCTCGGGGTGGCCCTGCTTGAGCGGGGGGGTAGACCAGGCGATCTCTAGAGGTCACTTCCAACCTTAACCATTCTGTGGTTCTGTGAGTCTCACTTGTGTTTTTACATGCTGCGTGGTCTGCTTCCTGTCTTCACATCGTGTGATAAGCACAGTGTGGTTATATGAGGGGTTTAACCTGGGAAGAAAAAAAGTCACACCAAAGGAAGTTTTTGACTGATATTTGAAGTTGGGTGGTGCAAATAAACAGTTTACTTTTTCAGTGTAATGTTTAGATCTGTTACAGTTTAAATCAGATCTTTATCTTTTAAGACAAAGATTTGCAGCCAACTTTAATCTTGGGGGAAGGGAGGAAGCAAGAGAGAAGTAAAACTAGTTCCTGGTTATGATTGTATACACTGATTTTAAGATGGTACACTTAGACCATCGTGAAACTCTGAGGTCTGTGTTGTTACTGAAAATGCTTTCTGTACCACAAGCCTTTTCTTGAGTTCTGTTTCCCTGATTACTGCTTCGGAGGCCTTAGCAGTCCTAGCATCATCCGTCTTGACCTTTTACAAGTACGGAGTTCTTTTATTGCTCGTGCAACAAGCACGTGCAAGATGCACTGAGGCCCAAGGTAAACTTCATTAAACTCCGAATGTATTCTCTTCTTTATGGCTTGAACTCCCAGTGACTGCATGTTTCTCTGTCATCAGAATATATTGATTGTATCATCAGTGTAGCCTTGGGACATAAAATACATGCCTCCTTAGCTGAGAATTGACCATTGTAACACTTAAAATGCTAATTTTTCAGGCACAAAAGAGAGCGAAAGCTAGACAAGAAACTGTGCGGTCCCACGCTACCTTGAGTACCTCAGCATGGTGCATCTTGGAGGCAGTGGAGAAGCTGTCAACCGCTTTGTTGGTAAATAGCACTTCTTTTAATCTGTTTTTGCTTCATGTGTTTATAAAACTTAGTAAATGTGCCATCAAAGGATAAAGATAAAACTATTCTTCCTTACGTTGTGGCCGGTTTAATTTATTGCGCTATTTTTTCAACAGGATGCTAAAAGAATGACATCTCTTTTGCCGCTGTGTTGTGTAAGTTGACCATGAACCCCCACATTTTTGTTGCAGGGAACCCTCTCTCTCAGGAAAAAAAAATTGCCCTCTAATATTTATGCTTTGTTTTTTCCCTTAGCCTCCGGACATAGATAAAACGGATATTACTGACTTCCAGTCCAAACGAAGAAAGGTAAGAACCAATAATGTCTTAAGCTGAGGTAGATAACTTTTTCAATGCTTTATCACTATTAGAAAAATTTTCTCAAACCTCAGTGACAACATAGACATCAAATCAAGTTAATATTGGCATGTCTCCACAGTAGATGATGGGCTGTGAAGATTACTCAGGTTAAGAATTATATTATCTTTGTAAGTTGAGAGCAACAACTCTAGAACACACCAAGTCGTTTTATCTTGTCCCCCAACTTGGGGTGAAGCTGCATATTAAAATTCCTCTTGAGGCAAGTTTTCTCTTGAAGAAATGATCACAAATAGAAAAATACTGATTGAGTGGTCATATAGACTTTGTACAGACTTCCGTGTTCATTCGGGCACAGAAAACTAATTTTTGTGCTTTTTATCACCATTCAAAGTAAAGACGAGGAAAATCGTTAATTTCCGACGCTATAAATCTTACGCTCCTAAATTCCTATTTGGAGGTAGCACAGAACTGGTGATAATGCTGTGGTAAAGCATGATTTCCTTTCATTTTATTTAAAAAATGAAAACTAGTCATCTTTTTTTGATGACTTTAGTTAGGGGTATCCTTGGGCTTATTAAATTACAAAACCCTTAAATGACCACTTGAAGATCAGGTGACTGAAGGAAATAACAAGATGTGCAAACTTTTCATCTTCTGTTCTAATGAGCAAAGGGACAGTGTCTCAAGAAGTTTCTGTGCTAATTCCTTGATTGGATGGATGTATAATTAAGTTTACAATCACTTCAGAGTTTACAAACATCTCAGATTTCCTGGACCATCTTTTCACCATCTGCCAAATTACAAGGGCATGGAGAAGTGAAGTATATCATAAATATTATCCAAATAACTAAAACCAAATCTGGTGTGAATTCTCAGTTATATTATAGCAATACACCTGTGATAAGGCATTAAGAAAGATCTGCCAGATTTGCAAGAGAGAGCCTGAAATTGTCAGCCACTAAATGAATGTTGCACGCAGCTGTCAGTGGGTGAAAGGAGATAGATTGTCTATTCATAATACTAGAATTCATAATGTTGGCGGGAGAAGGGTAGCCCGTGATGAGAAGCAATTATTTGCTGAGGCAATTATTTGCTGAGGCAATTATTTGCTGAGAAGCAATTATTTGCTTGCGTGTTTTCCTGCTAAAGTGAACATGCGGTTGACGGAACACTTGTGCACTCAGGCTAAACTTCTGCAGTGGGTAGCAGTGATGTGGTATTTTTCTTATTTCAAGGAACTGTACCAGGCAGAATAGCTCTTGGTGTATTAAATGCCTAACTGGGGGAATTAATATTTTTCTTTTTTACCTTTAAAACCAGCAATGAACCGTCGTTCACTCGAAGTAGATTTGTGAACTTACATAAAACATGTTTTATTCAAGGTTTCAAACTGAATGTAATATTTTGTTAGAAAGATGTATTTTTATATACTTTATAGATAGTGTGAATCCTATTACTAAGAGCTGGGAGATACTGTGAAATTAAAGCTGCAGCGTAAACAAAAATTTCCTGTTGGTATTGATTTGAACAATAGCATGCTTCCTAAGACTGTATTTTCTGATCCTTAAGACCGCAGGCGGAGCCATCGGTAAATCTTGTAGCCTTTAGGGTTTGTTTTCTGTCTGACAGTTCAGTTAAGTCAGTTTTGCAGAACACGCAGTGGTCTGTGTTAAAAATTAACTCTGGTCTGTGAAAATGCTTTGAAAAGGGAAGTCAAACCCACTACTTGAAGTGCATCTAATGCACATGTAAAGCATTGGATCATATTTTAATGAATGAGATTATTGTAAGATTGACAAGTTGTTTTTTTTTTGAGTGTGTTCTATTGTTTGTGTAACTTTGAAGAGGGAAAATGTAGGGAATGTGAAGCCCAGAAGCCTGTATAATTAGTTGCTTAACACTTCGAATGTTAAATTAATGAATTAAGCTACTAAAAAAAAAAAATCACAGTGTGGGCAGAGGAAAAGATAGGAGCATATTCTAGGAACATGGGTTATTTTAATTATGGTAGCATGAATTATTTTGTCATGAAGCTAACTGCCAAATTTTGAAATGGCATTCAGTCAGACTTTGGCTACTTATATATAGCTTTATGGATTTCGTTACTGTTTTCTGGTGATTTCCCTCTACAAGTTGAACGGTCTTCAGAATTTTCAAATTGCGTTCTCTGAGTGCCAAGACCGATGGGGTGAGGTTTATAGTTCTGTAATTTGTTTTCATCAATAAATATTGGAATTAATTTGGGTGGACGTAAGGATAAATTGATTGCTGTTTCCCTTTCAAAGCTGGAATCCCAGAATGCATTCCAGCCTCCACCTGTTAAGAGACTTGTGACACCAACGGTAAACCGTCAACCGATGCGTTATACGCGGTATTCTGAACCATCACCGACTTCAACTACTCAGTCCAGCAAAATTTGCCAGAGAGTAGACACAAAGTACCAAGTGAGTACATTTTTGAGTCTTTATGTGCCTGTTTTTTTTTTCCAGTCTTGGAATGTTTCTCAAACCAATTGTTATCCCATCTTTGCAAAAAGTACTGATAGTATGTTTGAGGCGAGCTTTAAGGCAGTGGGAACCATTGTGAAATAGATTGAGCTTTTACGGATTTAATTCTGTTTTTGGAACACTCAGTGTCTTGTGGTTGTTTTCACGATGTCATGATGTGCTATTGAGTCATCCTGTTCTCAGTGAAAGAATATTAAAAGACAGAAATGTTTTCCTTTTATATTCTCATGTACACAAAGCTGTCACTGATGAAACATGCTCGTGTTCTGTGTAAACTATTCCAGGTGAGCTATGTGCTCCAAGTGAGAGTTCTGACAATGTGCTGAGTTATCGGTTTTGATTGCTTTGGAGTAAATGGAGTCTGATAAATTTTCCATAAAATTAAATGGGCATCTCTTTCTGCGAAAACATCTGTGTTTCCAGTATCAGTCTGAGTGTACAAATGACCACGTGTTAAGTGTATGGGCTTTTTAGGCTGGAAATCAAAGTGGACAGTAATACTGGTTGCTTATTGCTTTTAACTCTTTCAATCTCTGTATTGTTTAGCCAGCACAATCTCCATTTGGTTCTAAAGTTCTAAAATGAATGTAGCAGCAACTGCTTAGTTTTTAGGGGGGTAGAGTTTGTTTTTTTTTCTTGTTTGTTGATAAATGATAGAAAACAGAAAAGTATGTCCCTTTTACGGGACTGGTAAACACAAGTTTTGATGAAAACTCTCCCCCCCACACACACAATTTTTGTCATTTTGTTTAAAATAATTACTTTCTTTGTTAGAGGATTTGACAAATTTGATTTAGTGTTCTATCAGTTTGTCCTCAATGCTGAGTGAAGCAGTGATGCTTACTTTAGCCCCAAAATTTAACTGAACTGTACCCACAATGCTGAATTAGGGAACAACGTTAAGTAGGTGAGGTGTATTCAGTGCTATAAGATTAAAAATAAATAAATAAAATAAAAACCACAAAAAACCACATTAAGTGGTTGTTGGTACTTTGTGTATTCTGTACATATTCAGCTAAGTCTTGAACTAAACTTAACTTGCAGGGGATGAGAGAGAAGACTTTGCCTGCAGAACAGCGAGCAGAACCATCTGAAAGGTATGACATCTATTAATTTAAAACTTACTTGAAGGAAGAAAGAAATCTCCTTTTTCAGTACGGTCTGCATGCCTGTCTTTTTGGAAAGGTGGTGACAGTTCTCAGTAAAAGGAATTGGAAATCCAATGAAAATTTTGTATTTTGAGGGAGCTGCAAAGTCTGGATTGTGTTTGAAGATCAATATAACTTTGAGAAAATTGTTGTTTTTATGAAAGGAAGGAAGATGAGCAAGAATAAAACTACTGATACACCACTTTTTATCCCAAGTTTATCTTCTGAGTAGGATACGAAGATGGGAAACGAGGCACGTTATAATGCTGTATCCACAGAAAGGATCTTTGCTATTGAAGGCCTTATTTTTTCCTTCTACAGGAAATATGGCTCAGTTTGTAGTTTAACTAAATCTGTAGCGTTACAAATTTTGCTTTGACAAATATTTCATGGTTTATAACTCAGTTTACTTATAACAAAATAATTTGTCCCTCCTAATGTTCCCTAGGGGAAAAGCTATTAGTTTTAGCTATTTAATTGCTTGCAGTTTGAAAGCTCTGTCCTAATGGGATGATTCTTTCTGAAGTATTCTTTAGAAGGTGAAGTAGGGGAAGTGAGTTACGGTTCAGGAGGATGTTTATTGATGTGTTTTTTTCTTTATTTTTTAAGCAAAAACATGGAGGAAGGTTTATGATTTATTATTCTTAATACTCCTTTCATGATGAAGTTAATTGTCTGCTTTGAGTTCACATGAAGACCATGTGTTCTTTAGAATCATTTGAGGCCAAATGCTAACTCATCTCTAAAATAAAAAAAATCCAGCAGAATTAATTGAATTTCTTCTTGAGGAGACTGCTTTGTGTTACACTGCTTTCTTGGTTTAGGTCAAATGAGTTATCCTCCAGATAATATTGATGGCTTTTCCTTCTGGGCAAATGGTGTTTTGGGTAATAATGCTTGAGTTAAGAGACTTTGCACTCGGTTTTTAGGGGGTCGCTCTTTTCAAAGAACAGTAGCAGGGAATTTTGTTGACTCTATGCTCATCTGCCAAGCAATTCTTAGGTGACCATGGGCATTCTTTGGCTTGCAGAAAGAACTCAACACTTTGTTTTGGCATCTAAAAGTTGGACTTCACAACAACCACCTTTTTAGGGGTGGAAGCGACTGGCTTTAAGGTTCTGGTACAGGTGCAACCAGGTGCTGGGTTTTAATTATGTTTTTTTCAAACTGTTCTAAATTGTCTTTGCTAGAACTCCTTTCTACTTCTCCATTTAGGAAGGAGATACAGAAAACTCACACTGCTTTTGATTTCGTTCACAAAGTTTATTGCAGTGCCCTACCTTTTGTTTGTAGAGTAGGTAGTGGTGGTAGTGTTTTTTGTGATGCTGGTCTCTGTTGGGTGCCATGTTCTGGAGCAGGAGCACCACACTGATCTGCTGGCAAGAGTCCCTTTGGACAGTTGAGTTGGAATACTCAGTAAATCTCTGGCCCACCAATGCTATATATCTATGTGTGTGTGTGTGTGTGTGTATATATATTTTATATCCTGAGTCCAACTGTAGATTAGACTTGCTTGAAGGCTGACAACTGTCTTTGCCCCCTTGAAGCTCACAGGTGTTAACAGAAAGAGGAATATGGGCTGTTATGGGCAAGCGATAGTTGTCTGAATGAAGATCTGTTTTGATGTAAGACTTTTTTCAGAATTCTAATGGATTGACAGTTTGGATTAGAGAAAAGTCTGAGCATATGCCTTAGGGATCTGTCTTCCTCTATGCAGTTACAGTGCTAAGCAGGCTGTTGTCAAGTATTTGACAAGTTTAGACCAGTTCTCCTCCTCAGTATTGTGGGAGTTTGACCTGGTGTCTTCCAGTGCGATCTAATGCACTTTTGTACTGACTGACTGATTGGCTGCAAGATAAGCTTTGATGTCACAGTTTTTCCAGGCATACTTCATTTTCTTGCCATAGTACTTTTGTTAGAGTTATTCCCTATTCCACTTCTGGTTTGGGTTATTTTTTCCCCATTTGCTCTTGGATTAGGATATCTTTCTGGTTTTGAGCTAGGCTTTTTTAAGTACCAGAAAAATGCTTTTGTATGCCTTACAAAAGGGATCTGTATTCATGTCTGAAAAGACTTCTGGAATGTTGGCATACCCAAACACCTCTGCTGTTCCTGCTGATGGCCACATGAAAGTCAGAGCTGCTTCTGAAGCTTAGGCCATATTACCTTGCCACACAAGTCTAAGGCGTCCCTATTCTATCAGAGCTGTTGGCAGTGTTTCCCATGTGTATGTGTGCATATGTGCACTCTTTCTGTATTTTTGTGAGCTGTTCTTTTATATCCCTGCAAAAGATACACGTGCATCGCAGAATCAGAGAACCGGTCCTATTTAAAGGAAGCACTGGAAAATAACAATCTAAATCAGCTCTTCTATTTCAGGTCTTCTGGCTTAGTCATTGTTCCCATGTGAACGGTGCACTTATGTATGTCCTTTTCATTGCTGCTGTTAATAAAGTTTTTCCTATTTAGAACATCAAGTATTTACCAGCGTTTAGCAACTTGTGAGACAGCTTTAGTTTTTTTCTGATCAGCAGGTTTCAATTCTAGGACTAATAACAGCTCTAATATCTTGAAAAAACAATTTGGCTGGTAATTTTTTTTTCTCTTGTTTCCCCCAACTTCTGTACTGTCGTGTGCTAGCAATGTGACCAGCTACAAATTCAGTACTGCTGCGTCCAATGGTCTGTCTTCAGGAGTGAGTAGCGGAGGTGGCAAAATGAGAAGGGAAAGAGGAATACACTATTTATCAAGAGCTGTACAAGAACAGGTAAGTGACTCTTAAATTAATTGCTGTCACTGAGCTTACTGAAGTAACTAGCTAAGTGTGTCAGTTTTATTGCATCATAGTAAATTATAACAATACCGCTTTATTTTTGCATTGTTTTTGTTTTCTTGTGGGTTTCAGAGCAGGCTCCAATTGATTTCCTGTGTTTGAATACCTGAACTTTGCTTATATAATTGTGAAACTTTTAATTCTGTTACCTTGGAGATTCTTCAAACTATAACATTTCTCGTTAGCAATTGAATGAATGAGTCCTAAGAAGAGAAGTAATGTTTTGGTGAAGGTTTGTATAGTTTTTCTACAGGAATGATACTTGAAACGAGTGCCAAGTATAAAAAGAAAAAAAAAGCTTAATTTTTGGTTTCATATTTAAGTCATACAGAAAGATACAGGCCAAGAGTGTGAAAAAGAGTAGTAGAAGAGAGCATTCTCCATGTCTGCTAACGATGACTCAGTTTTTCATACTCACCAAACTCATTGTGAGAGAGTTTTTTTCTCATTTTAATAGGAAAAATCTATTCCATAAAACTATGACCATGAATATTCAGATTATTTTTTCTTTTATTGGATGTTATATAAGCTGCCTGTAAGTTAATTTCAGTATTTACGTTAACATTAAGTATTTAATTAATATTAAGTTAATATTAAGTATTTAAGTTAATTTAAGTTTCAAATCATTAAATGGGACTTCCGGATGATGCAATATAAAGAAATCGTATACACTGTTGTTTATTCCTGTAACACAAATAAAATAATGGTCCAAATATCAAAAGTTCCATAAACTTTTCAAATCAAAACTGTGAAACAGATGTAAGCTACAGGATGCACTGAATATCAGTAGTACCAACTTACATCCCTGCCTAGTCATTTCTAAGTAGATCATGATAGTACTGTACAAATTTTGGTCAGATTTTCTATGCCATTTAAAACATAACTCATCCAATCTTAGTAATCAAATAAAGTAAGTGGCAGGGATGAAAATTGAAGTTGTTAAGAGGCTGTTTTCTGATTTTTATATTTGCATCCTGATACATGGTATAGACTGTATTTACGAGAACACAATCTTCAGTGCTGCTAGTCTGACTTTCTTTGGTGCTTTTTGTGTTTAGTTTGGTTGTTGAACCTACCTGCTTCTTTAAACATTACCTTTTTCCACGTTCCCTGCTGTAGTGACTTTAGAAACTTTGGCAGCTATCCTGCCTAATTTTGCAAGAGGAACACTTTCTCACTTGTCTTGAGAGTGTACTCTTAATTGAAGCCATGCGAGGGTAGTTAGAAAGGATGATGCTTCTCCAGAGCTTTGATGACTAAAGTATAGAAAAGAAAGAAAAAAAATGTGATCTGTGCCTCTCTGTTCTGCACAGGTTTTGAGTTAACTTTCAGTGTTCTTGCTGTACAGTTGTTGAATAGAGTATAATGTGGAAGCAGGCCTGCCATAAATTAAAATGACGTGGTAGACAGAGGTGGGGAGATCGGGATTTCTTCTGGAAACTTGCTTTCTCTTAATTTGTATGGATTTTTGTTCTATTTAATTTTGTTAATAAATTGGGTGCGATGGGGTGAGAAAGTAGTATGTCTTGTATAAGAAAAATTAAAATTTGCAACTTTAGGAAGTGGAGGAACCAGTGCTACCGAAAATACCCCTACCCATCAGTGCTGCATCGCTGCCTCAGTTCAATTCTAGTTTCGTTGGTAGTAGCGCTGTCTCAGCGTCACCGAGCGCTGTTTCAACAGCAGCAATGAGCACGGCAACTCCAGCAGCTGCGACGGGCATGGCAAATCCATCAGAGGTGGAGGGCATGACAGATCCATCAGAGGTGGAGGGCATGACAGATCCATCAGAGGTGGAGGACTTGACAGATCTATCAGAGGAGGAGGTGGAGGACATGATATATACAACGGCGACGTCGGGCATAACGTGTTCAACAGTGCCCTCAGGCTTGACATATCCAATAATGGCGGCGGGCATGCCATATCTACTGAAGACAAAGGACAAGGCAAAGTCAACAGTGGCAACGACAAGCGTGGCAAATTCAACGGAGGCGGCAGGCATGGCAGATGCAACAGCGACGGCGGCGGGCAAGGTAAATCTTTATGCTATAAATAATGTTTACAATGAGTATACTGCTTTATTGCGAGTTGACTTTTTCTGTGGTGCTCGTGAAACTAACAAATATTAGTTTCTACGCAGCTGAATGAATTGGGGTTGTATGCCAGTTTGGGGAAAAGGCATAAATGTTTTGATTCTGCTTCTCTCAGTCTTAGAGCCTGCCAACTCCCATTTAACGTGATTGTATAACTGCTTCAAATGCTGTGGAAGTCTGCGGGGGAAGGGGGGTGTGGACTTTATGCCAAGTTATTTATAGTGGTTTTGGCAGGGGTAGAGTTAATTTTCTTCGTAGTAGATGATGCTAGATGATGCTGTGTTGCAGATTTGTGAGCAAAACAGTGTTGGTAAGGCACTGGTTGTTTTAGCTGTTGCTGAGCAGTGCTTACACAGTGACAAGTCCTTTTCTGTGTCTCACGCTGCCCTGCCAGCGAGGAGGTCGGGGATGCACAAGAGGCTGGGAGGGCACTCAGCCAGGACAGCGGAGCCCAGAGGACCGAAGGCATATTCCACACCATTTAGCATCGTGCTCAGCAATAAATGCTGGGGGAAAGAAGGGGAAGGAGTGGGGAGTATGTACAGGGTTATGGCATTTGTCTTTCCAGGTAGCCATTACATGCGATGAGTCATTAATGCTACCTCAAATTTAACAACTTTACTTCTTTACTTCCAGTTCTTTTCCCTGTTCCATTTGGAGGGAGTGAGCGAGTGGCTGTGTGGTGCTTAGTTGCCTGCAATGGTTAAACCACAACTTTATTTAAGTTATTAAATTAGAGGTAACGTGGTCATATAAGCCTCACATAGAATGAGCCTAGGGTGCAATAATTGGCATATTATTGCAATAAAATAAACATTAATCTGTTCCAGAGTACTTGAAATATTTTTTGTACGGTTTGAAGTAGACAGCTGCTTTAACATGTTGAGGTGTTTGCTGAAGTTCTTGGAGTATCATTGGGCTGAGTTTGCCATTCTTCAGCTTCCTGGCTTGCTTTTCCGTGCATTTAGACCTAAGTAGCATCTCCAGCTTTTCCTCTCAGTTTCTGGAATTTGGTTTTGAAGATATTGTCCTATACCCACTTGGAAACTTCCCTGTGTTTTATTATTACTTTTATCTGCAAAATAACTCAAACATCAGGTTTTTCGACGTCACTGCGGGACTTCTGTTGGGTAGTGAATTCAGGTAGTTGTTGCTCTTAAATATAAACCTTTAATTCTTTTGAAAATACAGATACAACCAACAAGTACTGTTAGCAGTCCTGAGTTCGCGTTTTCATCTCCAGTTGTGAAATCTACTGAGGCAGAAGTGCTACCTACGTCTTCTGTAAGTAAAATAATAAAGGAGCTTGACTTTTTTTCTTAGGCATTTAGTAGGCTGTTGCAGAACACTAAAGCAGAATCTGCCTTGATGGAGAAAAGTATGTAGGCTTCTGGCTTATAATTTGTCATTCAGCATGCGTGCTACAAATGTGAAGAGCAGCTTTCAGATTTGGTTTTGTGTGTGCATTCGATTGAAGTTCCTGTGGCTTGAGAATCTGAAAAACCTCTCTTGTTCATAGCAGATTGGGTTTACATTTAGTGTTCCCGTTGTAAAATCGGCAGAACTTTCTGGACCCAGTGGTACTCCAGTGACGCCCTTTCTTACCCTAGGTAACTGAAACTTTAGCACTTCAGATCTGAAGTGCTGATTTTCCTTTTTTTCTTTATTAAATCTTCAATCTGTCCTGTCTGCGCATGCTAGCAATTCCAGGCAGTGTTGGACTTCTGCAGTATTTTTCCAGTGACAGATCTGCTTTTATAATTTTTGTTTTGTTTTGTTGCTTTTTGTTTTGCTTGTAATCATAAAGCATTGCAAAGTAAGTAGAATTTGTGAAGATTCTTATGTGAGAAGCATGAAAGCTGGAAATTCTTGTTTCTAACAAAAGTGAGTATAATCTGCTCTAACTAGGTCACATTGTGAAAGCTGTTTTTGTTTTCTTTTGTTTCAAAAGACACCACCACCTCAACCAACATCAACACACAGAAAGAGGAGGTCAAAGATTTTGCTGGTGGTCCCTTCACCACTGCCCACGTATTAAAGGAAGGAAGCGTCTTAGACGTTCTAAAAAATCCTGGTGAGATAATGAACTCCTTTTAAAAAGATGCTGCAAAAAATACGCTAGCATTTTTTATTAAAAAAAAAACCAACACACGACTTATGGTTAATAGAGTATCTGCTATAAATATGAATGTAGGAGAGCATTACATTAAGCGCTGCGTTTGTTAGGGTGCATCTGCCCCCTTCTATTCTAAGTGGTGTTTGTTGCTGGAAGTAAAACTGCAAGATGAAAAGCAGATGGGTTGCATCTCCTTTACGTGTTAGGATGTAATTGTAAATGAGGTACTAAGAGAATTAGCCAGATAATCGGTGTTTCATTTTAAGTAAATACAATTTGTGGAATTGAAAAGGAAATGTTTGTAAAACTCAACACTCCTGTCCCACCTTCAGCCCAGGTGAAGAAAGAATAGGAAAGAGCTTCAGTTCCAAATACATGGCGAAAGCTGCGAATCTTTGGGCCTTAGCTTACAATGGCTCCTGTGGATTAAAATTTAAACTGCAAACAGAAGTGGAGTGTTTTACGTTAAAAACCCTTTTCTGAATTTGGTTTTTAAGCAATTGCAATTGTTTTCAACAGTTTCATAAAGTGTGTCTGTGGAAAAGATATCTTTTAAGAAAAAGGGCTTTATTGAATTTGATCTTTTCCCAAAAGTCTTCTTCTAACTTACATACTTGTTAAGAAGGCAGCACATTTCTCTACTGGAAAGAGCTAAGTGAGAGAAAATACATTGTGCATTTTGTTTAAGGAAAGACCTCTGAGTGAAGTGACATTCACATTCTTTATCGGTTTCAAAGAAGCAAAATCTAAATCCACATTGTTCAAAGACTTCATTTTTGACTAAAAAAAAACCAACAAACAAACCACAAAACAACTATGTTCAAGGTAGATTTACAAGCAACTTGAGCTGCTGTTTAAGATGCATTTCCTTTAGTCTTTCTGTATTAGTAGCTTGTCTTTTCTGTTAAAATTGCCACCTTTTAAATAAGGAGTTGTCCTGTGTCCGATGCATTTTGAAAAAGATTATAGAAAATTAGACAGTTGTTCAATTGTCTTGAGTTTTTATTATTTAATTAATATTCAGCATCTGTGGGAAAATACCGTATGGATTGCTGCTCCGAGGACAAACTTCTGTACAGTTACTGGAGTAGATCTGAGTCATCTGCTACGGAAGGAGGAGCTTTAGAAATTTGATTCGATTGGGCATCGCGTCTTAATCAAATTGTATTATTTCCCTTCCACGTTGGACTGTCAGATTTCAGTCAGCTACTGTCTGTTTGTACTTGTATCGACCAGTGAAAATGTTGATTTAAAGCTTGCTTGGAAACAAAGAGTTAAATGAAGCTTTAACGAAATGTTCTGTTGTGACCCAGTGCAGCAGATGAAATTTCATCCGTTTCGATAAGATTTCTGGGGACTTCCTGTTGCGCTCGGTCTGAATGTCTAGTTGTAACCATTGGCACCTGAGTTGAAATTTTTGCCCTCTAGTAAAGTCACTTAGTTACACGTAGTGAGGTGCTGCGCTAACAGGAAGACTTTTTTTTCTTGCTTCCTAGACTTTGGATTGTTGAAAACACGCTCTTCTACGTCTGCACAACCTACAACAAGCACAGTGGTTTATACTAGGCCCGCAATAACAACTTTTTCTGCAGGTAAAGAGACTTCTAAACAAGCATCGTACTGGCAATCTGATACATGTGACCCTTTTCTGCAAAACAAAGACATAAAGGACAAATGTGTAACTTGTCAAGCTACTAAAGCCTCAACAGTTGAGAGTATGAAACAGACAGTAAGTTCAAGTCAATGCGACACCTCAAAGCCAGCAGCGCCCCCAGCAGGGATGCTGGGCTTTGGAGACAAATTCAAAACAGTACCTGGAACGTGGGATTGTGATACATGTCTTGTCCAAAACAAACCGGAAGCTACAAAATGTATAGCATGTGAGACACCAAAACCTGGAACGGGAGTAATGCCTGCTCTGACATGACCAGTGGTCACAGACAGCTCGGTGACAGTGACATCCTCCTCGAGCAGCACTGACACAACAGCCACTCTGGGCTTTGGAGACAAATTTAAGAAGGCGAAAGGCTCTTGGGACTGTGGAATATGCCTTGTACCAAATAAGACGGAAGATAACAAATGTGTAGCCTGTCAGTCTGAGAAACCAGGTATGGTCCTTTTTTTCCTGTTGTTTCCATCCTAGCCTCTGTGAATCTTGTACAGAATAAAAGTACGTTGCATATATGGAATATTTTAAGCAACACGATTCCCAGGTACGGTTGATGGGTTAGCGGCTGTCTGCAGGATTGGTTTACAGGCACTTCAGAGGTCTCAGCCCAGGTTCCAGCCTGTCGCATAAATCGAACTGATTGTGAAATGTATTAGTACGGAGCTGGATCAATGCAGATACCCCCGGCTTTGCAGCTGGTGAGGGAAGATGGCTGAAGTGGGTGACTTAATTTAAAAACAACATAGTGATTTTTCACTGGCGAAAATGAGAACTCCATAGAAAGAGTTAAAAATGACTGCGTTTTTCTCTTTCAAAAAATAAGTAAAAAAAATTACAGAATGTGGCCAAAATGCCTCTACTCACCGTTTGTATGTAATTGAGGGGAGATGTGAAGCCAGATTTCAAGACAGTGTAGTCTTAACTAGTCTTAAGCTAAAGCAGAGAGATGCCTATGAAGGTCAGTGGTAGGCTTCAAGAAAGCGAGTGACCCGCTGGGTAACTTCTTCAGGGCAGTACTGGGTTGTTTCCCATTGTGTGTGACCGTAATTGATTTTGAGCGTGGTTGTATTGTTTTTAAAATACGATTCTAATTCTAACTTTGACTCTAAATGTCATTTAACATGCCATTACATCGAAAAACACCTCTGCAAATATATCGTGGAAGAAACAAATTAAGATGGACTAGACCGGGCTTTTGTAATCATCCTGTGCGGTAAGACTGAAATTTCCTGAGGTAAGATAATGGATTTCAGACAGAGTTGATTCTCTTGGACTTCCAACCTCTGAGCGGTCAGTCGGCATCTTTGTCTGAGGCTCTTGCCATTGCAAGGAGGAATTTTGGAAATGAGGGCTTTACTGTGACCATGGTGCAGTGAATTGCACGGTTACGTTGCACTTGTCAAGAGGAAGAGCGATGCAAGTAATCCTAGGATAAAAGTTTTCTGCGTGTGCTGTGGAAGGGAAGAGGCATTCTTGTCTTTCCGGTTTTGAATTTGAAGCGTTATCTTCTGCTTCTCTCTTAAAAGGCACCTTTTTTTTAAAAGGCACCTGTCAGGCCTCTTTATGGAGGTTACACTGTCGTCAACAGCAGCAGAAGCTTGTGTGCTGAACAGAGTTGTGTGTTGTTTGGAAGCTTTGAGTTCCACTCTGGTTTTTTTGTTTGTTTGTTTGTTTCTTTGTGGGTTTTTGGTGGCTTTTATTTTTTTCAGGGGCGGGGGGGGGAGTTGCGGAGTAGTTTTGAACATTTCTGTGGGATTTGACAAATCAAATTTAAAAGTTAATGTTCATTTTATAGTTCATGTTCAAACAGGATGGTTAACTGTCTTGTTTGTCTCACAGAGGGTCCAACACCTGTGACCAGTAGCAGTGCATCTGCATTTTCTGCTCCTTCTGGAGAATTTCTGGATTTAGACAAATTCAAGAAGCCCGAAGGAAGCTGGGATTGGGAGACCTGCTTGGTTCAAAACAAAGCAGAGGCCACGAAGTGTGTAGCCTGTGAAAGTGCAAAGCCAAGCACCAAAGCAGAGCTCAAAGGTAATACTTCATGATTAAAACGAGGATGCATATTCTGTGATTTATTTTTTGGTTTGCTCTGATTTTTTTTATTTTCTTACCTGTTAAGCACAATTATTTTTTCCTTTGAGGTGTGGCAAAATTATTCGTTTTTCCTGTAGGAATATTGCCTAGATAACATCTGTTTCCACACTTTTCCCCAAGAATAAGTTTATCCTTTTTAGAGAAAAGCTTTCATTAATGACGTGCTTGTTCTTTACATGCCCTACACGTTGTTCATTTGGAGTTCAGACTAAAAACATGATCTTTCAAAGAAGTTCGTATACTTTTTAAAGCCAGGTGGTGGGCAGAAAACACAATTGTGAAAAGTTTTATGTAGAGAGGAAGCATGGGGTTTTCTTGTTTCTTTTACTGTTTGGTGGGTTGTTTTTTAAACAGTTTTGACTGGAAAGATCAGGACTAGAATGTAGTTCAAACCTTCACGTACTGCAGATACACCGTGGGTTACGGACTTGACATTCACTTATTTCTGCAGGTTTTGGTGCTGCGGCTGCGTCCACAAAATGCTGCCTTGCCATAATTTACATTCGGTGTTCACTCAGAGTGTTCAGGTGCAGAGTCTGCAGCTGCCTCACCGTTTATTTTGGGAAGGACAGAAGAGAAGCAGTACTTGCAAACCAGTACTTCAGGTAAACAGTGTATCTTTTGTCTTCACTTGTGCGCTTATGTCCATCAAGTAAGACCTCTGAAACCATACTAGAAAAAATCTGCGGGATTTGATATGTTCATGTACTAGAGCTTTAGAAAAAGTTTAATTCCTATATGCAGCATGTCTTCTGTCCTGGTTATTGATACGTACGCAATTAGTAGCAATCCCTTTTCTGATCTCAACACTAGGTTTAGACAAAAAATTGCGACACCTTAAGGAACCTGTCCTGCATCTCATACAAGCACAGAAGTTGCAGTGTCTCAATGCTAGCAGTACAGTTGGTGGTAAAATCTTTAGTAGGGTGAAACAGAGGCCTCACACTTTTCAGAGAAAAAAAGAGATGAGAGAGAGTATCTTATTCCCACGTACTTGCAACTATGCTGCAGAGTGTACTGCTGTTACTCTAGTGCTACAAAGGTCCAAAAATCACTGAACAGTTATTACCCAGTTTTGTATTTCTTTAATTTGTTGAAAGACTGCAGTAGAGGATTGAAGTTTTTATTGAGGATCGCTGTGTGGAAAAATTCTGATTGTTAAATGTCATTTGTATGACTTAAGAACCACGTTTTAGAGTACAGAATTCAGTATTAATTCCAGAAGGGGTAAGGGGAAGGACATTAGCTAGTAATCCCGAACAAAAGCAGTGTATAGAGCTATACTGATTTTAATCGCAGTATTCTTACAGTTGGTCTGTTACTGAACAGATATGTTTTGGGGAGATATGGTGGCCAGGGAGGCGTGTGTGTTTGTGTGCTTCCTCTTCTAGTTAAGGTTCTGGGGTTTGGTTTAGTCAGGAAAATTTGATGAGGCACCTTGTGTAAAAGGAAATGTTAACCAGCATTTTTCAACACGGTGTAGTCCCTTAAAAGTGTCATAGATGAAAAGAGGCCATAAACGCTGGGGGAAAAAGTTAGTGGGAAACTGAGAGCAGGATCACATTCAGTAGTGAGAGAGCAGCAGCCTAGGGAAAGCCGATGAATGACTGTAACAGATAGTTCTATTTTAAGTGTAAAACAACACTCAGTACTTTATAATGGTGGTCTTACCAGAGGGTTCTTCTCCATGGCTCCTAAAAGCACGTCTTGAAGGCATTCGAGTGCAGTGAACTTAAGCTGTAAGAGTTGGGCTGGTAAGCTTGGCCTGATTTGAAGCTGTAGGCACGGGGCTATAATTTCTGAACAGGCTACAAAAGAAACTGTACCACTGTGCTTTTCAGTGCTCCGTTTAGCAAAGCCATCAAATTGTTGCAGGCAATTGATGTTGTTCTTCTAAGAGCACCTGAAAGATATTTTTGTTTGAAGAGTTCAGAGGTACCGGTTAATACTGGTTCAGATAATTACAGCCAGCTCTTGGTGTTTGTGACCAATAAAGTTTGTGGCTCCAAAAGGAGTGGGTTAGTGCTAACTGATTAACTGCTGTATATGCAGAAATATGGAATCTGATTACTTACGCAGAGAGCACTTAAAATGTATTGTTTTGCTGGCTCTCAGTGAGTTGCATCTTAATGCTACCAAGGAATAAGCTTTTTGCTTCTGGCCCAAGTTTTTTAATTTGGTGAAAGCCTTTTCTGTGCACGTGCACATGCCAGAGAGGTTGCTTAAGTAACAGAAGCTATAGTAGCTGCTATCTTCTGTTTTTTGTAGAAGACAGAAACTGAATTCATCAGCTTTGTAACTGTTATGCATACTAGAATTGGTTTTCTCCCTTTTGAAAATAGTAGAGGGTATGCCTATGTCAGATTTGGTGAGCAAGGTGATCAGATGAGGGCACTGCAAGACTGCCAGAACGCACCAGGTCTGGGGGGAAAAGGAATCCGGCTGAGCATAGGAATTTCTAAAAGGTAACCAAGGAGTTGTGCATTGATACAGTTATTCTAAATAATCATATTCTTGTAGCTCTGCCTTTGGAAAGTCTGTGGCCCTTGCTGTAGTGGCTGTACACAGGATGCAGTCTACAAAACCAGAAATGCAGAAGTCCTATGTTTTGACTCCCTGGATTCATCAACCTGCTTCAGGATGGCTGGGGGAATCCAACTGTTAAAGCTAGCCAGACGGCGCAACTTGGGCTTAGCTGCCATTGTAACCAGCCTTGTTTCTCAACAGTAGCAAAGCTGAATGCATTGGTAAATATTTTCAGGTTTGGGCCTGCATAAGGTAGAAGGGACAACAAGTGGTTTTATATGCTAGGGAGTTCTTGTTCTTAGAGCTTTCCCTCTAGTTTGAGAGAAGCACATAACTAGTTTTACAGTGGGTTGACAGGAAAGAAGTGGGGGGAAAAAATGGGAACGCAGGGAGAAAGCCAAAGGCATTATTACTAGAACAGGTTTAGAATGCTATTCTTTGCTTTTCATGAGCTTAGGGCAATGGGGAGTTTAAAGCTTAGCACTTCCTGAGAGGGTTTCTTACTCTACCGGCTCAGTTCTATCACTTATTTAAGGCAATTCAGGTCTCTGAACGGTTAAAGAACTGATACCAAATTTGATGAACTCTGATCCAGGATACTGACAAAACAGGACTTCATATAAACAATTTCAGTATGTTCATGAGGTTAGCTTGTGTGTTCTGTTAAATAGTAAAAAATGACACTTCTGTTTCTGTTTACCTAGCATAATTCTGCAAATGTTGCCTCCTTCTGCTTTAGAATGGAAATGCTCTTCTCCAAGAGAGCACTGTCCAAACTTCTTTGCCAAAATTTTTTGATTAAATTAATATTGTTTTATTTTGAAAACAAGAATAAGCCACAAACATGTTTTCTTGCTTCGGCTATCCAGAAGAACGTCAACAGTATTTTCAGATTTTCCTTCCCTACACAACTGTATGTAGGAAGAGTGCAGTTGGAAGCAGAAGACCTAAGATGATGTATCTTCTGTTTGTTTACTACAGTAACAAGACAATGGATTACCTCTTTATTAGAACTTGTGTAGCTTTGCAGTATTGAAACAAATGTAGGTATTAAAATACACATCAGTAATACGTTTCTGAATGGCTGAGTACCGTGCTCTCTTAGCATTGCAATACCCAGCCATTGGATTAGTTTGTCCCTCATGTTTGCTTAGTTTGGAAGCTATTTCAGAATGCCTTCAGCTTGTATTCTTCCCCAAAAGCATAGAACTCACTTCTCTGCATCCCCAATTCAAGTGAGAGAAACTGGGCACTGCAGACACAGGAGGTCTGCCTGTACAGAATCAGTGAAGACAAGTCTAAACAGCGGATTTTTTTGAATATGCAGCTGGGTTATCTGAATGTTCTTTATGCAGTGTACCTCAGTTTTAGTACAGATAGCACTTGTCTTGGTTCTTGTCATTAGTCTGAAGCTGCCCCTGAGAAAATCTTGAAAGGGAAAGTAGTGAAAGCTAATCAGCTGGCCCTTTCTTCTTAAGAACCAGTGTATTTTGTAATTCTCCCACTAATAATAAGGCGTCATGCTGGAGAATCGCGATTGTGTTGTTAAGCAAGACTGACTTCACCTGAGCGGTATAGTTGGCAGCTGTTGAATGTTTAATGGACTTTAAACAAACAAAAAAAACTGAGCAGGTGGAGGTAGACATGGCAAACTGACAGGCGGTGTCAGATGCTTCTTTGAAATGGATAATCTGACTCCATTCACTTCTTTCTGGAAATAAGATCTAGTAATTAACCAAACAAAAGATAGAAGGGTTAAGACTGCATCTTTAAAGCAGCTGTGCTTGATAAATGTCTCTGGTCTTAAATCAATCTTTAGCAAAGCACAGAGACTTAGCAGCAGCTTGCTTATGCCAACGCTAAAAATACTTGATGTGTACAGGTAACCATGTCAAGGCTCTGGAGTTAATCCATGAGAACAATTCCTTCTGGTATTGGCAAAGGTGAGGATGCTTGCTTCTATAGAAATGAGGTTTTGAGCTGTGACTTAAGCTGTCACTTAGGTGACTGTTTAGGAAAGCTTCCTTTTAAGCTTTGAAGTATGTAAGCTGACAAATTGTTTAAGTTCAGAACTGGGTTTACAGTTTCTTGTTCTCTGACTGTATGCAACTTCTCATGTTTCAGACTGAAAGCAGAATTGCAGCGGTACCAGTCATACAACTATAATGATTATTGCCAAGATTACCAGAACTACTACTCGCAGAGGAGTTACGATGCTTACGCTGACTACAACTACAGCTCCTATGCTCCCTATGACAGCATGCAAGCTGTTGGAGACTGCTCTTTAGGAGATTCTTTAATGGCTCCAGCTGTTTTTGAGGTAAAGATAGTGCACGCTTGCTGTAAAGAAAATATTTCACAGATAATATGTTGTACAGATTTGTGTGAACCAGCAAAAAGAATCCGAAGTTGAAAACATGCTTTCTGCTTAGTGTGAAGTTAAAAGAGCAGATTCCATTCAGAGGTGTTTGTATTTAAGTGCTTAAATAGTAAATCCATAGAATTAGTGATTTATACACCATTATTTGTTCACGCATACCAAAGAATGGTTTTGACAGCATAATTGCGTACGCTTCTTCTGTTCCTGTTCTTCTGATTTGCTTTGCTTAAAGCAAATTAAACAGTTGTTGTAAGTGGTCTTATCGTGGTCAATTTATTAGTTGTGACCTCCGGAGGTCCCTTCCAACCTGTACTGTAATATTGGCTTTCTTCTAAAAATAAGTAGATAAAATGCCATCTATCCTTGTAGTTGTAGGAAGAAGGAATGGATTGAGACTGCAGCACTTTGAATCTGTGATGCTTTCTGAAATGAGTTATGATTAAACTTAGCCTTTTCTGTCTTTCAGGAATCTTCAGTTATGACTGCAATCGGTGATGACCTAATTACTGACGGTAATAAGGGTTCTATCATTGTCACTTGAGTTTAGCCATCCTTGTGCCTTTTAACAATACAAGCCAACCTCTACTGGATGAAGAACATCTTGAAAATTCAGCTGAGGTCAAACCTCTGTGGGGTTGATCTGCAATCAGCTGGGGTTTTAAAGCTGATACAGCATACACTGACCGCATCAAGTAAAACGGGACACTGTCAATGCTTCGCAGCAGGTTTCTTGTACCTGTGCCTTCATTCCCATTTGAAAATGGTCTAAGACAGAATTTTGTTCTTTGTATTGGTTCTGCTAAACAGATTTTATATTAGAAACTCAGTAATATGCAAAAGCTTTGTTCTCCACCCTGAGGTAAAAGCTTATGTTGCAGATTCCAAAAGGAGGATTCAGCTTGCACTTACAAATACGGTACAAAACATATTTGTGTCCTGGAAGGTTTGCAAAGTTCCTCACGTGGAGGCATTTTGTGTTAGTGTTTAGAAACTATCCTATGTAACGTGTATTGCCGGAGAAGTGAATTAAATGACTCTTGGGAGGGTTTCATGGCTGATTATCCTTAAACGTTATCTTTACTATCTTAAACATTGTCTTTGTCTTTATCTTGAAAGACGGTTCTAGTCCCAGCCTTCTAATATACAAATTCCCAAAAGTTGGAGCTGTGAGGCTCAAAATTTTAGAGGACTAAATACCTCACTAAAATTAGTAGATCTAATAGCTTATTACACTTAGCTTAAAATACAGTTTATTAGCCATTTCACGTGAAGTTTTTTTGTGCGCATACCTCAGATTTGATACTTGGACTTACCAGGCTTTTATTTTTAGATCCACAGCTCTACTTGGATGTTGATGAAATGAACAGACAATTCACGGAGACAAGCGAAGAACTCTACGATTCACTCATGAATTGTCACTGGCAACCTCTGGATACGGTCACTTCTGAAATCCCCTCTGCTATTTAAGTGTCTTCTAGAGCATGACCGTTAGGACCAAAGTGCTAAAACTACATTTCTTCTACATTATTCTAGCTCATAAGTTTTAAAGCACAATGATAGGTTGGGTTTTTTTTGCTATGTTTTTGACAGTTTCTGTAATCTTTTTGTTCATCACTCTCTTCTTGGAGCATCATGAAGTCATGTAAATATTCGAGAAATGTAAAGAGGTAAATGGGGTCTAAAGATAAGACTTGCCTGTGTAAATAAAAAATTTGTTTCTGCAAACCTGCCAGCAAGGGATTTTACTTGTACCTGTGTGCAGCACGTTCTCTTCCGGCTTACGGAATTTAACAGGGTAGTAAGGGTATTTCATCTGTCTTTATTTTTATATGGGCATTAGGACACAAGCAAAATCTAGCTTTCCCTTGTTTTCCTGGTTCCTTAGGTAAGCGACAAGCCAAGCCTTTCATGTGCTTGCTTAGACTGGAAGTATGTATGGGAGACACTCACAGGCCTTGCTATGGAAACACCTGTGCCCACTTTTTCCTGCAGGCTGCTGGCTCTAACTGTACTACTGATATATGCTAGGTCAGCTAAAATTGGCTTATAAATAGGGTATGTTAAGCATATGGAAGTGTAGACTTCAACTGCCATAGCTACAAACATCCCGTGGAATGAGGATGATGTCTGCTGGCACTCTCTGCATCAGCATTCAGTTTTCCCTTGCCCTTCTTACTGTTAGACTTCTCAGCTGACGCTTTACAGCGAAGAAATTGCTACAACATAATCCGTGTTCTTAAACCTAAAAAAAAAAAATCTTGGAGAAAACAACTTGCTGGTTTTCCCTCCTTGCTGGCAAGGAGAAAAATAGTCCACCAGGAACAACAAAAAAATCCTAGTAACAGCTCCTTAAGTTATACCCTCTGCTACCCTCTCTGATTGCTCTGGTCTTCCTTCATTCGTGGTAATGAAGTTTTTAAAGCTCTGGTAGAAGGATGACAGTACTCAAGTCAAAGGAGATGAGAGCAATGAGGAAAGCTTTGCTTTAAGCTAGAGCAGTCTTGCGAGTTGCTGCCTTTATGCTGTTCTTATCTTGAAGGGTACAGAGTCTTTTCCAGTCATAGGGACTCCATAACCCTATGAGTATGGAGAAATAGTTGCTAATTAACAGTGTGTATAATAAGTAAGTGAGGCTGGAAACAAAAGAATATTCCTCCAAGAAAAAAAAGGAAGCAGAAATTACTGTACTTAATAGCTGGGGAAGCTGTTAAAGCTAGTTGACACAGTTCTGGTACTGCCGTGTGTGTTTTGGGGGCAACATAAACCATAATTGCTGTGATGGCAGGTAAGAATCCAATTCTTTTTTATGGCTTAGTGTAGTCAGTGAAAGCAGTGGTCCTAAGCTGCATGCTGTTCTTAAATGTAATGCAAATTCTCTTTTGTGACTCCTCAGTACTTCCAGGTTACTTGTAGCTGATCACCAGCAACTGCTTCTGTTAGCTATTAGCTGTTGGGTCTTTGCTAGGAATACTTTCAGTCCTGAATTGAAATGATGACATCCTGAAACAGAAGAGGCTCTTGGAGTATTGTAGGAAGCGCATTCTTCCTGGTTCTAGTGCAGGTGTACACGTAGGAGGAGACAGAAGGCAAAGAACCTCACATAGGTGGAGGGGGTGAGGTGGCATCACAGTTAGAGCTGTTGCAGTTAACTCTTCCCAAAGCATGAAAGCAACGTGGCTGGGAACAGGGATTTGTTGGGTTGCTTCTTTGTGTGAGCCAGGGAGTCTTTTGAGGGGCAGATTAATAAGAATATGACACAAGGTAGAGGTGGAATAGATGAAGCAAAGAATCTGGGTGGGAAAAGGGTTGCTTGTACGTGTCTATGGAATTGTTTCAGGGGACTGAGCTGGGGCAAATTCAAGATAATAGATGCAGCCTCCTTGAATTTGGATGGCAGTGCTGAAGCTTCAAAACCTTACAAGGTTTGATGCCACTTCAATTGTAGTGCATAGCTGTGGTACTTGAGCTCAGAAGTGCAAACTGCACAGGATTTTTTTATCTATTTTCTTCAACGTGAGCAGCAAAACATCTTCCAGGAATGTGCCTGGGTGCTACGCTGCTTTGACACGGCTTGCTTTGCATCACCAAACACAGTAGTTAGGTTGCATCGAGTACTTTGTGGAAACATTCATTGTGTTGTCACCCAAAAACGTGATGCTACAGATATGTGTTGGCCCGGCAGTATCAGTGCTGGTTTTTGGCCTTTGAGAGGTTGGTCCATAACAGGTGACCTGTGTAACGAGAGGCCCACATAGATTGGTGACTTCATTAAGTCTGATACTGTGGTGGTGTGTGACCCAAGGCCCTGAACGTCAGAAAATCAGGCTGTGGCCACCTATTTTATGCAGACTTTGCCTATTAACAAGGTCTCTACACTGTACGTTAGAGACGTGCGCCTCCTTTTCCGGACTAGATAGCGAAAATACCAGTTTTGTAGTTCAGTGAATGAGATTGGTTGGGCTGTTTGTTCTCCAGAGCTGAAAAATGTTGGGAGTGTATTCTCTTGGAGTCCACAGAAATGAAAATGATGAGAGGAAGAGAACGTCGGTTGCAGCCCGCGTGCTGCTGTTATAAAGTACTTCTCTGATGTCTTTTTCCCTCTGCTGAGACTTATCAGCCTATCGTCCTTTCCTGTTAGGAGCGCATACCTGGCTTGGGATGGTGTGCGCAGTGCAGATTCTTTACCGTAAGAGCACAGTGAATGCCAGACTTCTTCCTGTACTGCCGTGTTAACCATGAGTCACAAATTCAGGAAGCAGTGATTGCATCGGAACTGCTAGAATGCTTTGCGGAGTCTTTTTACTGGGTAAACTTCACAGCTGCAGTTACAACTTCCAGCCTGTGTTAGCTGAACACATCGTACTGGTGCCCGCCATCAGTTTGACAAAGATGGGATTGCAGTAGGGACTTGCTTTTTTCCTTCTTTTTAATTAAACAAGCCTTTGAAGCAACTTTTCCAACACCGCCATACTTCACTTCTTCCAGTTATTTTCTGTTTTACTTAGCTGAAATGTTTTTTTTTCTTCCAAGCTTGAGGAAGTATTCTACAGGAATGTCCCGTAATGATTTCATAAACGCTTTTCGTTGTACCTAGCTGCAATAGAGAGTGCTTTTATTCAAAAACCTGCTGGTTTTCTCTTCCAAGAAGTAGTGGGGTTTTTCCTATCTCTTCACTGATGGGAAAGGCTGTAGGACAGTAGCTTGAGGGGCTACTAATGCTGTCATCAGTGAGCCGGGAAAAGGCAGGAGTCCGAAACGGTTAAAAGTACTTAAAAGGATACCAAAAGAGTAAACGGTACTTAAGCCGTGGATGTTTCTTTTTGCAGGGATGCTCTGGACCAACCGCTTCTTTCTAGCGCTACCTCAAAGTAACTTGCAGATAGAACTCACAGGGAAGGTTGATCAAATGGTGATGATCGCTGTCATTCTGCTGGACACGCAGATACTTGCCTTTCGTTTTGGCTCATTTTTAATACCAATTAACTTCAGTGCCTCGCGTTAATAGACACCGTTTGACTGCATCGGCAAATGTTTCTGAGTCGTGAGTGTCATTAAAGGCCTGTCACCCTATGGAAATCCTTCTAAATAAGAAAAATGGCATTTAAATAAATAAATAAAGCAGCGTTTGAACTTATGAGCAAACCTAGCGTAGCTGCCTTTGACGCTGATCTGGAGGAGAAAAATCACGTTATCACACTACTATGGTTGCCTTAATAGCTTTGGTGTACGTGAGGGAGGGAAGCATTATGTGATGTTTGCCTAGCTATTACATGGCCAATGCAGGAGGGGTTTTAGTCAGTTCCCTGAGCACGGATTGTTGCAGAAGTCGGTGATTTCACTGCCCAATGTCTGTTCTTAAGGGCACGATTCACGTCCCGTTATCGTTTTTATTATTTATTTCTGTGTTTATTTTCTGGGGCGGCGATCTGTCACGATGCCCATCGTTCCCCTGCCGTAAGGTAGAATTTAGCGTGACGACCGCTTCCCGGACCAACGGGGCCACGAATCCGGCCTAAAACTCTGCTTGTGCGTTGGTTGTCGGCGTGGGGGCTGTTGGTTGTCGGTGCGGGGGTATCGGTTGTCGGTGCGGGGCTTTTCTGACGAGCACTGTGGGCTCGGGGCGCCGTCCCACGCCCGGCGCGGTGCTGCGGCACACCGGCGGTCGGCGCCACGGCGCGGGGAGGCTCTGGAGGTGACTCCTAGCCCCGTGCTTACGGTGGCCGGGCCGGGGTTCGTTATGGCGGCCGGGTCCTGAGGGCGGGAGCGGGAGGGCGGCGGGACCGGGACGGGACCGGGGCGGGGCGAGGAACGGGAGCGGCAGCGGGAGGGGGGGGCGCGCGTTCCCGTGAGGGGAGGGGGCGCGCGAGGGAGGGAGGGGGAGGGTGTGAGAAACACTCCGTAGCCAAGAACTTGGGCTCAGGCGAGGAGCTCAGCGAAGCAGGAATTTATTCGCGATCGCAGTGGCGGGCGTCCCACGAGCAGGAGCGCCCCTGCTGGTTCCAAAACCCAGTTTATATACTTTTTGATGACGGGACCCTCCCCTGTTTCCCCACTCAGGGGGTGATCCAGGCTCACAATCTGTCCGATGCTTCCCAGACAATGCATGGCCTTCCGTTGCCGGCCTGTTAAATTTCAGATTTGACTTTTTTACTGGTTGAAGCGGTGATGTTTCTTCACTTACCTGACTTGACTCAACACCGTGATTTTCCCCGAATTGTTCTACGGAGTCTGGTTGTCTGCGTTTTACAAGGTCGCCTGCTAAGCGTTCTTATCGCTGCAAGCACACCTCAATACCCCATTCCTTACCTTTAAACAACGTAACTCTGCAAAAACAACATTTTTATTCCCACGAGGGGCAGGGCAGGCCCCGCGGCGCGTGGCGGCGGGGGGCGGGGGGGCCCCGTGACGGCACCGAACGCGGGGGGGGGGGCGGTATGGCCTCGGGCGGCGCGACCGGTAGCGGCGCGACCGGCAGCGGCATGGCCGGCGGTGGCAGGGCCGGTGGCGGCGGGGCGCCGGGCGGCAGCCCAGGAGCCCGATCAGGAGGAGGAGGAGCAGGAGGAGGAGGAGGAGGAGGAGGAGGAGCGGCCGGCGGCAAGGTGAAGAGGCGGCGCCACCGTTTGGGCGCCGCGAAGCCCCCCTGTGCCAGGAGCAAGCGGGTGAGGAGCGGCCCCCCCACGGCGGGCCCTTCCCCCTCAGCCCACCAGTTACCCCCTTACTTACCCCCTTACCTTACCCGCCCCTTTATCCCCTTAGTTACCACCTACCCACCTCCTTACCCCCTTAGTTACCCCCTCGACCGCTTAGTTACCCCCTTAGTTACCCCCTCAACGGCTTAGTTACCCCCTTAGTTACCCCCTCAACCGTTTAGTTACCCCCTTAGTTACCCCCTCAGCCCCTTCCTAACCCCCTCAGTTATCCCCTCAGCCCCTTACTTACCCCCTTACCCCTCTACCCAGCCCATTACCCCCCTCCTCCCCCTCCCCTTCACCCCCAGCCCGCTGCCCTCAGGACCCCCAGTGCCACCCCCAGGGCTTTCCCCGCTCCCTGCACCCCTCCTCAGCCCATCATCAATTCTCTGAACGTTACCTGCCAGGCTTTGCTTCTCGTTTGTGCTGTAGGGTACAGCAGGTTGACGGTGAAAGCGGTCCGTCAATTCGGGGTGTGAAAATCCCCGTGCTGGAGGGGGGACGCGCCGAGATCCCTCCCAGCAGCTCTTTGCTAAGAAATGTCAGGACGCCCAGAGAGATGCTCTGGAGATGCCCTCTGCACATGTTTGTTCAGCCAAAACCTCTCCGCTATGAAATGAGCAACGTAGCTGAGGGGATTGATTATCATATGCAAAACCAAGGGAGCGCTACGCATGGATAGCTGCTCAATTAGGTTTTTATCACTTGCAGAAATGCCAAGTCCCTTATACCATATATTGACAATCAATCTTGTCCATCTAAAGCTGGCCTGGAAGGGCAATGCAAACATTCCCCACGCTTACAGAGCAACCGTTGAAACCTCTGGCTTGAACAGTGCATTAATGTTGAAAGTGCCATAGCTTGCGTGTGCCGACACCGTGTAGCTAACTGATAAACCTTACACGTGGATTAAAAATAATCAGTGGAGATGGTTTTCTAACTTTTCAATTGTCTGTTATCTCTGCGTGTTTTCCAGTAGGTTTATTTAAAGAGTGTGCCAGAGCAAACACGTGCGTGGGGATATCTGGGGGATTCTGCACAGAGAATGGCTGCTGCACATCCAGCGCAGATCAAATTAACAGTAACTTATCGGGGAAGAATTTTAATGATTTGATAAATAGACAAACTGATCGGTGTTACATGTGTGCATTTATTATAGCAGTTAGCTTTGTAACCAGACGAATCGTGCAAATGTTCATAACGTAAAAGGACGAGCTTTGAGCAGATAGCTTGCTTAGAGCATTTGTCAATTAATTCCAGTTTATTTTCAATATCATGTCCACTCTGCAGAAGGTTCTGTGGCTTAATGTTAATTGTCTCTCAGTGATGCAGTTGGGGAGGCACGAAAGCGACCGATGCGATTTTGTGAGGTTATACCTCTGGTTCTGATCCCTACCCCGCTGTTTTTCTCATCCTTCCCCCTACAACTTTAGTCGATAAGTCGATTCTTAGAAATACTTAAATAGATGTGTTTTGTGTGCTTGTGATCATAATTACAGCCCACCAAACCCTCTGTCTCTTACCATTAAGCTCTGAAGGTGCCTGGGCACTGTAGACAGTATAGTTAGCAGCTTCAAAGTTCCTGGGAACTAGTCCTGGATCTAATTTACTTTTTTTTTTTCCCCCTACCTGCAGGAGGGATGATTAGCAGGATGCCTAGCTCATGATTGTCAGCTTTCTGGATATTAATTTTTATTATTAATTTTTATTATTAATTATATTCATTTATATTAATTTATCTTTTATTTAACCGTAGTTCCTGGGGATTTCGGCCAGGTGGGAATTCTCCGATCGTACCCGATGTATGCCGCAGAGTCAGTCTTCTACAAAATACAGCAACAGCTTTAGAAGGCTCTTGCAAGAGGAGGTGCTGGTGCTATAGCTATAGCTGTGTTTCTTCCAGGACATCTTCTGGGTTAGCCTGACTGTTGAGAGCAGAACTGTTTTTTGTGCGTATAGTCACTGCAATTCAGCATTACTAAAATTGAAAATATTTAGATTCACTGATTTTAATGGGTAGTATGGTCCTGACTGTCGCAGTAGATAGTTGCTGAACTTCTGGTTTAGTTGGTTTTCACGTGAGGGTGCGAAGAGGAAGAGTCCTGGAACAAGTCTGTAGGTCAGGAGCTGTTCAGGCGTAGAGTTTCCTGATAGCCTTGCAGATTGACGACCTGCTGGTGAATTTTGGCAGAGGTTTCAAAACTTTGAACCTTGCCAAGGTCACTTGGAAGTGCAGAAAGTGATAGGTAGTTGTAAATCAATCTTAGGTGAATTTTAGGTTTACCAGAAGTGTAGCGATCCTATGCCAGGGATCAACCTCGTCGTCGTCTTCTGAATATTTGCTGTATAATATCTGTCTTCAAGGTCCGTGGAAGGTGGTATCCCAGCATATGCTGTTGACTGTGTTTCTGTAATTAAACAAGTGTTTTTTCTTTCAAGCAGGGAATAATTAGCAGAATGACAGAAACTGTGAGAAATATTGTACCGGCCTGGCTGCAGAAGTATTTCAATAAGCGTGAGGAGGAGTGTGTAGACAGAAATGAATCTGCAAACCAGGAGGAGACTCCGGTAAACTATCACCACGATTATGCAGATGAAGATACCATAATCGATGAGAGATTCACGCCTGAACCAGCAAGAATAAGTAGACAAGGTATGTGAAAAATCATTTGGAATTCTGGCCATCTGTATTTATTCACAGATTTCTAGTTTTGAATCTGAATTTCAAAAGGAAATTGGAATGAGGGTTTTGACAGAATGAAAAAAAAACAAACAAAAAAGTCAAAACAACTGTTTGTGAAACCGTCTTAGCTTTAAACTGTATACACAGTTACGAAGCATACATCTTATGCTCTTGGAAGGCATCAGTTAACTTTAGGTACTCTATTAGCCAGGTGCTAAATGCTGAAAATAAGTCATTTGCAAGTGTGCTGGGTTGCATTTTCCATCTTTTAAAAGATATGGAATGAAAATCTGTCTAATTGCCTAAGGCAATTAAAAAAATTAATTTGTTTTGCAGTCTTCGAAACAAAATACTAGATGCTAGAATGGCAGAGGAAAATTCCGTCTCGTGTCCCGACTTTGTTTGTTTTGTTTTGTTTTTTTTTGTTTTGGGCTTTGATCAATTTAGTAAAGTTCCTTGTTAACTTAATGGTGAACTGGGGAACTTGTGCACGGACGTGGTTTATGAGATTATTATCCTTAAAATATTCAATAACTTTAAGGTCTACGCGGGGGGAAGGGGGCGTCTTTGAAAAGGTATTTGGACCGTTGGCAACGAGGTTTGCAACTCCTTTACCTCATGAAAGATTAATTTGTCTTATATCCAGTGCCTCTCACGGTTACTGTAGTCCTGTTGTATAAATTTGCATCTATTCTTATTTGAGTTTCTCTTAAATTAGCTGTTTTGGGGAAGTCAGCTTTTAATAAGTAAAGAAGTTTTGTCTGAGCGTGCGTAGGTAACCATAGATAATGTGGAAAGTCAGTTGCTTCTGTTGTCGGCAGAATCAAAAAACAATGAGGAAATATCTTTGCCTCCAATCTCATCTAATTGTAAACAAGGAGATTGATGGCTTTCTGTGTAGCTGTAGCTTGGGAATGAGTTTGGAGAAAAGAATAGAGAAGGTCTTCCTGACTGAGGAACACATGTTGGCTTTCCTATGTAACTGCGTGAAAGGAGCTTTCAGTAAGAACAGCTGCACTGCAAGCTTGCTAACTCCAGGAGATCAGGAGCAGGTGGACACCCTGGAACCTTTTGCAGCTTATGTTGCTGTCCGTGGGTGTTACTTACTATGCTTAAGAATAAGATTTTTTTTTTTAATTATTACTACATTTTGAAACCAATGTGTTTCTTCAGTTCTGAGGTATCAGTGTGCTGGAGCCTATATTGGGTGGCCTTCCGCCTGAAGAACTTTCTGTATCTCAAACGGTGCTGTCCTAAAAATCTGCTCATGGTTTGGAGAGCTAATTAGTGGTACTGCAGTGGTTATGAAGATTGAACTAACTAGTTTAAGCTTCAGTTCAAGTATCAAGAGGATAGTGGCTCAAAGTCATTTGAATTGCCCAGATTCCTGGGAGAGACAGTAGGCTTTCATCAGGCAAAATACCCATGAATAGTTCCATTCATTTAGCAAGATAGACTTCAAGGCCACCTATTCCAGGCCACTGGCATTGTTTGCAGACCCTTTGCTTCAAGAGGGAAAAATGCTCATCTGGTTACTTGGGTCAACATCCTTGTCCCTTGGGTCAAAATCCCAATAGTTAATGGGTAGGAGATGATGTTTTGCCTCTAACGTGAACTGATATGGAAGAACTTGGGAAAAAAGTACTGCAAACGTTCATTTTCATGTCGTGTATTCAGATTAATATAACCTTTGTTCCAATATTATGGAAGCTGCAGTGTTATCTGTAATTTACCGTGTAATCTCAAATTTTGTAAAGCTTATTGCAAGCTGTACATGGGAGAAGGAGTATATATGTTTGATTTAGTGAACGGCCAAGTCAGCGTTAGAGCATTTGAGCACGGGGTCAGAATGTGGTGTTGTAAAACCTCATAGTTAACTACTTCTGGACGCAACATTAATACTGTGTATCGCAAGCAGTGTTGTTGTTGTAGCCAGACAGTTAGATGCAACCCTATCTGGGTGAGGAAGAAGTTAAATTTGGCTTCTCTCTTTTTGCCTTAGAACTTGGCAATAGCATGGCTGTCGATAGGAAACAGGTTTTGGCTTCTGTGAGCTTGTCTATAGCAAAGCTAATTATCTCCCTGTTCTTGTCTAGAACCATCCACAAGTAGATCAGCACTGAACTTCCCAGTTGTGTTAACAAGGCCCTCTCTTCATCGGAGCCGTCTGAATTACACCATGCTGGATTCTCCTGTCCCACCTTGTCAGCCCTCGACATCTTCTATATTTGGCATTGGCAGTCCTAGGCTGTCCTTCATAAAAGAAATAGAAGATTCTACCTCTCAACAAGACGATGATAACATCCCAACAACCAGTGATTCCTCCTCTAGAGCATCTGCTGAAGGTGATTTTTGTGTTCTCTGTTTAATTGACTTTTTTTTTAATGTGAAGTACCTTGCGTTCTTTAATATTCCACATCACCTTAGTAAATAAAATAGGTGAATGTCAACTTTGGATGCGAGAATTAAATTGAATTTTTAGTGTTTTAGAAGTATATAATCCTATCACCTTTTTAATAGAAGTGTGCTTTGGAATACGTTTATGATACCCTGATGTTAGAAAGAGTCAGTGCTGAAATATACACATTCAGCTAGGTTATATGTAAATTTTGAACTGGGACGGTAGGAAATCAGGCTGACTTGCCGTAGCTTGACAACTAGGCTGATTGTCTAGAAGGAAGAGTGACTCAGAATATCTAACAGACAGCTGGTTAAATGTGAATAAGTGCAGGTGACAAATAGGAACACGAGATGTTTTCCTGTGTTTCAGCAAGAGAAGATAAAGAAACTACTCTGACATAAGCTATAGGCTGTTTTTTGACCTTTCTTGGTAGAAGGCTTCAGCTGTCAATACTTTCATGTCTTTTGCCAAATTCATTGAGGAAAGCACACCATTTTAAAATAAAAAATAAGCATCGTGTCGATGTAGGTTGGTACCTAGGTCTTCTCGCTGAAAGGGCGAACAGCAGGTTTGCAGCTTTTTCTAGTCCCCCATATAGACAGGGACTGACGTGTGCTCAGCAGGTTTTCCAGAGATCTTTTGTACAGCTGAGAGTAGAGTTGCTGGGCTTTAGCAATATAACCTGAGTGCACTAGAACTTTCTGGTGTGTCTTCGTAAAACATACATGGGCAGAAGATCGTTAACTCTTAGAGCAGCCTTTGGGGAATCTTCCAGGTTTAAAACCTGTGCGATTATGATCTGTGCTGGCCTCCAGCCTTTTACCAACACAGAAAAAAGCTTTGTCCGTACAAATGCACTGATGTTTATGCGGTCCTCTTTTATCTTAGCCTGAAGGAAAAAAATATCTGCATTGGAAGCACAGTATTAACTTGGTAAGATTGGTGAAAACTACTTGCAGCTCTGTGAACAGTTTTCAAGTTTGTAGGTGATACTTGGTTTTCAGTCTGTACGTGAAGTTGATCTATTTAAAGAAGCTGAAGTCATGCTTATTTTTCTGTATTGAAGAACTTGAATTAGTGTAATCTTTATTGTTAAAGTTCTGTACGTACGAGAGGCATTTACATCCAGCATACGTCATTTTGGCAGATGTTGCAGTTTTAAAAAATACTTCATCGTCACTGCTCTGGCCCACAGAAGCTGAAAGAACTCATTCCCTCTCGCAGCATTCTGCAGCTAGCTCTAAGAAACCTGCATTCAGTTTATTTGTTTTTGGAGGACTGTGTCCTGTAAGTACTGCACAGTATTTCTTTTAATCAGTTTGAATGTGTACCTGTTTTTCTATCCACTTTTCATACTGTGTTTCCGTAGGTACGTGGAAGCACGTCTGTTTTTAAGCAAAACCAGCTTGGGTTTTCTCCATTTTACCCCGGCAAGACGGCCTATGCCGGTGGTGCAGCTGTAAGATCAAGGCAGCCAAAGACGGAACCTTATCAGGTATGAGAAAAGTAGTGTAGTGGGAAATAGTGATGGAAATAAAAAAAGCAGCACTGCCAAAGGAGCTTTGAGCAGGGAGCTGAATATGTGGTAACAGTTGCTCTTCTGCCCTCTTGGTCTACAAAAATAGACGTCTGAGATTGATTTCTGTTTAAATTCTTTTATAACAGTTTTTACCACAGGTAATACTTGTCAGAAAGAACAAGAATGGCAGTTTGGGCTAGTTGTTGGTAGTTGGGGTTTCCTCTGTTGTTAGGTCTTTCAAAAAATTCCATTTAAGTGCCATTGTCTGCCTCTGACTACATTACGTTAAAATAACTTGATGCAAAAAAACCAATGACAGCATAACTTTGAAAACTTGTGTTTATGGTAGCAAAAGCTACAGTAGTCAAACCTGGCTAATATTTATCTGTGGATCTTCTTTTCCAAGCATGCCTACATTCATGCTATGGATATGTTGTATAAACCTGCAGTCTTTGAAAATATCTAAAATCAACTTTGCTGATCCTTTGTTCTTCTGGTACACAGAGGCATGCAGGACTAAATGCAGTCTCAAGATAAGCAGTAACATGCTTTCTGTTTTGAACGATTCATATAGTTCTTGGAGAGAGTTATTTGCCCCCAAGAGTTCTTGGAAATAGCAAATAAAAAGTGCTGACAACTCTGATTAGCTAGAGCTGAATCGAAAAGGAAAGTCAAATCAGGTTTGGTAGGAATGTATTTAAATGAAAGTGACTTTTATCGATAAATCAAAAGGAATTTGAAGAAAATGAAAACGCGGGTTTGCTGGCTCTGTTCTGACAGTCCATTTGTGCAACGGAAAAAGGGCAGTACAAGTACCTCACTTACGGGAAACCTTGAAACCTTGTGGTGCAAAGCTGGGAACCCTCTTTGGTCGGCTATTTTTGTTTTTTACAATATTACTGCATTATGGTAAAAAGAGGAACCAAAATACTAGGCTTTTAAAGGAGAGAGTAGCTTGCAAGCTTCTTGCTGCTTGCTGTGAATGACAGCAAGGTACTAGAGAGTCCAGCGAAGGGCCACCAAGATGATCAAGGGACTGGGAGCACCTCTCCTCTGAGGAGAGGCAGGGACTGCTGGGCCCGTTTAGCATGGAGGAGAGGAGGTTCAGGGGGGATCTTACTGGTGTATATAAATACCTGAATGGATGGTGCAAAGAGCATAGAGAGCCATTGTGTTTTCAGCGGTGCCCAGTGCCAGGTCAAGAGGCAACAGGCACAAACTGAAACGTGAGGCTCTGTCTGAGCATCAGGAAATGCTTTTGCACTGTGCGGGTGATGGAGCCCTGGCACGGGTTGCCCGGAGAGGCTGTGGAGTCTCCCTCTTTGGAGGTCTTCAAGAGCTGACTTGACATGGTCCTGGGCAACCTGCTCGGGGTGGCCCTGCTTGAGCGGGGGGGTAGACCAGGCGATCTCTAGAGGTCACTTCCAACCTTAACCATTCTGTGGTTCTGTGAGTCTCACTTGTGTTTTTGCATGCTGCGTGGTCTGCTTCCTGTCTTCACATCGTGTGATAAGCACAGTGTGGTTATATGAGGGGTTTAACCTGGGAAGAAAAAAAGTCACACCAAAGGAAGTTTTTGACTGATATTTGAAGTTGGGTGGTGCAAATACACAGTTTACTTTTTCAGTGTAATGTTTAGATCTGTTACAGTTTAAATCAGATCTTTATCTTTTAAGACAAAGATTTGCAGCCAACTTTAATCTTGGGGGAAGGGAGGAAGCAAGAGAGAAGTAAAACTAGTTCCTGGTTATGATTGTATACACTGATTTTAAGATGGTACACTTAGACCATCGTGAAACTCTGAGGTCTGTGTTGTTACTGAAAATGCTTTCTGTACCACAAGCCTTTTCTTGAGTTCTGTTTCCCTGATTACTGCTTCGGAGGCCTTAGCAGTCCTAGCATCATCCGTCTTGACCTTTTACAAGTACGGAGTTCTTTTATTGCTCGTGCAACAAGCACGTGCAAGATGCACTGAGGCCCAAGGTAAACTTCATTAAACTCCGAATGTATTCTCTTCTTTATGGCTTGAACTCCCAGTGACTGCATGTTTCTCTGTCATCAGAATATATTGATTGTATCATCAGTGTAGCCTTGGGACATAAAATACATGCCTCCTTAGCTGAGAATTGACCATTGTAACACTTAAAATGCTAATTTTTCAGGCACAAAAGAGAGCGAAAGCTAGACAAGAAACTGTGCGGTCCCACGCTACCTTGAGTACCTCAGCATGGTGCATCTTGGAGGCAGTGGAGAAGCTGTCAACCGCTTTGTTGGTAAATAGCACTTCTTTTAATCTGTTTTTGCTTCATGTGTTTATAAAACTTAGTAAATGTGCCATCAAAGGATAAAGATAAAACTATTCTTCCTTACGTTGTGGCCGGTTTAATTTATTGCGCTATTTTTTCAACAGGATGCTAAAAGAATGACATCTCTTTTGC